>NC_041404.2:49013634-49366968 GCF_900747795.2 Erpetoichthys calabaricus
TATGAAACATATATATATAGCCTTTAGGTAATTTGAGCATTTACAAGATTGAACCTTAAGTGCACTGTGCCACTGTGACATTTTTTTTAATTAATAAAGTTAACAAAGCTATCGATCTGATAAAGCTATTTTAATAATCATAACCCTACATGTTTTTTTTTCCATATAAACAACTGTAAACCTATTTTTGCCCACCCCTATATATATATATATATAAACTGTGAATTGTGTGAGTTTGTATGTACACTTTCTTGGTGAATCAATTCCATTATGCATGTGTTAAAAACTCTTTAGCTGGTGAGTGAATGTTATTTAAAAAAAAAAACTGTTAAAAGTGATTCATGAGTTACACTCAATTATTTATGCCACACGAACAAGCCAAAGCATCACATTTAGAATGTTCAGATTTTCTGCTAGATTAAGGGCAATCAAAAAAGAGCAGCTGATTCATTCAAGAGCGACCAGCAAGTGCTGCGCTTGTTCATCTCGTCATGGACACCTTGAAGCCGCCGAACAAGGGCTTGGTGAGATTTGTTAACGGCTGCTCTCTCTAAGGCGAATCCAAAAATCAGGACACTTTTTGATTCCACCTGTCGCAGAAGTGTCCCCGGTTTCTAAAACTCTGTTAAGGACAAGTATAGGCTAGCAGGGGACAAAATGACACCGATTGTTACTGTGGGAAAATTAACGAAAATAACGCCGATCTCGGACAATGAAAAGCTTCTTTCCTAACAGCCGTATAGACGCCGACCTACTTTACAACAATAGCGATCACACACCGCCACACTCACTATCTTGTCAGCCGGGGCTTGTAGAACACTGCTGATGGATTTAATTTAATTGAGGCCACACGTTTTAAGCACATGCGGATTTTTATGCAGGACAAGTTCAAATTGCGTACAAGGAGCAATTTCAAAGAACATTTTCTCGGTGCACCTGCGCGGTATCCGTCACGGCATACACCTGGGCTCTCCGGCGAAACGATCGGCAGAGGCAAGACGAAGGGGCCGCGGCGGGCTGGACACGGCACGTTTACAGGTGCCAAGCCGTAGAAAGTCAGCCAAACCGCTAAGAAAAAGAATAACGGAAGAGAGTCAGCTAGTCAGTTAAAGGAGAACTGCTGCTAAGAGAGAAGCAAAACCTTTCAAAGGTGACATTTCGTGCAGCACGAAGGAAATCACACAGCCAGTACCTGCCCGTAGCGGCAGATCAATCACATGAGCTTCGGCTTAGTTAAGTATCCGTCAGCATGTGCGTGCTGTGCTGCTGGGTGAAAACATTGTTTTACTCTGAAACAATATTGCCAAGCAAAGACATATAAAGCCATTTGTTACGGCTACATAATTTATAACAACACATCCTAGTACAGGGTTAAGGAGAAGTGTCGGCAAGCACATGGGTGTGTGTAGTTAAGCATCTTCTACGAGATAGAGCACACAGCGGAGAATTCAAATTAATGCTACTTTAAAGGTAAAACATTTCTTTTAAATTCTACATTGTAAAATGTCTAGCTTGTATTTGCATGGACTGCTTTGTATCACTCATTTTTCAATCACTCTTGACAAATGAGTTGCAGAATCAGTACTTGCAGTTTACAAAAGAGAAAATTTTATATCTAACATTATTTATTTCCTTAGCGATGTTTGAATAGCACCGGCATAAATGAGCGCTTCAGTGAAAGAATTCATATTTAAGACGCACCAGCAGGGGGTGCTCTCGTCAGACCAAAAAGTGAAGAATAACTAAAAAGAAAAAGGGGAAAAAAAAACATATACAGTAATACTGGGTTTTAACATATACACACGTAAATCATTCTGGATTTTTGTCTGTGTATATGTTAAAACCCAGTATATAAAAGAGAGAGAGATATATCGAAATATATATGTATATAATATATAAACAGTATATAACAGATACTGTAGACAGGATAGGTATGAGGTAGGCAGAAAAGTCACTATAAAATATTTAGATAAACAGAAAAAGCAATATAAAATAGATAAGACATTCTACAATATTTAAATAGATAGGAAATGCAATATATTACATAGATTGATAAATATACTGTATATAGACACTATAGATAGATAGGAAAGATATGAGATAAATAGGAAAGGCATTAAATAAGCACCTGGAGCATGAGAAAGGTGCTATATAAATAAAATGTATTATTATTATTATTATTATTATTATAAAAAGCACTATATAAAACAAATGGTTGAACAGATAAACAGATTTACAGAATGGTAGATACGAAAGGTGCTGTAAGATAGATAAGAAAATCACTATGATAAATAGAAAGGGAGGAAAGGCAATTTAAGAGTATTCTGTATTTAATTATCCTATTTTATCATAATTTTACATTTTATTCTTCAGCTGCAATACCTAATTCATGTAGAGAGGAATTAGTAACATGTTGTATTCACCATGTCTCAGGTTTTGGTGAAACTCTAAAACCAGACATTTGGGACAGAAGACTCCAGTGAACCGGCATAGGAAGCAGAATCAAGCATATGGTCCTATGTTGTAATGGAAGAAGTTTTCTGTTTTTTATATTATAATTTTATCATTATATAATATGTTCAGGTCAGCACGGTGGCACCTTGGCAGTGCTCCTGCCTCACAGTTAGGTGACCTGGGTTCGCTTCCCGGGTCCTCCCTGCATGGAGTTTGCATGTTCTGTGTGGGTTTCCTCCCTCAGTCCAAAGACATGCAGGTTAGGTGCATTGGTGATTCTAAATTGTGTGTGTGAGTGCCCTGCGGTGGGCTGGCACCCTACCCGGGGTTTTTTTCCTGCCTTGCGCCCTGTGTTGGCTGGGATTGACTCCAGCAGACCCCCGTGACCATGTAGTTAGGATATTGTGGGTTGGATAATGGATGGATGGATAATATAATAATAACCTTCTCAACAAGATGGGCTGACAACAGTTTATACATGTCTGATCCCATAAGCCATATAATAAACAGATCTGCTACAAATCAATCCTGCCATTTTAATCTTTCTCTAATAAGCTTTTGAATCATAAATAGATATACATAAATCACTGCATAACAGATACATTGATATCAATGACACAATACAATAAATAGGTATAAATGGCAAAATATGATACTGTAGATAGATAGATAGATAGATAGAAAAGGCACTATATAATAAATAGATGGATAGATAGGGGCGGCACAGTGGCCATTTCATTCACAGTAATCATTTTTATATGAACATTTTTGGGTTATAGAACGAATCATCTGAGTTCTTATGGGGAAATTCACTTTGATTTACGAGTGCTTTGGATTACAAGCATGTTTCCAAAATGAATTATGCTTGTAAAGCAAGGCACCACTGTATATGGTGATTAAATTTTTAAAAAATCATGGAACAACCCCACTGAAGGGTGGCACGGTGGTGCAGTGGGTAGCGCTGCTGCCTCACAGTTAGGAGACCCAGGTTCGCTTCCCGGGTCCTCCCTGCGTGGAGTTTGCATGTTCTCTCCGTGTCTGGGTGGGTTTCCTAGTGTGTGCTTGTTGTGTGTGTGTGTTTGTGTGTGTCCTGCGATGGGTTGGCACCCTGCCCGGGATTAGTTCCTGCCTTGTGCCCTGTGTTAGCTGGGATTGGCTCCAGCAGACCCCCGTGACCCTGTGTTCGGATTCAGTGGGTTGGAAAATGGATGGATGGATAGATAGAAAAGGCACTATATAATAGATAGATAGATCGATAGAAAAGGCACTATGGATACATACTATAAATTTCCAGATATACACAACAGATCGATGATTATGATTAACAAAATGCCTCCAAGTATGACTATGACACGTCATGGACCCGCATTACAGAAGCCGTAGATTTTGATTGGGTAAGCATTTTGATCTGTATTTGTAATATTTTACAGTTTCTGGAATAATAACAGGCATTTGCTGTCAAGCTCATTGAGAACAGTGATCTCGGTTCATATCACCAAATTATAAACAATTACCTACTGGAAACAATAGAAGTAGCGCTATTTTTTTGTTGAAATCCCATTCTCTCTAATGGGATGCTAATATGATGCCGAGGGCAAGAGGGTTAATGGAATCCATATTTTCAATTATAATCTTTCCCTTTTAATACACAGAGGATAACTATGTGATGGGTAACGATGGAGTATTGTATAGACCAGACCTTTATGTCAGGTACACAAAGGCGTACAGAATTAATAAAAGTCTTGTTCAGCGTGTCTGTGTATTTTTTTTTTAAAACAATCCTACTCTGATAAGTAAAAGGCTACAGGCTGGGTGACTCGGGGTAGCTCCACAAATCCAATATTTAAAACTTGACAGATTTAGTAAAATACATCTTTACAGCTGATTTCACTGTGAAGGCAGTGGGGCTTTGTAATTTTTTGTAACAACATTTGTGGTGCTTGAGTTATCCATGAGGACTTTGTCAGTTAATGCCCATTGCCCAAAGTGACTCTGACTGAGGCTGATTAACAGACATCACTAAACGTAGGCCATGTGAATTCAAAGATCACGTCAGTAGAATGTCTAGTTATCTGATGTACGAGTTTTGAGGAGAACAGTGGAAATGTCGCAGTACAGTGTGTGTGGCACGCCATCCACCAGCAAACACTCCTCTCAAAGCTATAGCCAAAAGTGGCAAAGAGACCCTGGAGAGTACTCACGTACCAGAGCTCCTGGATCGCTGAGGAACAGAAATACAAAATAACCCCAACAATTCAGGAGCCACACTGAGAAAACGATTCAGGATCTTCTCTTGGATGAGGTAAAGAATTTAAACAAAGTCACGTAGCAGGTGGCCATGGAGAAGAAGCTAAGAACAGCAAGTAAAGGCCTCAAAGTTGAGTGTGGACATTTGCCTGTTGGTTAGTGATGCATCAAAATTAAAGAAGTTACTTTGAGTTTGAGAAAAACGTTGAGTTCTTCAGAGCAGTGACGACCGGAGGGTTCATCCATCCATCCATCCATTTTCCAACCCGCTGAATCCGAACACAGGGTCACAGGGTTCTGCTGGAGCTAATCTCAGCCAACACAGGGCACAAGGCAGGAACCAATCCAGGGCAGGGTGCCAACCCACCGCAGGACACACACAAACACACCCACACACCAAGCACACACTAGGGCCAATTTAGAATCGCCAATCCACCTAACCTGCATGTCTTTGGACTGTGGGAGGAAACCCACGCAGACACGGGGAGAACATGCAAACTCCACGCAGGGAGGACCCGGGAAGGGAACCCAGGTCCCCAGATCTCCCAACTGCGAGCAGCAGCGCTACCCACTGCGCCACTGTGCCGCCCCCGGAGGGTTCAGTTGGGGTAAAAAGGCATTCCTGGCCACCTTGGGTCACAAACTCTTAAAAGATCAGCCACAATTATAATGAAACAAATAAAAACACAGCCTGCGACCCTAAAGCAGGTTTGATGGTGTCTAGATACACACGTGTGTCTTACATTATTTGGGGCTCGTTTTGTATTCCTAAGTGCGGCCATGTGCATGAGTGGCACCTCCATCCAGTGGTGGTCCATGCCTAGAAACAAATACTGCTGGGAAAAGTAATGCATTCCCCCCAGTGTTCCTAAAGAGAATTAAATTGGTTTGAGACGGCTGAGAATATTTTAAGAACATGCAGCCATAAAAATTGTACGCACATACTTGTATACATAAATGAATGAAATAAATCCTTCAATGTCTTATGAGAATTTAGACAGTCCACTTATAAATAAAATAATCGGGTCCTCAGAAATGGTGCATTTACTTCCTTATCAGTCAAAAAAAAAGTTTTAAACTCTCATTTTATAAATTAATAAACCTACACACATACATACTTGCATATATATTGCTATATACTACATATATTCTTCATAGTGTGTGCTCAGGGACAGCTTAAGAGCTCTAGTAATGGTAATACCCCGTTGCTCCAGGGACTGGCACTCTGTAATGGCTCTTCTCGTTCTCCCTCTGCGGACAGGAGGATTGATGGCTTTACCTCCACTGGCTGGACGCTTTGCCATCTCAGTCAGTCACAAGTGGACTTGCGTCTGAGAGGATGTTAGCACTTGTTAAACACATCTTTTCTTTCTTTTATTCAAACAGTTATACAGGGTTCCCTTGCAATATACACTATATATATGCCCAGAGGACACATGTACTGGAAGGACAGGGAAAGACTCAGGACTATGGACTCCATCAAAGTGCTAGGTGACAGCCTCTCTTTGCTCATGTGCATACCAGCAGGGATACCTGAATATTGTAGTCCCATTGGACATGTTACAGGCAGCATAATGTTCTCCACGGCTTCTCCAGACCCTTTCATGTCTGTCACATGTGCTCAGGGTGAACCTGCTCTCATCTGTGAAAAGCAGAAGGTGCTCACCAGTGGTGGACCTGCCAATTCTGGCAAATGTCAATCGAGCACCACGGTGCCGGGTGGGCAGTGAGCACAGGGCCCACTAGAAGACGTCGGGCCCTCAGGCCACCCTCATGAAGTCTGTTTCTGATTGTTTGGTCAGAGACATTCACACGAGTGGCCTGCCTGGTGCAGGTCATTTTGTAGGCTCTGGCAGTGCTTATCCTGTTCCTCCTTGCCCACAGGAGTAGATACCGGTCCTGCTGATGGGTTAAGGACCTTCTATGAGGGGCCTGTCTGTCTCCTGGAATCTCCTCCATGCCCTTGAGACTGTGCTGGAAGACACAGCAAACCTTTTGGCAATGGCACAAATTGATGTGCCATCCTGGAGAAGTTGGACTACCTGTGCCACCTCTGTAGAGTCCAGGTATAGCCTCATGCTACCAGTAGTGACACTGACTGTAGTCAAATGGAAAACTAGTGAAACAACAAATGAGGAGGGAAAAATGTCAGTGACCTCCACCTGTTAAACAATTCATTCCTGTTTTGGGGGTCATCTCATTGTTGCCAATCTAGTGCACCTCTTGTTAATTTCATTAACACCAAAGCAGCTGAAACTGATTAACAAGTCCCTCTGCTACTTAACTGACCAGATCAATAGCCCACAAGTTTAATTCACTATATTCACTATATACAGTATATAGTCTCACCCATATGAATAGAGGTCATCTTGAGGGCTATACTGCTTGTAGATCCACCCCGGGACACAGTTTGGTGCTATTATTTGCGCCGTTCCCTCTTTTGCCCCCAGATCTGAAGACAAACATCATGAACCCTGAAGAACCAAGAACCATGATGTCACTTCCAGTTCTGGTCCCAGGATATAAAAGATCTAACCTTATTCCCTCTAATTTTGTTTAATGCTGAGAGAATGTGCTATTACTATATGTGCCAGGCATTTCCATTTAAGAACACTGGATTTAATCAGCGTGGGGTGCTTTGGAATCAGAATTGTGTCCATCACAAATCAAGGCATGAGTGACAAATGGTGCTGGGAATTTCATGAGCAACGATACAAACTCTCTGGATCAACAACCATAGTGAATTACTACTACAGGGAGGTGTTGAGCTTTACAGGTGGGGAAAAAGGGAACAATGGAACCAAGACTCCTGAAAGTCGTCAGTCAGTAAATGACTTACGTTTGAATAAGACATTAGTAGGAGACCAGTGTGCTAGCCAAAGCCATTTTCTTTTGTGTCTTTTTTTGGCATTAACAACCTGCCAATTAAATGGGAGACATCCAGTGTTATTTTCCTTAAATAAATATATAAATACAGTAATCCCTCGCTATATTGCGCTTCGACTTTCGCGGCTTCACTCTATCACAGATTTAAGCATATCTAAATATATAACGCGGGTTTCTGCAGACAATGGCTTATTTTATTTCTGGTACACGCTTCTTCAGTTGATTTGCCCAGTTGATTTCATACAAGGGATGCTATTGGCAGATGGCTGAGAAGCTACCCAATCAGAGCACGCAGTTAAGTTCCTGTGTGCTGATTGGCTCAGTGACAGAGCACAGAATTCGATTCCGCTGCGTTAACCAGGAAGTCTCATCTCGCTCATTCAGCATCAACGTGTTTCGCTGTGTAAAGAGTTAACTTTTGTGCTCTTTTGTGTTTATCTTTCTGCAAAGTCAAGCCCTTCATTATGGCTCCAAATCAATCTGCTCCTGCTACTGCTTCAGGGGTCGTGCCCAAGCGCCAACGGAAGATGCTAATGATTGCCGAAAAGGTAAAAGGTTTGGACATGTTTTATTTAAAAAGGAAGAAAGGAATATAAGATCTACGGCCGCAGTGTCCTTTAACCAAGGCGCAAAATGAGTTGTAAGTGGACGTAATAAGGCAGTAAGGTTTGTAAGAGTGTGGGAAGGGTTTATAAAGCCTTAAAATATATATAAATAATAAAATAAATATAAGGTCGCTACTTCGCGGATTTTCACCTATTGTGGGGGGCTCTGGAGCGTAACCTCCGCGATAGGTGAAGGATGACTGTATATACCGTATTTACTCGTGTACCACACGCCCTCGTGTATGATGTGCACCCTAATTTTTACAAAGAAAATCATGCAAAAAATTTTCCCCGTGTACCACGCGCGTTGTGATTGTATAGGAAGAGTTTAGGGCACGTTTTCCGCGAAATGCCCTTCTGTCTTTGTTGCATGACGAAAGAGTGAGTGAGCGAGAGAGGGAGAGAGCGCGTGCGAGCGAACGAGCAAGAGAGACAGAGAGGGCGCACAAGTGAGTGAGTGAGAGAGAGAGAGTGCGAGCAAACGAGCGAGAGAGAGAGAGAGTGAGAGCGAGCGAACGAGTGAGAGAGAGTGAGAGCGTGAGCGAACAAGCGAGTGCGAGAGAGAGCAAACTAGCGCGAGAGAGAGTGCGAGCGAGCGAGAGTGAGAGCGCAAGCGAACGAGCGAGAGAGAGAGAGCGCAAGCGAACGAGTGCGAGAGAGAGAGAGCGCAAGCGAACGAGCGCGAGAGAGAGAGAGCGCAAGCGAACGAGCGTGAGAGAGAGAGAGAGAGCGCGGGCGCGAACGAGCAAGAGAGAGAGTGCGCGGGCGCGAACGAGCAAGAGAGAGAGAGCGCGAGTGATTGAGCGAGAGAGAGAGTGCGAGCGATTGAGCGAGAGAGAGAGCGCGAGCGAACGAGCGTGAGAGAGAGAGAGAGAGAGCGCGGGCGCGCGAGAGAGAGAGAGCGCAGGTGCGAGCGAGAGAGAGAGCGCAGGTGCGAACGAGCAAGAGAGAGAGAGCGCGAGTGATTGAACGAGAGAGAGAGTGCGAGCGATTGAGCGAGAGAGAGAGCGCGAGCGAACGAGCATGAGAGAGAGAGAGAGAGAGAGCGCGGGCGCGCGAGAGAGAGAGAGCGCGGGTGCGAGCGAGAGAGAGAGCGCAGGCGCGAACGAGAGAGAGAGCGCAGGCGCGAACGAGAGAGAGAGCGCAGGCGCGAACGAGCGAGAGAGAGAGCGCGAGCGAGAGAGAGAGCACGAGCGAACAAGTACGAGAGAGAGAGCGCGAGCGAACAAGTGCAAGAGAGCACAAGCAAATGAGCGCGAGAGAGAGAGACAGCGCAAGTGAACAAGAGCGAGAGAGAGAGAGCGCGAGCAAACGAGCACGAGAGAGAGAGAGAGAGAGCGCGGGCGCGAGAGAGAGAGAGAGCGCGGGTGCGAGCGAGAGAGAGAGTGCGGGTGCGAGCGAGAGAGAGAGTGCAGGCGCGAGAGAGAGAGCGCGAGCGATCGAGCGAGAGAGAGAGCACGAGCGAACAAGTACGAGAGAGAGAGCGCGAGCGAACAAGTGCGAGAGAGCACAAGCAAATGAGCGCGAGAGAGAGAGACAGCGCAAGTGAACAAGAGCGAGAGAGAGAGAGCGCGAGCAAACGAGCACGAGAGAGAGAGAGAGAGAGCGCGGGCGCGAGAGAGAGAGAGAGCGCGGGCGCGAGCGAGAGAGAGAGAGCGGGTGCGAGCGAGAGAGAGAGCGCAGGCGCGAGAGAGAGAGCGCGAGCGAGCGAGCGAGAGAGAGAGCACGAGCGAACAAGTACGAGAGAGAGAGCGCGAGCGAACAAGTGCGAGAGAGCACAAGCAAATGAGCGCGAGAGAGAGAGACAGCGCAAGTGAACAAGAGCGAGAGAGAGAGAGCGCGAGCAAACGAGCACGAGAGAGAGAGAGAGAGAGCGCGGGCGCGAGAGAGAGAGAGAGCGCGGGTGCGAGCGAGAGAGAGAGAGCGGGTGCGAGCGAGAGAGAGAGCGCGGGCGCGAGAGAGAGAGCGCGAGCGATCGAGCGAGAGAGAGAGCACGAGCGAACAAGTACGAGAGAGAGAGCGCGAGCGAACAAGTGCGAGAGAGCACAAGCAAATGAGCGCGAGAGAGAGAGACAGCGCAAGTGAACAAGAGCGAGAGAGAGAGCGCGAGCAAACGAGCACGAGAGAGAGAGAGAGAGAGAGCGCGGGCGCGAGAGAGAGAGAGAGCGCGGGTGCGAGCGAGAGAGAGAGTGCGGGTGCGAGCGAGAGAGAGAGTGCGGGTGCGAGCGAGAGAGAGAGCGCAGGTGCGAGAGAGAGAGCGCGAGCGATCGAGCGAGAGAGAGAGCACGAGCGAACAAGTACGAGAGAGAGAGCGCGAGCGAACAAGTGCGAGAGAGCACAAGCAAATGAGCGCGAGAGAGAGAGACAGCGCAAGTGAACAAGAGCGAGAGAGAGAGAGTGCGAGCAAACGAGCACGAGAGAGAGAGAGAGCGCGAGCAAACGAGCGGGACAGAGAGCACGCATGAGCGAGAGAGTGCGTACGAACAAGCGAGAGAGAGAGAGAGAGAGAGAGATAGAGAGAGAGCGACAGAGCGAGAGCGAGAGCGCGAATGAGCCGAAGCAGAAGACGTAAACATTACAGGAAAAAATTTCCCCGTGTATGACGCGCACCTGATTTTCTAATGCTAATTTTCGGGAAAAAATGTGCGTGGGTAAATACGGTATATAAATTTATTTATGGTAGACACCAGGGGGCGCTCCAGCTCCCTAAACACCCACCACAATGGCTCATACACAAATGTAAAAGCACTATGAATCTCTATTGTAGGTAATTCCTTACAGGCCAATGTTTTCCTACACCACAGCCACAAGTACAGCACTGAACTACTGTAAGCAGAATTCTTGTCCTCTTCTCTCTCTCAGTCACTACCTCCTCCATTCCTCCTCTTACTCGATGATCATTCTTTGCATTTATATAGCGCTTTTCTCCCTACTCAAAGCGCTCAGCAATTGCAGGTTAATGGCCTTGCTCAAGGGCCCAACAGAGCATTTACGGGATTCAAACCGGCGACCTTCCGATTGCCAGTGCAGGTCCCTAGCCTCAGACCCACCACTCTGCCACTGATGCGAGGTAGGCAGTTCTTTTTATTTTAGTCACCCCAGAAGTGCTTCTGATCTTCCGCACGCTTGGTCTGTAAGCACTTCCAGGTGAGGCAGAAACCACATGACGTAGGGACTCCTCAATCCTGCAGCCCCCCAGGGGGTACAACTGGGCTGGCCCCCGGAACTGCGATACCCAGCATGCCCTGTGGGCACCCTTGTGGGGATCGGAGCCTGGGCTCCCTGCCCTCCAGCATCCTGGTGGAGACAAAGTTCTATATCAGGTAAGGACACCGGCCATTCCTCACAATAACATATATAAATACTGTATATGTATACATGTGTATACAGTATATATATTAATTATTAGGCTGATAAGTTTATTCAAGGTAACAAATAACAATTGGTTATATTTCATTTGTTTACCTAGTTGGAGCACAGGCAGGTGAGGAGGTGAGGTGACCTGCTCCTGGTCATTCAGTATCAGCAGTGGGATTTCAAATCAAAAACCTCAGGGCTTGAAGCCTTAACCACTATGCCACACTGCCTGCATATAACACATGCATAAGTCGTGTATACTGTAAATAATATTTTTACAAGTCTATCAGTGTGTACTGTGTGTTAGGATTTTGCTCAGCTGGTGCCGGACCTTCAATCAATGCTGCCAGGACTGTCTCCAATCCCACACAATAGTAAAATCATTAATTCAAACCGGGCAGATGGATTTTCCTTGATATTTTATGCTTTAGTGAATGCTGTTTGATATTTTATTTTAATTATGGACTGGTGCGCTCTCCGTCTTAGTGGGCTAGGATAGACTCTGGCCCTCTCTGACCCTGAATTGGCTGAAGCCGGTTTGTAAATGTCATGTTATGTTCCATCTGTGCTACTCAGAACTTGTCAATGAAAAGTGTTGCACCATAATAACGCACGTTCATAACCAAACATTTAGCCATACTGTATTTTACACCTGCTCAGACACTACAGCCACGCCATCTCATTTTCCATTTAAAAACTCCGAGGCTAAACGGCTGTCTTTCTTCCCCGCCGAAGCCTCTTTCTGGAGATATTACTGCAGTCCCTGGATTCATTGACTGGCTTTCTTTCGGGTCACAGTAGCAGAGTCAGAAAATGAAAGCAGTGAAGACAGGCAGCAGAGCGCCTTGAATGGCAGCTTCCAGTTAAGTTTCCATTTCCTTGTTCATCATGTGTCACACCTCTAGGTGTGCACTGAATTACAGCCGGCCTGTTATACATTTCAAGGCTGGCGACAGACACCTAAACCGCGCCGCTCATTTCTGTCGACTTTATTCAATAGGCCGCTGTAATAGGAAAAGCAGCAACTTGAAGCTGACAGGTTTTTTTTTCTAAGATGAAAAACGGCAAAGCATAAAAAGTGCAGAAATTTCATTATTACGAACAACACCGTTAATATAATAAAATCATCAGGAATAATACGGACTGTAATTTAAGGCTTGGTGAATGAACAAAGACGATGGCTTTCATTTAATATAGTAATAAATAACATAATTTTCTGAAACCTGTTTAACCTAAACTGGCAATACTGGATACAAGGTGGGGGACCTGCATAGGGAATCAGACCACCCCATCATAAAGCCATAAAGCCCCTCACTCATATCCACAAGAGTCAGTCAGCCTAACATGTGCGTCTTTGGGGATGCGGGAAGAAAACACAAATAAATAAGTCAACAAAGATGAAATCTCTTAGGCTCCGAGAGTAAGCAAGGAAAGGCTTAAGGAATAAAGCTGCCCATCTGAGCCCCGAAAGGCATTCATTTCTCCTTAGTGTAAAAAATTGTAATAATGACAGTGAGAACTCCCAGCCCATGAGAAGACCCCAACGGCTGTGATTTATTCCTAAAGGCACGATATTATCTGAAGTTTCAAAAAAAAAAAAAAATCATGAGAAATGGATCTGGACCTGTGTGGAAACCGGCAGCTTTAGATCCTCAAATTACATCACATTAATTTACAACAATACCCAAGATTTGTGGAGACTATTTGCCTTTGCATTAATTAACACAATTCACAAATTACACCAACACTTCATACCAGCACCACATCTATTATTGGCTCCAGTACACCCAGGTTCAGTTTTCCAAGCTCCATGGGTTCAGGAAAACATTGGCCATAAATTCAGCTGACAGGTTACTACCTACACAACAAAGCACATCTTACTCACTTTTATAGTGCCTTTTTCTACTGTTATTTTTCAGGCAGGGTTCCTCCTCTGGCTGCAGTTCAAATGCCGTATTTATGTCAATTTTATTTCCTTTGGGTGTGCTACATTTGCTGATAATTTACCGTATATACTCACGTACAAGTCAGGTCTTGAAACACAAAAAATTGATCATAAAATCAGACCCTGGCTTATACGCCCGTTCAAAAATGCAACACTTCCATTTTTCATTTTTTAACATCTTGCCTCCTCCGATCTCGCATCAGTTTCTCAGACACATTGAATTTTGTTGCAGCAGTGCAGTTACCAATTTCTTTCGCTGCTGCAATGACGTTTAATTTAAAACCAGCTTCATATTTTCTTCTGATCGAACGCTCCTTCGCAGATAAGGGATGCTGTTACGATAAAGGTGTATGAAAAAAAAAAACACAAAACAGTGCAAACGTCGCTGCAGAATAGTTCGAGTATTACCGTGTGGTCACGTAGGCACAATACATAGAAAATAAAAAGGCCGTGTGCTCCGTGGTTACTCTCTCAGGTGGGTGTTAGCATATTGTAATCTCTTAGACCAATAGTTTTCCGTATTCAATTTATACAACCGACGTTATAAAATTCCAGAAATTATACGGTAAAATCAAGCCACTACTTATCCGTGGGAGAACTTATCCGCGAGTATATACAGTCATTTTTAGTTTTATAAAAAATTGGCCTATTTGAGTGAGGATCGGAGAGTCTTTTGTTTTTGGCCAGGTTAGGAAACAGTTCACTGTGACCCTGAACACAGATTGACTGTTTTACGGGAGTTGGAATTAGAGTGGGGGTTAGTTCTAGACTTCAAAATCACTAAAATGAGGACTAGATAAAATTGGTGGGATATCCTGTCATCTCGACGGCATCCAAATACAGCAAGTTCAGCAGTTCAAATACCCTGGCTCACTGATCGATCAGAAGAAAGTCGCGTCGACAGCGGAGATCCACAGTCGAATAGGTCAAGCAACCACAGCATTCGCTTCTCTAAAGTGGTGCTTGTGGAAGCGAACTAATATTTCCATTCCGACCAAAATCCGCCTTTTCCGGACGCTGATCCTGCCGATTCTATTCTATGGATCCGAAACGTGGACAGTGCTCAAGGCGGACCTCAACAAACTCGAAGTTTGCCAGATGCGTTGCCTCCGGCAGATATTACAAGTATCACTCCAAGACCGCCTTCGAAATGAGGACATCCGACGGAGATGTGACAACCAACCGCCAATCGAGGAACAAATTCAAACACGTCGACTGCGATGGTTTGGCCATGTATGTCGAATGGACGCGAGCCAACTACCACACCAATTCCTTTGGCGTGAACGACCCGCCCAGTGGCGAATCCAACGAACGGCACCGAAGAAAACATGGTTAAAACAGGTCGAAGATGACATCAGAAATCGCAGAATAAATCTCGACGAGGCCAGAACAATCGCCAACGATCGTCATGCATGGAAACGAGTTGTGAAGGAGATCCGACAACCATTGGCACCCACAGCAGCGTATGGGCTTAGGAGCTGATCCAGACCCAACCCCAGCTAGGGATCAAAGAAGAGAAGAAGAAGAAGAAGGCTATGAGCTATTCTGGTCTCTTTTACCAGCTCACTATGGCCTTTTACTTTCTCTCTTCTGGCATTTGCTGGGTGGTCTGCCTTCTGACGTTCTAGGAGAACACTGTTTCAATCCAAGGTTCCAGTCTCTATTTCTCTCTTTCGTGCAAAATCTCTGCAAGTTACACTTAAGCTCTGGTTTGTAATCACTCCTCATCTTTAACAGTCAGTATATGCAAAAAAAAAGGCAGTGTGCTCCCTCCGTGGTTACTCTCTCAGGTGGGCGTTAGCATATCATAATCTCTTGCACCGATAGTGTAAGTTTTACTCATTGACCTTATACAACTGACATTATTAAAAAACAGAAATTATACGGTAAAATCAAGTCCCGACTTATCCACAGGCGAACTTATCCGCAAGTATATACGGTAGTTCCTATGTATCTTATCATATATTCCTGATGTTTTTGTGGGTAGTTCCCCAAGAGGCGGTGCCACCTGCCCATCAGTGCACGGGACTGCCCTCAGCCCTATAAAGGTGAGGTCAATCCGCAGTCCCTTGCGGTTCATTCTGAATGCACTCGTGGTTTGCTGAGCTCTCTTGTGCTTTTGTGATTTTTTTGAACCTGTATTCTGTTTTTTCAACTAAGGACTTTATTTGCTTTTCGGATTTCCCTTTCTAGGAATGACCTCTTTGCCTTTTTTTTGCTCTTTGAAACGCCTGGTTTGACAGAGCCTTTTTTGTTAAAGAAGCCTTTTAATTTTATAAAGACCCTGTGTTTTTGCTCTGGTTACTTTCTGGGTTTTGACAGTTTTCCTCCTCTAGTAGTAATTTTTGGAATTGTTTGGGACTTGCATGCTTTGGAACGCATGTTACTTTATTTTCCCTTGGTGTAAAAAAAATCGTCATAATGACAGCGAGATCTCCCAGCTATGAGACGACCCCAAAGGCTATTCAATTGGACTCATATCCCTGTGATTTATACCCAAAGGTAAGTTGTTATCCATGATTTCAAACAATCACGATACATGGAACCTGGTTGAGTGTATATGCTAATACTCAGTTAGTTTACAACAATACCCAAAATATATGGACAGCATTTGCTTCCGCATTAATTAATAAAATTAAAAAATGTCAAGTACCCTTCATATCAGCACCACATCTACTGTTAGTTCCTGTACATCCCAGGCTACGGTTTCCAATCCAAACTATGGCCATAAATCCTGATAATATGCAGTCACGATTGACCGGTTACTACCTACAAAACAAAGCACATCTTACTTGTTTTATAGTGTCTTTTTCATGTGTGTGTTACTTTATTTTTCCTTGGTGTAAAAATGGTCATAATGTGAGTAAGATCTGCAAGCCATCAGATGAACTCATATCCCTTTGATTGATGTCCCAAGGCAAAAGGATCACAAGAAATGGATGTAACTTTAGATCTCATTAGTTTACAACAATGCCTAAGATGTGTGTAGGCTGTTTGCTTCCACATTAATAAATAAAATAAAATAAAAAAAAATTATAAGAATTCTTCATACCAGCACCACATTGGCTCCCGTGCACCCAGGCACTGGTTTCTGGTCTTCACAGGCAAGGAATTATCTCAGGTTTCCAAAAATTACGACAAATGGATGTGGACCCGTGCGGAATCCAGCACGTTTAGATGCTATTATTCTGTTAGTTTACAATAATCGGCAAAATGTGCAGAAGCTATTTGCTTCTGCTTTAATTAATCTATATTAATATATATATATATATATATGGCGGCACGGTGGCGCAGTGGGTAGCGCTGCTGCCTCGCAGTTGGGAGATCTGGGGACCTGGGTTTGCTTCCCGGGTCCTCCCTGCGTGGAGTTTGCATGTTCTCCCCGTGTCTGCGTGGGTTTCCTCCGGGCGCTCCGGTTTCCTCCCACAGTCCAAAGACATGCAGGTTAGGTGGATTGGCGATTCTACATTGGCCCTAGTGTGTGCTTGGTGTGTGGGTGTGCTTGTGTGTGTCCTGCGGTGGGTTGGCACCCTGCCCAGGATTGTTTCCTGCCTTGTGCCCTGTGTTGGCTGGGATTGGCTCCAGCAGACCCCCGTGACCCTGTGTTCGGATTCAGCGGGTTGGAAAATGGATGGATGGTTGGATATATATATATATATATATATATATATATATATATATATATAAAAATGATAGGAGTTTTGTCCGCCTGTCATGCAATTACTCCCGAACCACTGGGGCTAAAACCTTGATCTTAGTCTTAATCCAAAGTTTATGACATGATGCACACTGGTGAAGCAAAAAATGAGGGTCACGGCAACCTGCACAAGTTATTGGCGTTGGCGACTTTCGGAGAGAGGAGAGAAAGGAATCTCAGCAGCACAGAGCCTCCACCCTGGACCTACAAGTAGATTGGACTTACTCAGCAGTCGTCATTATTTCAGTTCAGATAACTCTCCCACCATCTTAATTTTAACCCTAATAAAACCAGGAGAAGCTCTAGAGGATCTGCAGCTAGACTTTACTGGTGCCCAACTCCGGGCTATAGAGGGGGTGAAGGGCAGAAAGGAAAAGAATAGTGGCAGAATCTGCTCACTTTCAAATCATTGCTGAGGCTGCTCATGGGAAGAAGAAAAACAGCAGCGGCATATGCCGATCGTCAAGTACCGGCAAACAATGCAAATGTTTTCAAACGCGGACAAATATCTGCACAAACTGTCCTGAGTTCCTGTCCTCACACCAAACTGTTTGGAATGGTTGCAAAATACAGCGCTACACACCATGATGACTTAAAAAGAACTCCAGTAGCAACATCTCCTAAGCGTCAAGCCAAACACAGGAGGCTCTTCAGCAATGACCGAGTGACTGGCTAATACTATGGATCAGCAACATGCCACACATACTCCGAATGAATACAGGAACGACAATGACAGAGAAATGTGTTCCGACAAACAAGGAGACTGTGAAATACTCACAACCTGTGGCATCTGAGTCGGAACCAATTATCGGGTTACTGGAGTCGGTAGATGTGTACCAACTCAGACTAAATGTACATTATAATATTAAAATTTCCACCTTCACATAAGCTAATCAATGAAGCTATTTTGTCTTTCACCCTTTTGATAAAAATGTTGCCTCTTTTTTTTAATTTTATAACTTTTGACCTATTTTTAATGCTACTCAATGTTTGTAACTTCTTTAATAAACAGTATAAAAAGCCACAATGATGCTACAGTACAATAGCCTTTAAACTCAAATTTTAACAGGTTAAGATGCTCAAAAGCAGCCTGATGATTCACGTTGGCAGTGATGAAAGGCCTTGTATCTTGTATGTTATGTCCTTTCAATCAAAATAGTAAAAATATTAGACTAAATACAATAAATTAAGGGGTTGGACTTGGTGGTACCATAAATTGAGGAGATGGAGTCGGTGGTATAATACACTGAGGAGTCTAAATCTGTTCTACCATAAATTGAGGCGTCAGAGTGAGTGGAACTGTAAATTGAGGGAGCCGAATGGGTGGTACCATAAACAGACAAGTCAGAATTGGTGGTTCCATAAATCAAGGAGTCAAATGTACCATGGTGGTACTATAAATTGAGGAGCTCAAGTCAGCAGTAAAATAAATAGAGACATCGGAGAAGGTGGTACCATGAATTGGGGAGTTGGACTGAGTGGTATAATAAATTGAGGACTTGGGGTCGGTGGTACCATAAACAGAGGAGTCAGAGATGGTGGCACAATAAATTCAGGAGTCGGAGTTGGAGTCGGGGGTTTTGTGTATCAACCCCACAGTCCTGCTCAACTTCCACCGATATGCAAACATTGCTTTTACATCTTTGCATCAATGTTTGGTTGAAGAGCAACAAAATGCATGGAAGCGATTTGCTTCCACATTAATTAATAAAATTTAAAAATCACTAGAACTCATCATACCAGCATCGCGTTTACTGCTGGCACCCAGGATCTGGTTTCCGGTCTCCAAGGTTTCAAGAAAACAATGGCTTCAGATCTTGATGATACATGCTCACTACTGACAGGTGCTCCCTACCGAACATAGCTCATCTTACTGGTTTTATAGTGTCTTTATCACATCTATGGCACTTGAGAGCGTAGCCTGCAGTCTGACCAGGTTGAAGACACAATTGCGACTTCTGTTATTAATTTGCTTTCAGCCTCTCTAAGGCACTATATCCTAAACGCTGTAGGCAGCAAATGAGTCTTTACCGGCTTTTCTACAGAGATCTGCTAAATTACACAACTGATCCCCAGTGAACCTCATTTTCCTTAGCATCTCGGCTGCTGTTCTCCCAAATCCCAGTTCATTTCAACTTTTTTTTTTCTTATTTTGTTCGTTTTCAGCCGTCGACTGGAATTTAAAGTGGTCTACCAGGTGTTCCAACTGTGCATATGTGCATTTGGAAAAATAGGTCAAGCTCCCACCTGTCTCTGTGTGCACAATTAAAATTGTGTCATTTCAGCAGTGCTGTCACCGGCTGCGACGGAGCTTCTTTTAGGGATGATAACAAGGCGAAGCAATATTTCGGGACAGTGTCCTCAGGCCCTGCTCCTGCACTTAATGATGGGCCTGCCATGCCCCGTGCACACTGCATTCTCACCATTTTGCCACTTTTTTTTTTATTTTTTTTTTTATGTGCTCCATGTGGGAATGAGAAAGAGAAAAACTTGAAAATTACTCAAGTGGCGCAAGGCCAGAGCAAGAACTCCATCTGCCGTTCGAGCAAAACTGCTCCATGTGAAGCGGAAAAAGAGTCGGAATAAATCATATCTACTAGTGGGCAACGTACATGTGGATCCCAAACTTGAAATCTGCAGATAAAGATGTGGTACATGCAGAAGATAAAAATGTGTGTAAATGTGTAATAGTAAAATTTAGCACAAAAAAAAGACAAAACCCGTTCATCGTACCTCCATTTACTGGATGAGGAGATCCTTAGGTGACTTTTCTGTCTGAGTTATGTAACAGGCAATTGACGACACCAGCAACCACGCACCCCCACAACAGCAGTCCATCAAGCTGTGTCATAATGACTTCACACATTTTGCAAAATTATTTTGGATTCAGATTTTTACTAATAAAAACACAGATGAACTGGTGCCATGTGAAGCCTGCTAGTATTAAGCTGTAGTGGGTTTGTCCACAAAGAACACATATTAGCACCACACTACGAGGATAAAGAAGAATTTGAACATAGAAACGATACAGAAAGCAACACATATGTTAGAAAATGGTAGGAGAAAATGACCCAAATTTTAGGAGAAGGGATATAAACAAGCTGAATCAACTGAAAGGAAAAATAAGCAGGAACAGAGCTATAAAGACAACCAGAGTGACACAAACCTCCATGACAAAAGTCACAAACATTATAAAGATACAGCATGCTATGTCATCGTCTACAGAACAGGTTGAATTTAAACCTGGTGAAGAAATAAAAATGAAACTACAATCAAAGAGCAAAATTTCAAATCTGACTCAAAATCAAATTTCATACGACCACTTGCTCTGATTTTACACAACTAAAAAATAAAACTCAATTATTCGGAATGATAAAGCCCAGGCAGAGAGCAAGAAGATGAGGCACAGGCCAGGAGGTTGGGACTCACCTGCCGCTAAAAGCTACGTGGAAATCACCGATTAGAACAACAGGCTGATTCATGTGGAATTAGAATGAGGATAAGCAGGGTCATCATGGCTACTGAACTGCATGCAGTGGGTCACGTCACTATTAGGACGATTTAGGGAACGTCCAAAATACTACCACGTAATAGTAATCACTATTGTTATTATTGCATATATATATATATATATATATATATATATATATATATATATATATATATATATATATATATATATATATATACACTAATATAAGCTATTACCTAATTCAAGTGTGTGTGTAAGCAGGAAAGTATGATTCAAGGTAAAAGATGGCAACTTCCTAAAACAAAAGCAACTGTCAGCAACAAATATTTTCTGCCTGGAGTTAGGATATGCGCTAACTTAAAATTGTAAAAGAGGACGTATGTGAGTGAGACAAGCAGACAAGTTTTTTTTTTCCTTTTTGTAAAAGGTCACAGAGGGAGAATAAACTATATAAAGGGCTTGCAGAAGGGGAAGTGCGGCGTTCTTCTGACTTGCGAGCAGGAGATCCATGTTACTCACCTGTTGTTAATAAACTAATACTAACTGATTGCACTCCTGTCTTCCTCGGCAACTTTCTTCCACAATAGCACCTACGGAGTGTTTGTTTGTTTTTCTTGGTCCTCCCCGGATATCTGACCGTAGTACTGGACTCGCACAGATTTGAAAGCAAATCTCACCATAAGGACTCTGCTTCATCTATTACTTGAATGTCTGTGTTTTCTAAGTGTGTTTTCATTCGTACTTATTAACTATATATGGTATGTCATGTTTTCATTTTTATGTGCACCTGTTTCTAATTGGTTTGGCTTTTCCTTGCAACATTTTGTTAAATTCCTTGAGCTACATTCTTGGTACAAAAATGTTCTTTAGAAAGAAATGCTATTATTATCATTATTGGTATTATTGTTGTGCTAATTATAATCTCCATCCATCCATCCATCCATCCAGTTTCTAACCCGCTGAATCTGAACACAGGGTCACGGGGGTCTGATTATAATCTCTGCCATTCCTAATGCTACTAATAATAACAATTGATATTCTTGGATTGATTAGGTCCAATAATGGATGGATGATATTTTAATCAGAGATAATTTGAACAGCAACTTAGGCTTTTATTATTAATTTCGCCATTAACGCCACTAGTTATTGAAGTCAACATTTTAACTGATCACTACTGGTACTTATAATCATTGATATCGTTGAGTTCAGGCAGATTTCATAAAATTTAAAACTATACCCTGCACTCATTATCATAGATATCAGAAACAACTGAACAATAATGATAATAATAAGTGATGTATACTATTATTATTATTATTAGTAGTAGTAGTAGTAGTAGTAGTAGTAGTAGTGGTAGTAATAAATAATAAGTATAATAAAAATAACAGCAACAATAGGAATTCCTTTTTTTGCTGATTTGGTCATCATCAGTAACAAAAAAATTGTAAGAGTTATTGTTATTAGTTGTACTGTTAACAGTGGCACCACTGATTTTGATGATAATAATAATATCATCCTCATCATCGCTATTACCACTATATTGTCATTGGTGGTATAAATAATAATAATCAGAACATGAAGAAGAAGAATATTACTATGCTGGTAATCATGGGATTGAATAATAATAATAATAATAATAATAATAATAATAATAATACAATCATCATTACTGCTATTATCATTGTTGTGGTTTTTAAAATCAAGAACACCAGCTTTTACAATTACAATCTGTACCATTCTTAATACTGATAATAATAATTGACATTTTTGGATTGAGCGGTTTGATAATGAATGGATGGTATTTTTATTAATTTTAACATCACCCTTCCACTCAGAGATAACGTAAACAGTAAGTTATACTTTTATTATCATTGGCGCAATTAATGCCACCAGTTATTGAAATCGAAATGTTCACTTGGTATTCTTTCTTTTAGCTAGATTCAATAAAATTATTAACAATACCAGCATAGGATAATGGTTTTCAGAAACAACATGGACAATAATAATAACAGTAAGCAATGCATATTATTATAGTAATTATTATTAATAACAACAAACATAACTAGTATTCTTTCTAATTTGGTCGTCATCATCAGTAACAACAATAATAGTAAGAGATATTATTGATGACAATGATAATAATAATAATTTGATAATCTTCATTAATATTGCCATTATATTATTACCAATTGTATTACTTGTTACTAATGATGACCAAATTAGCAACAAAACCAATTTGTTTTCATTGTTGTTAATAATAATAATAATAATAATAATAATAATAATAATAATAAGAAGAAGAAGAAGAAGAAGAAGAAGAAGAAGAAGGTGCCCATACCTCCAAAACTGAATTAAATGTGCTTCCAAAATTACTGATTGATAATATGTTTAATGTGAATGCAATTTTCTTTCTTTTACATGTGCACTGTAAAAAGAAACTCTTTAAGAAAACATTGGTGATGCTATTAAACAGTTCAAGAAATGAAGAAAAAAAAATCAGTAATCCAGTTAGCTGCACTAATTAATGGCTTTTTGAAAACCCAGGGTGATATTTTGCTTATTATTCCGAGTGTTAATTCTTAACACTGTCAAAAGCAGTTTAAAGAAAGGAGCATAAAAATTAAAATCCAATCTTTTCTGATAAGAAAAAATAAATAAATAAAAGGTTTCCATTGAGGTCTGCAGCATTGGGCACTTATACCCCGATTTAATTAGCATATTGAACAGATTAACCTAAAACTAAACAGTGTCATTTTCTGCATCATCAGCCTTTTAGTATTCTTAATAAATTAACCGGTAAGCAACTTTCCTGCTGTGCCTTAAATGTGGATTCCTCAGAAGTGTTTCACATTATTTTACACATTATGAAATATCAACTGCATACTAACAAAGGGTCTTTGGCTGTATTTTAATTTTTTAAGACATTCAAAGAAGACTAATTATAGTCTTCAAAAAAATATATTTTACGAAAAGCTTTAAACGTAACAGTCTATGCCATTGGCAGCTTCTTTGTCGAGAAGAAATTGTCCTCATCAAAACTCTCATTACACAGTAAAACAATGTTAAATACACAAAAGGGGAAACGCCAGTTCTGAATGTATCACTGAGTTACAAAAATAAACTAAAATGTCTTTGGAAGTTGCAGTGCTTAGGCCAAACAACACGACCTGCTCTTCTCACGATTCGAATGCTTTACAGGGTGACATTCTGCATGATAAAGCCACACTGCCGATGATCACCTGGTCACCCAGGCGTCTGGCAGATCAAAGCTGACCAGTGAAGATGAGATGAAGTCCACAGCACCAGGCAGCGCTGCACTGTAAGTTTAAAACCTGTTACATGTTTTCAGACATTAATCCGCTCTCTCCAAAGACTGTCAGCCGTCACCTAATCCATTCATTTTCATTTTTGTACACTTTTACTTAGCAGTTTGTAACACTGAGGCAGGGTCAGCTAAATATGACTTCATCAATACATAAGAGTCAACAGAAAGAGAACCAAAAGTTTGTGCATGGCAGGCCGGTTTTATTTATGTTGTCTCTACGGCATCAAGATCTGTCTATCAAACATGAGCAGAGAGGTAGCTACCAGAAATTAACCCTTTGTAAAGTTTCCCTGAAGGAAGCATCTAAATAACGCCTAAGCTTGTTGGGGCCAGATTGAAGGAGATGTGTCTTTTACGATGCTTCTCTACTAGAAGTCTGTGCATATTTCACAGAAGATGGCTATTAAACATGGGCAGATTTATAGCAGCTGTGAATGTATCCATTGTGAAGTTTGCTTGAAGACAGCTTCAGAGTCACCTATCCACGGGGATAAGCTTGTTGGGGTCTAATTGAAGAAGATGTGTCTTTCATGTTGCTCTTGTGTGTATATTTCACTGAAAATGGCTATTAAATATGGGCACGTATAGCAAGCATGAATTTATCCACTGTAAAGTTTGCTTGAAAGCAACTTCAGAAAAATCTATCCACGGACAAGCTTGTTAGGGTCAGATTTAGGACTATGTGTCCTGCTTTTCAAATAGAGATGACGATTTATTTTCTGTGCAATTGGTATTTTAAAAATTGCACAATTTCGTATTTAGGTATTGTCGCAACCAAGCACTCGTATTTCTCCTGATCGATGTTTAGGTGAACAGTAAATACTATACTAAACAATATCGTCGGATTGGGAAAATAATGCAAATGTTGCGTATTCCATAATCTTCTAATTACGCGTAAGGCAAAATCCTGATAATCGATTAATTACAGTACGGTTCGCACAGTGTGCAGTCAGAAAAAACAAACTCTCTAGGTAGATGAAATGATGAAAGTGTTACTGCACAGCACTTGGGTGATGGATTAAAAGACTTCAAATGCTGCTTGTTTATGCAAGTGCGCGCATTTTTATAGCGCAGCGACGAGGATTTGCACGCACACGCACTTGTCAAAAGCGCGATGTACACACCGAAATGCCGCTTTAAAGTGAGACGGAGAGAGCGAGATCGGGAGGAAAGTTTTTTTTTAGACAAAGGAGCTGTCCATTGTACCCGGCAGCGCACGGACTCCACACAATGCTTTCAAGAGATTCTTTATGAAGGATGACAGCAAATGCCGAGCAATAATTATCTGTTTAAACAGAAACATGCCTCTCAGACTGTCGGAAGAAGACCACTTCTTTAAAGTTCGAGTGATCCACACGCCCAAAACAGATAAGACACTTCCAAATTAAATTAAAAAAAAAATCGAGATCACTTACGACACCAAGAATAAATGACCCTCTAATCCAATTCAAGCGTGCACGTTGAATTATTTGCACTACTGCCTAACGAATTAAAACGTGCACTTCATTTATGAGACTGGCCGGCTGCTTCTCCCCGCTTCCACATTTTACATTCGGACACCGAGTCCACACTATTTATTGCAATGTTCTTGTTTTCATTGAGGCAGTCGCTCTTTTCATACTGCAAAGAGCAGCCCTGCGCCCAAACCCCCCCCCCCCCCTACCCCCCCCAGAGTCATTCCGAGCCCCCGGCGGCTACGGTTGCAACACAGCAAGTCTTACCTGCCTCACTGGCCAGCGTTTTTCCCCGGTTCGTACCCGAGTGAAGCATCTCTAGCCTTTTCCACTTGCCTCTCCGGCTCAGATGATACACGCCAGCTCCCTTTCTTATTTAGACATATAATTGCAACCAAAAAGACAGTTGGGAAGTTCTAGTGGGTGAAGGTTCCGCTGTCCCCCTGCTTAAGTCCTTTCCCCCCGAAGCTGCGGCTTGTCTACAAAGCAGAAAAAAAAAAATAGGAGTAGCGCCTCTTAGTCTTTCGCTGGGCTGAAGAGAAAGAGAAATTCTCGCACAAATCCAGCTCTGCACATGACTGATTAGAGCCCGAGCGAGAGAGCGCCTGCCTGTGAGCTCCAACTACAGCTCCGCAAGGCGTGAGTGTGAAGACGTGAGAGAGAGAGAGAGAGAGAGAGAGAGAGAGAGAGAGAGAGAGAGAAAGAGGCGAGTCATTGGAATGTGACAAAGCGTGTTCATCAAAGAGAAGAGGAGGAGGAGAAGGAGGAGTGTGTGTGCGTGTGCGCGCGCGCGTGCGAGAGAAAGAGAGAGAGAGAGCGAGAAGAAGCGACAAAAAGAACACAACCGTGCAGGAGTAAAGCATAAAGTGCTGATGCACCTCAGGAAGACGAGCAACAGACCGCAGCGATTAAAGACGAGGAAAGACAGCTAAATGTGAAGGGTACTACACTAAAAAAAAACTGAGGGGAGATGGAAATCTGAACAGCCGATGAGCAAGCGAACCCCGTTTACTTTTTTTTTTTCCATCGGAGGGAGGTGGGTGGCGGCGGTAGGACGCTTTGATATCCGTAATCTTAATTGGTGACTTTATGGTGATCCGTGTGGCTCGCCCTGCATTGCCATTCATTCATTCATTAATGTAGATTTTTTTTTTCACTTTAATATTGGTGCATTTATTTCATTTTCTACATTTTACGACACCGATTTTAATTATTGCTTTTGAGAATAAAACTTCTCATCGCAGCTGTGTGTGTGGGAGAGTACGCCGTGAAAGACATTCGCCGTGCAAGCCGCTTTCCCAGAAAAGATGCGGGACCTGAAAATGTGTTGCCACCACCGTCACCGTCGCTTCTCCTCACCTTTCTAGTCGACATTTTTTACAATTAACATCGCGACGAGCTTTCTGAAAGAATTCTAATGGACGGAACGGAGGCGAGCCAGAGCTTCAAATACTATTATTATTATTATGTATTACTGTTTACTTATTTGGCTGACGTCTTTATCCAACATGTGAGGTACGGTTGGTTTATATATATATAATATATATGACGACAGTGGGATAGTTCATACAATTAACATCGCGTCAAGCTTTCTAAATACATCATAACGGACTGACAGTCAGCGATCCAGCAGTTCAAATTTTCTTATAATGTATTACTATGTACTTAATTCAGCTGACGCCTTTATCCAAGGCGATTTGCAATTTGTGAAATACGTTTGGTTACATTTGTTTTGTTTTGGAGCACAGGCAGGTGAAGTGACCCGGTCATGATCACACGGAGTCTGTACCGGGATGTGAACTCACCACCTACGCCTTAAAGCATTCCAGATGGAACACGGACTGACTCCAAGATCTCTGGCTTTGAAGGCTAATGCTATACCCATGACGCAATTGGGACAGTGCATGCAATCAACATCGCGGTGGGCTTTCTAAATGTAGTCTAACGGACGGACCGTCAGTGATTCACAGGTTCGGATATCCTCGTTTGTGTCTCAAGATAGACGCTTAGTAATTGTATTGTGTAATAGAACTTCGATATAAACCGCACGGGTGTATTTTTCTCTACAAAAAAGATTCATAATTTGAAAGCGCGCCTCCGATTCGTTAGGGACTGGACCCTGCACTTCAAATTAAACTCGAACAGACCAGTAAGACACAGGAGACACCCGCAAATACGAACCGTTGTCCTGAAATCGAGTCAGCTGTTCCGAAAACGCTCGCGGCTGATTAGATGGTTCATCTTGCTTGTTAGCTTAAAAATACACTGAAGATTTTCCAGTGTTGTCTTAATGAGGTTATTTTGTGAAATCTTTGTAACGAGGCAGGCTGGTGTATTCGACACTTGTTCATGTGTCCATTAAGTGTAAGCAGTTGATCTGTGTCTTGTTAGCCTCCATCACTGCTTCTTATATTTCCTAACTACAAATCCCTAATTCATCTAATGCTTCCATTTTCACTACTGGATTTCATGTCCAGCAAGCCTTCTGTATCACTTTATATTGGACTGACGCAGTGACGTTAGTCACTTGTTGTGTGTTGCATGTGCACATACCCTGTTAGACATCTGTAGTTCTTAATGCGACTGGGGTGGGCTCCAGCTTTCCCAGTACACCTGCTCAGAATAAGTGCTCAGGATAAATATTCACTTGTATCATGTTACTAAAATTCTTCAAATCCGTATTGAAGACTGTATTTTTAATTTGATAAAAAAAAAATGCAACCAAAAAAGCCATATAACAACAGGAGGTTCAAAGAAGCTGCCCCCTGCTGGTGGTAAGGCAGATTACAAATAAAACAGGTAAAAATCCAGCCATCATCCAACCTGCTATATCCTAACTACAGGGTCATGGGGGTCTGCTGGAGCCAATCCCAGCCAACACAGGGCGCAAGGCAGGAAACAAACCCCGGGAAGGGTGCCATCCCACCGCAGGGCACACTCACACACCAAGCACCCACTAGAGACAATTTAGAATCGCCAATGCACCTAACCTGCAGACACGGGGAGAACATGCAAACTCCACGCAGGGAGGACCCGGGAAGCAAACCTGGGTCTCCTAACTTCAAGGCAGCAGCGCTACCCACTGCGCCACTGTGCCACCCCAGGTAAAAATCATTTAAATAATCTTAAATCTAATTAAATAAAAAAAAAGAACTAAAACAGAAGTGTTTTAGAGAGGGAGGAAAGGAATCAGCCTCTTTATGCTGATTGCTGGTCAGTGTTACTAAAAAGTACTGTGGATATTTTCAGATTAATTGTGATTAATAAAGTGATTAATGCGCTCCACGCTGCTTCGTCCCTTTGTCTGCTCATACACGCCACATGGTTCTGTCTCACTGCACTCTCCAGGGTCAGAGGCAACCCATGTGCCACACTGTCCCAGGTTCAATGAGGTGTTGTTAGGCAGATGTTCTGCATGCCTAAGGTAAAGTCATCCCTGATGGAGGATCGCAGGAATCGTGAGAAAGAGGGGTCCTTTCATCGGATTGGCTGGCCCAGCACTGTTTCAGCCGTGGAATGGCCAAATGGGGGAGGCAGCTTGATGGATGAGGTCTCCAGGAGTCTAAAATTATCTAAATCTTATTAAGTGATATCATCTACTGTTAAATTCTGCTCCGTACTTCTAAAAATTTTTTAATTTTTTATTGAGGATTTGTTCTGTTCTGTGTATTGTATTGTATTGTATTGACCCCCTTCTTCTGACACCCACTGCATGCCCGTCCTACCTGGAATGGGGTCTCTCTTTGAACTGCCGTTCCCAAGGTTTCTTCCATTTTTTCCCTACTAGGTTTTTTTCAGGAGTTTTTCCTTGTCTTCTTAGAGAGTCAAGGCTGGGGGGCTGTCAAGAGGCAGGGTCTGTTAAAGCCCATTGCGGCACTTCCTGTGTGATTTTGGGCTATACAAAAATAAACTGCATTGTATTGTATTGTGTTCTCTCCTCTTCAGACAGTCTGTGGCCCCCTGAGGAGCCACCTGAGATCCACATCTGGAGCACTACAATATTTTCACTCATTGTTAATTATTTGTAACAATATTTTAAGATATTTCATTGAGAATATCCATCCATCTACCTTTTCCAACCCTCTGTGGCTCCAAACTGAATCCAGCAGGTTTGAGAAACGCCACGTCACATTATGAGGGAGCTGAATACAATGGAATAACTTGGGCCAGTCCCAACTCTAGACCAAAATATTAAGGGGAAACATCAAATATTCTATGTGGGGCATGATGTGATTAAGTCACCAAAATCCAACAAGCAACAGTACAACTGACAGTATGAGTGGAGGAGCTTAGCCCAGCTAAATGACCCCCTGGAGCCCATCCTGACTTGTGCCCTTTATTCAAAACACAAACCTTTTCTTTTTATTCACTAAAAAAAGGAGATCAATCAGAACATTGGATGACACTGATGAGAACATCACATAGAAGAGATTTACAGTTTTGTCTAACAACTTCTCTCGTGATATAGCGCCTTACTACAATAGACACCATCTCAAGGTGCTTTATAAATATTGAACTATAGTGGAGTTCTTTACAACCAGACTTCCTCAGCATCACACACACACATCCTCAACTAACTGGCCACTATAGATAGATAGATAGATAGATAGATAGATAGATAGATAGATAGATAGATAGATAGATAGATAGATAGATAGATAGATAGATAGACGTGAAAGGCACTATATAATAGATAGATATAGATGTGAAAGGCACTATATAATAGATAGATAGATAGATAGATAGATAGATAGATGTGAAAGGCACTATATAATAGATAGATAGATAGATAGATAGATAGATAGATAGATATGAAAGGCACTATATGATAGATAGATAGATAGATAGATAGATAGATAGATAGATAGATAGATAGATAGATAGATAGATAGATAGATAGATAGATAGATAGATAGATAGATAGATACTTTATTAATCCCACTATACTGACTGGCACACTGGACAGCAACAAAGTTCCTTCGCTTCTGTCTCACTTGGATACGTTTTTGTGTGGTGCCACAGCTGTGGTCCATGGTACCCAGTTCTTTGCACACAGTTTACCCCCAGGTGTTCTTTGGCCTGCTTTTCCTACATTTGCCATCTGGGGTGTGCAGAGGATAGTTGTTCTTGCAATGTTGCCATGCTCTCCACTGGTGGTGTGTCTAATCCATCTTCTTTTTCTTCCGATTATGGTGCCTGTGCTCTCTTCTTTGCACCTGGTGAGCAGCTCCTGACTTGAGATGGTTTGTGGCCAGGAAATGCAAGCAATTTTCACAGGCTACTGGTGATGAAATGTCTCCTTCTGTTATCCCCCAGCATTCTGATCCATGCAAAAGTGTAAAAATAACACAGCTCTGGTAACACCTTAGTTTGGTGTTGATACTGCACTGAGATGATCTCCACACATTGTTCAGCATCCTGAAGGCATTTCTGGCTTTGTTCAGTCTGCTATTGATGTCACTGCCTACTCCTCCATCTTGTCCAACAGTAATGCCTAGGTAGGTAAACTCATGAGTCATAACAAGGTCCTCTCCATCCAACTTGATTGACAAGGGGTTTGGGATGTTAACTGGCATGACTTCCAATTTCTTTGTGTTGATTTTCAACTGGTTGTGCATAGATGTTAAGGTGAGATGTATTTTTCCTGCAAGTGCTGATGTGTGTGAGAGAGCTGAACAAGATCTTCTGCATAGTCAAATTCCCCCTAAGTAGAGAACAAGGTCCATCTGATTCTCCTTGCTTGATCTTCTGTCGTGCGTCACATCACACAGTCAAAGACTGACAGTGAATCAAAGGAGGTAAATAAAGTGGAACGCCTTAACCACCATCTGCCAGTAACCCACTACACAAACTGAAGAGGACATGTAGATCATCTTGTGGAACAATAAAGCACGAGCTGAACGTTCTGTCCAACTGCACAAGGTATTGATCCTTCCACGGGATTGCAAGCAACAGGATGTTTCAGCACATACTGAATTCACCTGGTATTAGAACAGGGTGTCAAAAGCACAACAGGCATAAGGGAAGAATCAACCCCAGAAGGGTTGTCATTTGTGGACTCATATAATTCATTCATTTTTAAACGTTTGCTTCAAAAGCAGACTGCAGAGACCCAGAGATTATCCTAGTAACATCACTTGCAAAGCAGAAACAGCCAGCCATGATGCAATGGTCCATGAGACTGTCCCAAGTTCATGCATTCACTTATTTTCTAAAGGTTTCCAAGGTTTCAGTTTCCAAAGAGCTTCTACGTCCAATCACGATTCAGGGTGTGGATGTGGAGGTGGTGCGCTCCTACAAGTACTTGGGGGTCTGCATCAATGACAGGATGGGCTGGTCTCCCAACACAGAGTAGCTGTAGTAGAAAGGGCACAGCAAGGTCTTTTCTCTTAAGAGACGGCGTTCCTTTCATGTGGAAAGTGACATACTTTACATCTTCTACAACTCTGTAATGGCCAGTGCACTTTTATATGCTGTGGTTTGCTGGGCTGGTAACATCACTTCAAAAAAGGTCCACTGAATCAACAGGCTAATTAAAAGGGCAGGCTTAATTATGGGTGCACTCTGGACCCCATGGAGGCAGACATGGGGTAGATAATGAAGACAAAACTGAGTACCATTATGAATAATGCTGTACATCCTCTCCATGACACACTGGGGACTTTCAGACAAGGAACCATTCAGCAGAAATGTATCTTCTGAAACATGACTGGGGCTCCTTTATACCAACAGCAATATGTCTGTATAGCACCTCAATGGGACTGGGACTGCCATGTCGGATATTTTCTCTCTTTTAAGTTTTCTTCATTTTTAGTCATTCTGGTTTGTGTGTATATTTATTTAGGCATTTTTTGAAAAGCTTCTGTAAAAAGCCAAATCTATCTATCTATCTATCTATCTATCTATCTATCTATCTATCTATCTATCTATCTATCTATTATATAGTGCCTTTCACATCTATCTACATATCTATTATATAGTGCCTTTCATATCTATCTATCTATCTATCTATCTATCTATCTATCTATTATATAGTGCCTTTCACATCTATCTACATATCTATTATATAGTGCCTTTCATATCTATCTATCTATCTCATTGGGATTAATAAAGTATCTATCTATCTATCTATCTATCTATCTATCTATCATATAGTGCCTTTCCTATCTATCTATCTATCTATCTATTATATAGTGCCTTTCACATCTATCTATCTATCTATTATATAGTGCCTTTCACATCTATCTACATATCTATTATATAGTGCCTTTCACATCTATCTACATATCTATTATATAGTGCCTTTCATATCTATCTATCTATCTATCTATCTATCTATCTATCTATCTATCTATCTATCATATAGTGCCTTTCACATCTATCTATCTATCTATCTATCTATCTATCTATCTATTATATAGTGCCTTTCACATCTATCTACATATCTATTATATAGTGCCTTTCATATCTATCTATCTATCTATCTATCTATCTATCTATCTATCTATCTATCTATCTATCTATCTATCTATCTATCATATAGTGCCTTTCCTATCTATCTATCTATCTATCTATCTATCTATCTATCTATCTATCTATCTATCTATCTATCTATCTATCTATCTATCTATCTATCTATCTATCTATCTATCTATCTATCTATCTGTAATGGCCAGTGCACTTTTATATGCTGTGGTTTGCTGGGCTGGTAACATCACTTCAAAAAAGGTCCACTGAATCAACAGGCTAATTAAAAGGGCAGGCTTAATTATGGGTGCACTCTGGACCCCATGGAGGCAGACATGGGGTAGATAATGAAGACAAAACTGAGTACCATTATGAATAATGCTGTACATCCTCTCCATGACACACTGGGGACTTTCAGACAAGGAACCATTCAGCAGAAATGTATCTTCTGAAACATGACTGGGGCTCCTTTATACCAACAGCAATATGTCTGTATAGCACCTCAATGGGACTGGGACTGCCATGTCGGATATTTTCTCTCTTTTAAGTTTTCTTCATTTTTAGTCATTCTGGTTTGTGTGTATATTTATTTAGGCATTTTTTGAAAAGCTTCTGTAAAAAGCCAAATCTATCTATCTATCTATCTATCTATCTATCTATCTATCTATCTATCTATCTATCTATCTATCTATCTATCTATCTATCTATCTATCTATCTATCTATCTATCTATCTATCTATCTATTATATAGTGCCTTTCACATCTATCTACATATCTATTATATAGTGCCTTTCATATCTATCTATCTATCTATCTATCTATCTATCTATCTATCTATCTATCTATCTATCTATCTATCTATCTATTATATAGCATCTTTTTATCTGTCTGTCTATTGCACAGTGTCCTTCATATATATCTAGCTAGTTAGGTTTTTGCAGTATTAAATGCATTATTGTAGAGTAGGGTTTTCAAGGAAAAAAGGGAAAGAAAATGCTTGGAAAGTGGAGGAAATCTTTCATGATATGTTATTATTATTATTATTATTATTATTATTGCACATAATTTTAAAATGGCACTCAACAGTATAATTACTGAATATATTAATCTTATGCACAGCAAGGGTGATTTTAGTTCAATTTACCAATACCAGGATAAAGCTCTGTTTGATATTAACATTTTAATACAGTAACACATATCCAAGGAATAACCAGGGAAGAAAAAAATTGATCAAGTCCATAATTTTGTGTTGTTCTGGAATTTTACCAGGATGGAGCAGCTGCAGGCTCGATTGTGCCAGATGATCTTTACAGTTCACCAAGCGAGCACATCTCGGTTTCACACCTTCTTCCAATATCATACACCTTCCAGACAATGTGAAAAAAAAGGGATAGAGAAATAATCTTCAGAGTAGCTCAGTTAGAAAACGGGGTTCAAGGCGAGACAAAGAGCAGCTCTTGCTGAAGGTAAATTTGCTCTGAGATGGTGTAAAATTACTGGGGAATGGTAAAGATGCAAAATATCTGCACAAAGTCATTTGTCAAGAATGGTTTCCCTGTAGTGCTATATTCAGTATCTTGTTTACTAGATTATGACCAACATGCTACTAATTCCAAAGGTTCTTTAGAAGGTGGTTGCTGGGCAACTCTAGTCATTTGTATCTTTCTGATATTTATGGAAAATTTCACTTCGAGCTTAAAGTTCACACACAATAGAGAGACTGTTCATGTCTAATTTGTCAGTGACTTTCATATGACACCGAGATCTGGCCTTCTGTCAAGTGTCAGTCTTTCAGTCTTTTATTTAAATTCACTGTTCAATAAAATACCAACATCTGATTTGCTTTCTTGACTTCCCACAACATTCAGTCTTATTATGGAGTAGTTTACTGTGGGCAAAATGAACTGGTGGTGCAGCAGTTGGTGCTATTGCTGCCTTTCAGAACCAGGAGACTGAGTATGAGTCCCAGACTGGCCATTAGCTGGGTGCATTTTGCATGTTCTCCACATGGGCTTTTTTTCCATCAACTCCACTTATTTTTCATGTCCTAAAGATCCTAGAGTCTAGTGAATTTGTGCAAGATGCAGCATGGATGTTTTCTTAACTTTTTTTTTACTTCTTAGATATGTCCATCCATCCATTATCCTACCTGCTATATCAGGAAACAAACCCCGGGCAGGGTGCCAGCCCACCGCAGGGCACACACACCAGGGACAATTTAGGATCGCCAATCCACCTAACCTGCATGTCTTTGGATTGTGGGAGGAAACCGGAGCACCAGGAGGAAACCCACACAGACACGGGGAGAACATGCAAACTAGTGAACCCGGGTCTCCTAACTGCAAGGCAGCAGCGCTACCACTGCACCACCATGTCGCCCTTCTTAGATATGTTCAGTTTAATTTTTATAAAAACCTTCTCACAAGAAAACAACAAAGCAAGAGGAAAAATACAGTCCACAACATGAAAGTTTAAAGCTGAAGCTGATGATGAACAATCTGCTCATCTGATTGCTCCAAATCAGACCGAGCTATTTTAATGATAGATAGATAGATAGATAGATGTGAAAGGCACTATATGATAGATAGATAGATAGATAGATAGATAGATAGATAGATAGATAGATAGATAGATAGATAGATAGATGTGAAAAGCACTATATGATAGATAGATAGATAGATAGATAGATAGATAGATAGATAGATAGATAGATAGATAGATAGATAGATGTGAAAAGCACTATATGATAGATAGATAGATAGATAGATAGATAGATAGATAGATAGATAGATAGATAGATAGATAGATAGATAGATAGATAGATGTGAAAAGCACTATATGATAGATAGATAGATAGATAGATAGATAGATAGATAGATAGATAGATAGATAGATAGATAGATATGAAAGGCACTATATGATAGATAGATAGATAGATAGATAGATAGATAGATAGATAGATAGATAGATAGATAGATAGATAGATAGATAGATAGATGTGAAAAGCACTATATGATAGATAGATAGATAGATAGATAGATAGATAGATAGATAGATAGATAGATAGATAGATAGATAGATAGATAGATAGATGTGAAAAGCACTATATGATAGATAGATAGATAGATAGATAGATAGATAGATAGATAGATAGATGTGAAAGGCACTATATGATAGATAGATAGATAGATAGATAGATAGATAGATAGATAGATAGATAGATAGATAGATAGATAGATAGATAGATAGATAGATATGAAAGGCACTATATGATAGATAGATAGATAGATAGATAGATAGATAGATAGATAGATAGATAGATAGATAGATATGAAAGGCACTATATGATAGATAGATAGATAGATAGATAGATAGATAGATAGATAGATAGATAGATAGATAGATAGATAGATAGATAGATAGATAGATAGATGTGAAAGGCACTATACAGTATCAGCGTTTCTCAACCTTTAAGTATTTGCGACCCGAGTTTTCATAACAGTTTTAATCGTGCCCCCCTAACGTTTTTTTCAAAGGAGCCCACTAATACCAATTTGTTCTTTTTAAATTAATGATATATCATAGATGCATATTTTATTATACCTGCTTAACTTTTATCGACATTTATCTAAGTCTATATTTATTTTTCTAGTATCAGAATGTAGTTTAAGTTCATTTGTTTTGGTTTCAATAGATGTATTTTTTGTATTTTTCATTCTTGTTTTCTTTTCTTCACATCATTGCGCCCCCCTTTTTCTTACTTTGCACCCCCCTAGGGGGGCCCGCCCCACAGATTGAGAACCACTGCACTATATGATAGATTGATAGATAGAGCAGGAGCTATATATATCATAAAAATAATGCAGCTAGACAGAAAAGGCACTATATACTGTATAACACATAGATATGATTTAGACACATTTCATATAGAGAAGGTGCTGTACATAGGCAGACAGAGATCTGCTTTACAATGTCCTTTTATCTGTTTTAAATTAAAGATTTTGCATCCATCCATTTTAGGTGGAGCCTTTCCTATGTTGCCATTTGTCTGTTTTCCAATTTTTTTCATTGATTTTTCATTCTCTCTCTGCTAATTAGTTATTCATGAGGGGCTCAGAGGTACGAGAGTGACGCTGCTTCTTCAGATTGAAGAGTGCCCTGTAAGATGGTTTGGACATGTTTTAAGGATGGCTCCTGGGTACATGGGTTGGTGGCGCATGGCAGACCAGGATACCCTGCAGTACTTAGGTCCCGTCTGGCCCGAGAGACAGAATAGGAGTTGCCCAGGAGGGAGTTTCTCAGGACAAGGGGGGCTGCTCAGTCCAGCTTGGTGTGTCGCCTATTTGGAGGTGAGGCATGGAAGTGAGCAGCAGACATTTGTAAATTTCACCTACAGTTTTTTTTTTTCATTTGATTAAAGTTTAAAGAGTTTAGTATTAGTGCTTCTTGCAAACAGTTCAATATGAAATAAAAGTTGACTGACCGATGACATGTACCTATTAATATGTTGTCATTGCAGCTTTAGGTTAGCAATTAGAGAACAAAAAAAACGAAGTACAAAGAGTTTTTTTGAGAATTTGTTATGAAGGTTTATTTTATGTACTTTATTTATTTATTTTAATGATAGGCTTTAATCTAAAATTAACTGTCTTCAAGGATCTTCTGAAATGATATTAAACAACATGTAATCTTCTGAAGAAAACATTACTGGGGTTAAAAGCTAATGGTAAGTTGGCATGGCAACACACAACTGTATCAACAGACTCCTGCAAAAATCAGCTTGTTTTACATGAGACAAAAAGTCGATAGGCAGGTGTTAATTTATCAGAGGTCCCCAGCGTCTTGGTTTGCCTCCCCCAGCGGATGGTTTTGCAGTAAATGCTGATCCTTGAATGGAAAAACTGTGGAAAGCAGATGGAAGGGAAACTAAACAACTAAAACCTCCACATCTTAGTGGGTGAAGTAAATAAAAAGAGAAGAAGCAGAGATGTAAGGGAAAAAAAAAGTGCTGCTCGGCATCCCAGGGCAAGACAGCAGCACAGGAGAGGATAAACACGCTCAGTATTTTGGGGTCTTTTGTGATGCAAGTTAAACAAAGCAAGAACAGGGTCAGATTACAGGAGAGTGGTGGGGATGATACAACATGTTTAACTATAAGGTGTCCATTGAATAAAAATACAATATATACATAGTGCAAAAATGACAAGACGAGATGAAATGTTAAGGCACCACAGGGTGACCAGTTTTATCTTAAATGTTCCAAGTGGCCTTGGACAACAGTGTCAGCCAAATAATAAGTAATAATAATAAAAAAACACCTTACAGGTCCTCAGTTGGCTCCTTCATTAATATCGTACACCCACATTTCAGGTATTGACAGGTTAGGAGACTTTGTCTGGGTTACAAAGGGAATCGAGTCAGTAATCTAGTAAATGTAAATTGTATATAGCGCCTTTCATTGTGGACAACATGTGCAGATTCCTCGTGAGTCAGGGTAAAATTATTTGACATATTTCTGTGTTATCCATGTTGGCAGGTGAAGTGACTTTCCAAGGGTGTCACTGGGCCCTGTGAGGGAGGTTGAGTACGGCTATATATATTGTCACACACACGTGTTTAGGGGACAACTAAAGGGCCTGAATCGATGTAATTTCACGCCGGACCATTGGGTGGTAAAGTGAAGTAATTCTTTCTCTCCATTCCTTGCAGACCATTCTCAGGAAATCCCACCTGGCTCTGGGGCAGCCAGCGACGCCACTTCCGGTCCTGATGACATCACTTACTGTACTGACCTTTAAAGCCGCCATCTTGTTTCTAATTAATCAGTTTTGTTTTGGGCTCAATCATGTGAACATATCTGTTCTCATTCATCATTTTTGCAGCCGGGAAAAATTATACGGGTGGTTGCCCCAAACCTTCTCAATGTCTTTTTGTCGTTTTTTTTGACAGTGGCGTAGTCGAAAAGTCTCCCCAGACCAGCTGGGTGAAATGGTCAGGAAGATTGTTCATTAATAAGAAACAGGCTAGCTTCTTTACGATCTGGAAGGTAGTGCACTCGGTGGGTTTTAACCATCCCGTCACCGTTTCCCAAAGAACATCCGCCTGATCTAGTTTCCACGCCTGTAATAATCTCACCTGCTGGTCTGGGGAATCCCCACTTTGCTCTGGGGCCTTGACCCCCACGGGGAGGACAGATCTCTCCTCCGAGAGAGCATAATAAGTCCCTGTCGCTTCCCCTGTAGAGACCAACCCACTTCTGTGTGTCCCCTCGACACTCTCCCTATTTATTTTAAGTGGCCTGGAACTAGACAAAGGAACTGCACCGTTTTTTTCCCAAATCCGGGACGAACCCCCCACCCAGAAGCTCAGCCCCAGTACTCTCCCACCTGGTCATGATTCAGGTCCAGTCCCATTTCCTTCTGGGATTCTACCATCCTGCCGACTACGCCACTGCCCCAAACCATCTCAATGTCTTTTGGTAGTTTTTGTGACTATATATATATATATATATATATATATAAGTTCTGCATTGTAACAATGTAAGTCCAAACACACAATCAAAATTCAATGCAATATTGACAAAAAGTTAATTAAAAAAATAGTTATACTCAAGTTTTACATTAAAAGTGTAAGTTTAGAAAGTTTTTGTGTGTTAATTTCAAAGCAAAACATAATGAAAACATATAACGCAACGAATACCTCTAATGCAACAGGAAACAGAATTTTCTTTCAATTTATTACATTTTACTAGTTTTTGGTATGGTTAATTACTCGCTGTAATGTAAAATAGTTAGTTCTATTATGCATATGGAACTATTCCCATGAAAATAACAATCTGTTTAAATTGTACATATTCGCGAAGTGGCTAGCACATAGCAAAGCTAGAGTGAAGTGAGAAGAGGACAGAGCCCCCTAGTGTGTATACAGTATATATATATATATATATATATATATATATATATATATATATATATATATATATTCATTGCATTCGTGGTCTGAGTCTTGACGACCTGAATTGTGTGGGTGGTTACCTAACAAGTAACGCTTGTGGTTGGTCTGCCATTCGGCAAACATCCGCCACAGTGCCACAATTCAGGTCGTCAAGACTCAGTCTACGAATGCAATGAATGTAATTACTCCGGACCTACAGGCTGTCAAATAAACAAACTACACGCCGTGGCGCAGTGTAAAAGGGCTTCGTCGCTGACGTCCGAGGTTCCATTTCCCGAGAGGGGAGCAGTAGAGTGTGTATGTCTGATGAGCCCAAATGAGGGCAAAACACGTGTCGCGTACTCTTTGCTTTATTTGACAGTAAACTATTCAACACATATTTACAGTAATCCCTCCTCCATCGCGGGGGTTGCGTTCCAGAGCCACCCGCGAAATAAGAAAATCCGCGAAGTAGAAACCATATGTTTATATGGTTATTTTTATATTGTCATGCTTGGGTCACAGATTTGCGCAGAAACACAGGAGGTTGTAGAGAGACAGGAACGTTATTCAAACACTGCAAACAAACGTTTGTCTCTTTTTCAAAAGTTTAAACTGTGCTCCATGACAAGACAGAGATGACAGTTCCGTCTCACAATTAAAAGAATGCAAACATATCTTCCTCTTCAAAGGAGTGCGCGTCAGGAGCAGAGTCTGTCAGAAAGAGAGAGGAAAGCAAACAAATCAATAGGGCTGTTTGGCTTTTAAGTATGCGAAGCACCGCGGCACAAAGCTGTTGAAGGCGGCAGCTCACACCCCCTCCGTCAGGAGCAGACAAAGAGAGAGAGAGAGAGAGAGAGAGAGAAAAACAAACAAGCAAAAATCAATACGTGCCCTTCGAGCTTTTAAGTATGCGAAGCACCGTGCAGCATGTCGCTTCACGAAGCAGCTGCACAGAAGGTAGCAACGTGAAGATAATCTTTCAGCATTTTTAGACGAGCGTCCGTATCGTCTAGGTGTGCGAACAGCCCCCCTGCTCAATCCCCCTACGTCAGGATCAGAGAAAGTCAGCGCAAGAGAGAGAGAGAGAGAAGTAAGTTGGGTAGCTTCTCAGCCATCTGCCAATAGCGTCCCTTGTATGAAATCAACTGGGCAAACCAACTGAGGAAGCATGTACCAGAAATTAAAAGACCCATTGTCCGCAGAAATCCGCGAACCAGCAAAAAATCCGTGATATATATTTAAATATGCTTACATATAAAATCCGTGATAGAGTGAAGCCGCGAAAGGTGAAGCGCGATATAGCGAGGGATTACTGTATATATATATATATATATATATATATATATATATATATATATATATATATATATATATATATACTGTATATATATATATATATATATATATATATATATATATATATATATATACTGTATATATATATATATATATATATATATATATATATATATATATATATATATATATATATATATATATAATAAAAATGGCTCCCAGGTGTTTACATATTTCTGCAATAAGGACACTGGCAGGTGAAGAGGCTTGCTTAAGGTCAGATCATGGAGCCGACTTAATGGTGATGATTAAATGTATGTCCTTGTGATTTTTATTTAATGCCCTGAAATTCAGGCACCTTTACAATGATAGAAAAAATAATCTGCTTAATTCTACATGCACCTTATATTAACAGGTTAAACGACTCTCTAATAATCAGAGAAGGACATCGGTTAATGGTGGGGACTAAATCGGTGCTCTTATGATTTAATATGGTGTCTCTCTGTCGTATACTGAACATCGTTCTCAGATTTCATTATTGTTAAAGGGGACTGAGGCTGTGGACTTTTTTTTGATTTAATATAATGCACATCTCAGTGAACATCATGAACACACTGCTTTACTGTTACGGGGACTAAACTGGTGCTCTTTTTTTAATTTAATATAGTGCTGGTCATACTGAACATTATTCCCAGACTGCTTTATTGTTATAGGGGACTGAAACTGTAGCCATGCAATTTAATGTGATGTCTTTCATTCTGACATGCATTCTCAGGTCACTCTACCTTCACAGTGGACTGAACCCATAGCCATGTGACTTTATATAGTGCCTTTCTAAATTAACATCATCCCAAGATTGCTTTATTGTTATGAAGAACAGAACTTGTGGCCATTTGATTTAATATAGTGCCTTTAATATTAAGCATCGTCTTCACACTGCTTTAATATTGTAGAGAAATAAACTTGTGGCCTCTGCATTTTATTTAGTAACTTTAATACGCTGAACATTATCCTCACATTGCTTTACTGTCATAGATGACAAAGCATACAGTCTTTTGACTTAATATAGCGTCTTTCATACTGAAAATCATCCCAGACTGTTTTACTGGTATAGGGTACTGAACCCGTTGCAATGTGATTTTATATCGGGTCTCTCACATAGAATATCATCTCTAGACTGTTTTACTGGTAAAATGAACTGAACTTGTGGCCATGTGATTTAATATGGTGCCTTTCATTTTGAACATCATCCTCACATTGCTTTACTGTTATACGCAACTGAATCTGTGGCCATGTGATTTAATGTAGTGCCTTTTATTTTGGAAATCACCCTCACATTGATTTACTGTAACAGGAGAGTGAAGATGTGGCCTTTTGATTTTTATATAGTGCCTTTCTGCAGGTCACTTTACTGTTATTATTGCTCTGTTTCTTCAGTATACTGTAGTTACTAGCAGGTAAAGTGCCAAGCCATGAGTCACACAAGGAGTCAATGGCTTGCTGCTTTGAGCCTGCTGCCTTAACCACTAGGGGGCCACATTGCCTCCTGCCTGAATGTTAGAGCCAAGGAAGCTTCATAGACTGACCTGAGCAAAGGGTTCTGAGATTTCCAAGACTACTGTTACAAACTAGACAGAAGCCTGGCAGTCAGCATCACAAAGCGCAGCAGAGGAGGACACTTGCACGTGTGTGTAGAGGTCAGAGGTCAAGACCCTGGGGGACTTTTCCATTATTAGTAAATGAAAATGCTCTTAATAAAATAAACAGACATAATGCCTCTAAATCCCTCCAAAAAACTGGACAGGTCGAAGAGGGCAAATCTGAAAGCCTGCTAAAGAACAGAGGTGCAGCCATTGATTATGTGGCCAGGAGCACTTCACACAGAGTGCCGTCGGGCAATTGAGTCACATTAACTAGCAGTAGTCCAATCCTTGAAAGGGACGATGGCAGACTTTAATATGACGCACATCATTAGCTGCTTTATTACGGTAAATCGCGTTGTTTGCAGAGCATTAGAGAGAAGCCTTTCTGCCATGTAAAGTGAGGCTTGATTGTTATCTGCAAGGTTTCCTGGAGCACAACAGGAAACGAGCATCTGCCATGCATCACAGCGACTCAAAATAAAGAAACATTCAGCAATATGAATCGCAATGTTAGAAAGCATCCATGGGCGAGTGCTTGGAAGAGGTGGGCAGTTGTCACGGAAACGGACCACTTGAGACATCTGGGGGTACCTTAACAGTGGCGAAGCAATCCTGGCTTGATATTACTGAGTGCAGCGCTCCTGTCATTCACCTGTAGAAGATACGCTGTTCTGACACAATTTCAAACCATCCATTCATCTTCCAAACTCGCTGTATCCTGAGCAGTGTGGCAGGGAAGTTGGAGCACAGGGTGCAAGGCAGGAACAAACCCTGGATATGACAACAGTGTGAACACAAACACACAGACACAGACACACTAGGGTCAATTCAGCCATTACCAGTCTGACTAACCTGCCTGTCTTTGGACTGTTAGAGGCAACAGGAGCAAATCCATTTAGACAAGGGGAGAACATGCAGACTCCATGCAGGGAGGACTTGGGACATGAACTCTGGTCTTCTTGTTGCATGGCAGCAGCTCTACTACTGCACCATCGTATCACCAACAAAATTGGAATATCTTAACAGTAGCCTGAACAGAACTATAGGTTTATAGGGGCACTAGCTGTGCTACCCATCTAAGATGGATTGAAACCTAAGTAATCAATGTAAACCTCAGAATATTCAACGTTAACATTTGCAGTGCATCATTTATTGGAATGGATTTTGTAATGCATGTAGTAATAAAATGTATTGCACTTTTCATTCCAACAAGTGGCTCATCACAAACAATTGCATAAATTAAATGCTTTACTACAAGTGCTTGTGATGCGCCATCTGTTGAAGTGACATAGACAAAGATGCAAAGACACTTGACCATTTATGAAGGCGGATTATTGTCGTTGGGAGACCTGGGGACCTGGGTTTGCTTCCCGGGTCCTCCCTGCGTGGAGTTTGCATGTTCTCCCCGTGTCTGCGTGGGTTTCCTCCGGGCACTCCGGTTTCCTCCCACAGTCCAAAGACATGCAGGTTAGGTAGATTGGCGATTCTAAATTGGCCCTAGTGCGTGCTTGGTGTGTGGGTGTGTTTGTGTGTGTCCTGCGGTGGGTTGGCACCCTGCCCGGGATTGGTTCCTGCCTTGTGCCCTGTGTTGGCTGGGATTGGCTCCAGCAGACCCCCGTGACCCTGTGTTTGGATTCAGCGGGTTGGAAAATGGATGGATGGATGGATTATTGTCATAGTGAAATGCTTATCTGAATGTGCTGATCAACATGCAACATGTCACAACGCTCCAGTGCCAGAACTACTGTGCCTTTCCTATCTATCCATGCTATTTAGGCAAAATTATGCGGACCAAATCACTCCAAATGACGGAGTTCAGCTGTTTCAGTAATAAATAGGTGAAAAAAATTAATTAATTCATGAATGAGAAAAATGAGGTAAAACTGGTGAAGTGTGAGAGTGGAAATCTTTTTAGGGCAGGGGTGTCAAACTCCGGGCCTGGAGGGCCGCAATGGCTGCAGGTTTTCATTCTAACCACCTTCTTAATTAGTGACCTGTTTTTGCTGCTAATTAGCTTCTTTTGCTTTAGTTTGAATTAACTTGACTCAGACCCCTTAGTTCCTTCTATTTCCTTAATTCGCAGCCAAACAATAATGAGACAGAAAATGAGCAAACAGGTGATCAGCTAACCACATTATCTGAACATAAAGAAAGATGAGGGTCTCATTAAGTTTGATGTCTCAGGTCAATAATCAGAAACAGAAAATCAGCAGTTTGGGAAATGTCTGCTGTAGCAGAAAGAGAGCAGCAGCAAGCCGAGGATTAATTAACAGCAAGAATTGGCTTCTCATTAAGAGACTGGTTGGAGTGAAATTGGTTGGAGTTTGAAACCCCAGTTTAGCTGGTCATCTGTTGGCTCGTTTCACGTCACATTTCTGTTTGGCTGCCATTTAATGAAGAAAGGAATCAATTGAGAGGACTGAATCCTTAAAAATAGGGCTATTAAAATGAAGGGAAAAGGAGTTAATTAACAGTGAAAACTGGTCACTGAATTAGGACAAGGGTTAGAATGAAAACCTGCAGCCACTGCGGCCCTCCAGGCCTGGAGTTCGACACCTGTGTTTTAGGGACTCCTTTGAGGCTTAGTTAAGGAAAGCACTACCAATTTGGAACAAGGGATTTACTGTTGCTCAATACTTGGTCTTTTCATCCACAGCTCTGAAGGACCGCGGGCAGACGATGCCTAGTCTCATGGGGCCAAACGTGAAAACACATGTCTGGGGACAACTCGTTAAAACAGTTTGTGGTGAACAGCAGCAAAGGCTCTGCCCATAGGGTTTCTTTCTAAAAACCCACCCCAAATTTCCTCCAGCACTTGCACTTTAAACATACTCTCTGTCGGACAATGTTAATGAAATAATCATTACTCTCTGCAGGTCAAAATCACTGCCCCTTACTTCGAGTGCTGCCTTCATGGATTGGCTTGGAAATGTGACTCCCAAAATTTGCTCTCCAGATGTATCTATTATACAGCTGGCACTGCAAGACTAGACGATATCTGACCATGCCTCATAGACCTCCCAAGCCACACCTCTTCCAAGTTTATATATACTGTGTATATATATATATATATATATATATATATATATATATATATATATATATATATATATATATATATATATAAGTATTAGACAAAGAGCCCGTTTCGACAACTTAAGATGAAACGGGCACGAGTTTGTGTCAGCAGTGCATGAAGAACAAATGATAAGTAACAAAGAAGTTGTTTTGTAATGATTGTAGTCCACTTTTTTTTTTTTGTTCTTTATTTCGCCTTATACAATTTCTTGTATTAGGAATTTTTTAGTTTTCGCATACCCCTTGGGGTCAGAGATTGTACAGCACCCCTGGAGCAATTTAAGGTTAAGGGCTTTGCTCATGGGCCCAGCAGAGTAGGATTTCTTTTTGGCAGTGACAGGGATTCGAACCAGCAACCTTTGGGATACCAGCGCAGATCCTTAGCCTCAGAGCCACCACTCTGCCCCCAAATGCTTTTAATGCATTAAGTAATGCTTTACTCATTACTGTACAGGCTTGCACTGTTAGTTGATGAATTTTCCAGGCCTATAGTATAATATTGAATGATGAATGTTCCAGTACAATATGGAATAGTAATAGTAAAAGTATAAGCACCACAAACCTGATATAGGTGAATGCATAATTGAATCAGAATGCGTAATTAGGCCTCGAGCTGTAGTCGAAATCGCCTTTCAGGCCTCTACAGCTTTAATCGAAGTCGCCTTTCTCTTTGAATTTTTGTGGCCGTAAATCCGCCGCCTGCTGCGATGTTGGGGTTGGATGTCGGTCTCGTAAGGTTTTTCGGGCAGCTGCGCAGAAGGTGACTGCGCATTCGGCTTCGGACGGATATTAATATTATATACTGTATGTATATATATATATATATATATATATATATATATATATATATATATATATATATATATATAAAATAACATTTATTTAATTTGCACATTTTCATACAAGAAACGTAACTCAAAGTATTTTACAAGACAACAAAAAGATGGTTATCGGGAATGAAAAACAAAAAAGATTACGCAATAATATTAAAGAATAAGAAACAAAGGAGAAAAAGGTAAGGTCAGATGGGAGGACAGAGTTAAAACAAAGAAAGAAAGAAAAAAAGAGAATCTACAGGGATTCCAAGGCCAAAAAGACAATCCTGGTCCCACTGGGCAGAATATACATCCACATCAAGCTACTCATGGGCTGTGAGCACAGGTCTCACTAGAGGACGTCAGTTGGGCCCTCATGCCACCCTCATGAAGTCTATATTTTTGACAGCTTGGACTTCTATGGCTCCAAACTATGCGACTCTTCAATTCCACCGGGGGGGTGGGGGGTAAACATTAACATTATATAAAGATATTGTCTGTTTTTTACCTGCATTATTATCAATCTTTAATTTAATATTGTTTTTTTTTTGTATCAGTAAGGTGCTGCTGGAGTGTGTGAATTTCCCCTTGGGATTAATAAAGTATCTATCTATCTATCTATCTATCTATCTATCTATCTATCTATCTATCTATCTATCTATCTATCTATCTATCTATCTATCTATCTATCTATCTATCTATCTAATGGCCCGGCTCCTGGTATCTCCTCCATGCTCCTGAGACTGTGCTGGTAGACACAACAAACCTTCTTGTGATGGCATGTATGGATGTGTCATCTTGGAGGAGCTGGACTACCTGTGCAACCTGAATGGGCTGCAGGTACCACCTCATGCTACCAGTAGTGACAAGGATACTAGCCAAACACAAAACTAGAGAAGAATCAGTCAGGAAAGATAAGGAGAGAGCAACTGTCTGTGGCCACCATTCCCATTTTGGAGGGTGTCTTGCTGTTGCCTCTCCAGGTCACCTGTTGTCACTTTCATTTGCACCACAGTAGGTGAAGTTGATTCACAATCACTTACACTTCCTAAGTGGACAGACTGATATATCCCTGAAGCTTCAATGACTTGGTGTTAAGACTGTGGCGAATAAGTGTTTCGTTCAATTTTTTGAGCAGTGTATATACGTATACATATATATATATAGAGAGAGAGAGATTTGTGGCCATGTAGAGGTCAGTTATTTGTTTTTGCATATTATGTTATCTTTCTTTGGTGCCACTTAAATGGGGTTACTGGGCTGGTACCTCACACCTTAATTCTGTGTCCGACCAGTCTGTTCACAACTGGCATCTCATCCACAGTCCTGTATCTAGTTCTTTTGGGACAGGCGTCGGGCACCAAGTTTCAATACAGGAAAAAGCATGTATTTGATGGATGGATGAATATATGTGTGCATGCGGCACATTCTAAATCGACACTCCATTGATGGCATTTTCAAGCTATATGTCCAATGCTGCTAAGGTAAGTGCCAAGGTAGGTGCTAGTTTTTCTATAAAACTTTAAATGTATCTGACTATGCAATTGATGGTCTTTATATACACTAAATGACCAAAAGTAGGTGAAAACCAATCAAAAAATTAAGTTCAGGTGTTTCAAATCAGTTGTGACAGATAGGGGGCGCTCTCGCTCCCTTGACCCCTCTGATCAAACGCCAGACACCAGATAAAAGTCCAATCATAATATTTATTCAGAAAATAATGTGCACAAAGCACCCTCCACTCCACAATACTTATAAACAATAAACAAATCACGCTAATCAATAAACAATCCTCCACTCCCAGATGCGTTGCCACCCTTCCTCCCGACTCAGCTCAACCCTGGGATCTCCCACAGTCCTTTATATAGTTCATGACCCGGAAGTGCTTCTGATCCCTCAGTCCATGTGATTATTCAGCACTTCCGGGTCAGGTGAAAACTCCTCTTCTACATCCCGGAAGTGCGTCATTCCCTCTGTCACCGTGACTAAGACATACTTCCGAGTTATAGTTGAAACCAAAGTCTCTGGGCCTTCCTGCAGCGTCCCCTGGAGGCCCCCATTGTATCCAGCAGGGCTGTGATGAAAAACTCCACTGTCCATGATGCCCTGCTGGAACTCGGGGCACCTGTATGTTGCAGGCAGGGCTCCACCTGGCGGCCTGGGGTTATTGGCTGGGATAAAAGGCCGGCCATATCCCACACAGTATATAGTCATGCAATCTCCACTGGGAACAGAGTGGGTCATACTGAAGAGGCCAGTGACTTTAAACATGGCACTGTCATTGCATGCCACTTTTGCCACAAGTCAGAATGTAAAATTTCTGCTCTTCTAGATCTGGCCCGGTCCACTGTAAGTACTATTTTTGTGTAGTGAAAGACTTAAAGGAGCAACAACAGCTCAGCTGCCAGGTGGTAAACCACACAGACAAATAGAGCAAGACCACCACAGCTGACACTCATAGCACCTAAAAAGTGTCCTCTCCTCTGTAGCATCACTCACAACAGAGTTCCAAAATGCCTCTGGAAGCAACATTAGCACAAGAAATGTGCATCCAGCGCTTCATGAAATGGGTTTCAATGGCCGAGCAGTTGCACACAAGCCTATAGTCCGAGGACTGTAAGGCCATGATGTTCCCAAAAAGGAGGTGTCTCATTTGTGAAAGAGCAGACTTGCGGATGGAGCTCCAACCTAAACATTTATCACTCTTCACAGATACCTTATCATTTGTTTTGGTGGTCCTACAACCTAACAACTGTTTGCAGCATTGTGCGCTTGATTGTTTTTTTTCTTTAAAAGAGGTGAACATTTATTTTGAACTTTTGCGTTCCCTCGTTCGACCATTTAGGACACTTGTGAGATCCTACGATACTACTCGTGCACTCAGGTCTGCTGACAAATGACTTATGGTGATCAATTCTATAACGTTGTCCTATAACACTTGTCCCCAAATGTTTACACCATTATGTTGACCTCTTTGTAAATTGTTTTGGATAAAAGCATCTACTAAGCAAATAAATGTTATAATAAATTCAAATGAAAATATATTCCTGTCTGTTAGCATACTTCAGCTCACAGATCTTAGATAGATAGATAGATAGATAGATAGATAGATAGATAGATAGATAGATAGATAGATAGATAGATAGATAGATAGATAGATAGATAGATAGATAGATAGATAGATAGATAGTATAGAATATGGCCTGCAGTTTCTCCCAGCCAATACTCCCAAGCCGCCAGATGGAACCCACCCTGCAATATGGAGGTGCCCCGAATGCCGGCAGGGCATCATGGACATTGGAGTCTTTATTCACAGCCCTGCTGGATACCGTGGGGGCCGCCAGAGGACGCCGTAGGGAGGCCCAAAGACTTGTATTTTCTCTATAACCCGGAAGTATGTCCTAGTCACAGCGACAGAGGAAATGACGTACTTCCGGGTTGAAGAAGAAGAGTTTTCACTTGACCCGGAAGTGCTGGGTAATCACATGGACTGAAGGATCAGAAGCACTTCCGGGTCGAGGACTATAAAAGACTGTGGGAAACACCAGAGCGTTGAGCTGAGTTGGGAGGAAGGGTGACAATGCGTCTGGGAGTGGAGGATTGATTATTGTATTAGAGTAGTGTATTATTTATGAGTATTGTGGAGTGGAGGGTGCTTGGTGCACATTATTGTCCGAATAAATTTAATTATTGGACTTTTTTCTGTTGTCTGGCGTCTGATCTGGGGGTTCAAGTGGACGACAGCGCCTCCTGTCTGTCACAATAGATAGATATTTATTAGTCCCCAGGGTGACATTTAGCTTTTACACAGAAGCTCTTTAAATAAATACATCAATAAATTGATAGAGAAATAAATAAATATACACACACACACAATTTTCTGAAAACACACCAAACTGATCATAATGCAAGAAAATTATAAAGAAAGAAAACTTCTGACTTCTGGCCCCAGTCCCAGTGAGGCACTATACAGGTGGATTGCTGTGGATGTAAAGGAGCCCCCGTAGTATTTCTTGACACACTTCTGTTGAACGATTCGTTGTCTGAAAGTCCTCAGCGTGTGTCACAGAGAGGATGTGTATCATTGTTTATAATGGCACTCAGTTTTGTTTTAATTCTCTCCTTTTTTATGACCACCAGGGGGTCCAGAGTGTATCTCATAACTGAGCCTCTCCTTTTAATTAGTTTGTTGATTCGGTGGGCCTCTCTTGAAGTGATGTTATCAGCCCAGCACACCACAGTGTAGAAAATCCCACTGGCCATCACAGAGTTATAGAAGATGTGAAGGATGTCACTTCCCACTTTAAAAGAATGCAGTCTCCTAAGGAAAAACAGCCTGCTCTGCCCTTTCTTATATAGTTGCTGGGTGTTCTGGGACCAGTCCAACCTGTCATTAATGTGGACCCCTAGTACTTATAAGGAGTGGACCACCTCTACATCTACTCTTTGAATAATGACAGGACAATGAAGTTGTTTGGTGCGGTGAATGTATAGCATAGTAGATCAATTGAGAGCCTTCCTGATGGTCTCTCCAGGGACTCTCAAAGCAAAGCCTTCAGGAGTTTCCAAATGATATAAGGAAGGCCTGGATGTGCCATCTAGCATGCCAACACCATGAGATCAGACCCCAGCTGGACTTCACCCAGTCTGTTTGATCCGATTTCAAGGTGCTTCAGTTTCTTTATATGACAGACCGATGACGCCCTCTGCCAGAAGCTCATAACCTAAACCATTTTCCCAAGAGTGATTAATCCTCCGACACTAATTAGATATTTGTTAATCAGCCCTTGACGTGTGAAGAGAAGAAGAAGAAAATATCTGCATGATGAAATAAATGAATGGCAACTCAAGTCAACATGAGCTGAAAGGAGCCGAGCTCTTAGGAGTCATGGAGGCACGAAAGAACCGCTCAGCGATCAGAAAAGAACTCATTACATCGCTCCTTTGTACGTTATTAAAGGCCGAGAAAACCATTTTCAAAGTTTTAATTCAAGCTTGTACAAAAACATCTGCCTTTTTCAGGAGAGACAATAACATCAAAAATGAAAACAGAACAAACGCCCTAGCAGCGAGCAGATTTGGGATTGATTTTATCTTTTTAATTACGCTCAATGCCTCGGCTCACTTGAAAACCACCAAACACCAACTGGTGAAGTCATTTTTATATCTGTGTGATGTACCGTCGGTGTGTCTGTTTGTGTGTGCGCATTGTTTATGCGGCCAAAACAAGTTTTCAGTGAAGACGTTAAACAACAATATGTCATGCGGCTCGGGCTATGCCGGCGTGACAAAGTGAAATCGTTACCTTGATGAATGCGTCTCGGCCGCTGTTTTCCTCGGCACTTTTTAAACACAGCAACAGTCCTATCAGTTGGCTAATTGCTCCTACATAAAGTAATGGTGGGATATCGTGTGATACATAAAATGATAATTGAGGGGGAGAAAAAAAAAAATTAAAAAATGGCTGTTCTAAATGAAACTCCACGTCAGAGGGGCTTCACTTGGACAAGTGCAATTTGCACAGATGTCAATCACAAAATTCCGACAGAAGCACCTGTCGGCCTCATTTATGCTCAAGTAATGAGACCTGTCTCTGCCGGATGTGATGGCTTACTGCAATATTTATATATTTTCTTTGCTCTTTTTTTGAAAAAGAAATATTGACATCTAAATAAAAGACTTCACCTGTGTAATGTTAAGCAGATAAAAAAAAGTAAACCGAGTTGCCATTTCACGGAAACTCTCTACTGCAGAATGGCATACATCCCATGATGGCACTGGGTGGTATAAATCAGGCACACCAATGTTTCTAGCATCCGTTAGCATTCAAATGAGTAATGGAATGGGCAGAATGAAATAAGCAAAGTGACTTTGAATGTGGCATGAGAGCTGACACTAGGCATGTGGTATAAATCAGGACCATCAGTGTTTCTAGAATCAGTTAGTGTTTAATTGAGCGTCACAATAGGCAAAATGATTGAACGCAGTATGACTTGAAAATTGGCATTAGGTGTGTGGTTATAAATAAAACAGACCAGTGTTTCCAGTATCAGTTAGTGTTTAAGTGAGCATTGGAATGGACAAATGAGTGATCACTGTGACTTTGAATGTGGCCTAATATACTTGGCGCTAGGTGTGTGGTATAAATCAGATAGACCAGTGTTTCCAGCATCAGTTAGCATTAAAAAAAAAATTATTAGATTTTTTTAGGTACAGTGATCCCTCGCTATATCGCGCTTCGCCTTTCGCGGCTTCACTCCATCGCGGATTTTATATGTAAGCATATTTAAATATATATCGCGGATTTTTTGCTGGTTCGCGGATTTCTGCGGACAATGAGTCTTTTAATTTCTGGTACATGCTTCCTCAGTTGGTTTGCCCAGTTGATTTCATACAAAGGACACTATTGGCAGATGGCTGAGAAGCTACCCAACTTACTTTTCTCTCTCTCTTGCGCTGACTTTCTCTGATCCTGACGTAGGGGGATTGAGCAGGGGGGCTGTTCGCACACCTAGACGATACGGACGCTCGTCTAAAAATGCTGAAAGATTATCTTCACATTGCTATCTTTTGTGTGCAGCTGCTTCCTGAAACGACATGCAGCACGGTGCTTCGCATACTTAAAAGCTCGAAGGGCACGTATTGATTTTTGATTGAAAAACAAACTCTGTCTCTCTCTCTATCTCTCTCTCTCTCTCTTTCTCTGCTCCTGACGGAGGGGGTGTGAGCTGCCGCCTTCAACAGCTTTGTGCCGCGGTGCTTCGCATACTTAAAAGCCAAACAGCACCATTGATTTGTTTGCTTTTCTCTATCTCTCTGACATTATCTGCTCCTGACGCGCACTCCTTTGAAGAGGAAGATATGTTTGCATTCTTTTAATTGTGAGATGGAACTGTCATCTCTGTCTTGTCATGGAGCACAGTTTAAACTTTTGAAAAAGAGACAAAATGTTTGTTTGCAGTGTTTGAATAACGTTCCTGTCTCTCTACAACCTCCTGTGTTTCTGCGCAAATCTGTGACCCAAGCATGACAATATAAAAATAACCATATAAACATATGGTTTCTACTTCGCGGATTTTCTTATTTCGCGGGTGGCTCTGGAATGCAACCCCCGCGATGGAGGAGGGATTACTGTATACTTTATTAATCCTCCAGGGGAAAATGTCTTTTTGCATGACCTTTTGGGGGTCAGAGCGCAACGTCAGCCATTGTACAATGCCCCTGGAGCAATTTTCAGGTGAAGGGCCTTGCTCAAGTGCCCAACAGTGTATGATCCCATCTGGTAGTAATGGGATTTGAACCGACACACCAGCACAGAACCTTAGCATCAGAGCCACCACTCATTGGAATGAGTGCCAGAATTGGCAAAATGGGTTACTCTGAATATGGCATGACAGCTCCTGTGCTAGGAGTGTGTTATAAATCAGGCAAAATAAGCATTTCTACCACCAGTTAGCATTTAAATGAACGTTGCAGTGGCCAAATAAGTGACCGCAGCGTCTTTGAATATTATTACGATAAGTTTGTGCTAGCGTGTTGTACAAATCAGCCTGACCTGATCAGTTTTCAAATGAATGTTGGAATGGGCAAAATGTGTGACAATGAATGTGGCAGATTTCCAAAGGAGAATGGAGAAAGATGGCAGTGTCCAGAAGTGGAAAGCTTGATAGAAAGTGGTGGGCACACAGACTTAAAGCAGTCATGGCTACCATCTTACTAAATACTGACTTGAAGGGGGTGCATACTTACGTGATCAGTTATTTACTGTATGTTTTATATATGTTATTAATTAAGATCACTTTGCAAAGATGTGTTTCCACTTTGACAGTATGTTTTTCTTCTGTGGGTCAGTGTAAAAAAAAAAAGAATAAGAAATTCAATGTTCCATCCATTTTCCAACCCGCTGAATCTGAACACAGGGGTCTGCTGGAGCCAATCCCAGGCAACACAGGGCAGGAACCAATCCCGGGCAGGGTGCCAACCCACCACAGGACACACACCAAGCACACACTAGGGCCAATTTAGGATCGCCAATCCACCTAACCGGCATGTCTTTGGACTGTGGGAGGAAACCCACGCAGACACAGGGAGAATATGCAAACTCCACGCTGGGAGGACCCGGGAAATGAACCCGGGTCTCCTAACTGCAAGGCAGCAGCACTACCACTGCGCCACCGTGCGGCCCAATTCAATGTTTTATAACAATAAAATATTCAAACTTCCAAAATATTGAACACCTTTTATTGGCAGAATAGACAAACAGATATATGGAACTAATCTCTTATATATATTTCTCTTCTGGTTCGTCCTGCTTCCACTTCAAAACCAGTCCCGCCCACACACAGCCAACACGGCATTTCTCGATTCCTATTCGTCGTCTTCCATGTCATGCACTATACTGGCTTGCTGAGCATAATCCATCCAACAAGTAATTGAGGTGCTGCCACAACGGTAAAGTAGCTTTACCACCTTTGCGGGAGCCACCTGTGTCTTTACAACAGCTTCTTATACAGCAAACATCAGAAGCTAAAAATTATCGTGAACACATACGAGAATACAACTCTTCTCTAGCGTTTGCTTCCATGGGTGCACAGATAACTCAACCTCCTGGCCACGGACCATACTGTTTTAAAATATACGGGCAAATTTATCACCAAATCTCTCCACTACATGCTAACACTTCGATCTCTCCAGGATATGGACAGTTGTATGTTTTTGACACATCTCGAGCTACTAAAGTACGCTTACAAAATAAAGCAAACTCTGCATGCAGCGAAAATGTACTTCTCCAGCTAGATTCCATGCTCAGAACCATCAACCCCTTCGCTAAATCATACAAACACATGCATGAAATCTCTCAGTCCAATCCAACAGCATCTGTACGAATGGTTTTCAAGGAAACCCCTAGGCAGGATTTACGATGATACAATGCCCGGACATGTCACACCGATGTTGCAGCGATTTTCGTCGGAGAAGATGGCGAAACGCCTGCCGAAAGGGACATTTGCATCTATCCCATAGGCAACTCCTGTAAATAGATTTCCACGCTCAATATGAATTGCGATCCTATGGTTTACCAACTTTTCTTCCCTTATGGAGACATTGGCTGGCACAAAGATTTACAACATGTTCCCGATAAAAGAATCGCCAAGCGAATAAGGCTTACTCAATGCCGATTTTATGCGTACAGATTAGCAATGAGGAATACATTTAGTATTTTGCACTCCAGTGGTAAACTATTCCAACAGTACGTCGTAGATCTGTATGTTAAAACAGAGGGTGCGCGTCTCAACTATCTCAGATTACATCAACAAGATCTGCGCGTGGAACAATACAAAGGACTATCAGACGCACTGCAAGCAAACGCTGAAAATAGCAACGTACATGTAGGCAAAATGATCATATTACCATCCACATTTCCAGGAAGTCCAAGATACATGCAACAAAACTATCAGGATGCCATGGCCATAGTACGTAAATTCAGAAAGTCTGATTTATTTATCACTTTCACATGTAATCCTGCTTGGCCGGAAATTCTATATGCACACTGTGTCTTTCAAGAAGTATTTATTTCTTCTTGATTTCAGAATTCCTTTCTCACCATTTTCCGTTCCTGCTACGGCAGGCATCAGCTAGTAGATAGAGTGCATCCAGAAAGTAATCACAGCGCGTCACTTTTTCCACATTTTGTTATGTTACAGCCTTATTCCAAAATGGATTAAATTTTTGCAAATTTATTAAAAATAAAAAAACTGAGAAATCCCATGTCCATAAGTATTCACAGCCTTTGCTCAATACTTTGTCGATGCACCTTTGGCAGCAATTACAGCCTCAAGTCTTGTTGAATATGATGCCACAAGCTTGGCACACCTATCCTTGGCCATTTTCGCCCATTCCTCTTTGCAGCACCTCTCAAGCTCCATCAGGTTGGATGGGAAGCGTCGGTGCACAGCCATTTTAAGATCTCTCCAGAGATGTTCAATCGGATTTAAGTCTGGGCTCTGGCTGGGCCACTCAAGGACATTCACAGAGTTGTCCTGAAGCCACTCCTTTGATATCTTGGCTGTGTGCTTAGGGTCGTTGTCCTGCTGAAAGATGAACCGTCGCCCCAGTCTGAGGTCAAGAGCGCTCTGGAGCAGGTTTTCATCCAGGATGTCTCTGTACATTGCTGCAGTCATCTTTCCCTTTATCCTGACTAGTCTCCCAGTTCCTGCTGCTGAAAAACATCCCCACAGCATGATGCTGCCACCACCATGCTTCACTGTAGTTATGGTGCCAGGTTTCCTCCAAACGTGACGTCTGGCATTCACACCAAAGAGTTCAATCTTTGTCTCATCAGACCAGAGAATTTTCTTTCTCATGGTCTGAGAGTCCTTCAGGTGCCTTTTGGCAAACTCCAGGTGGGCTGCCATGCGCCTTTTACTAAGGAGTGGCTTCCGTCTGGCCACTCTACCATACAGGCCTGATTTGTGGATTGCTGCAGAGATGGTTGTCCTTCTGGAAGGTTCTCCTCTCTCCACAGAGGACCTCTGGAGCTCTGACAGAGTGACCATTGGGTTCTTGGTCACCTCCCTGACTAAGGCCCTTCTCCCCTGATCGCTCAGTTTAGATGGCCGGCCAGCTCTAGGAAGAGTCCTGGTGGTTTCAAACTTCTTCCACTTACGGATGATGAAGGCCACTGTGCTCATTGGGACCTTCAAAGCAGCAGAAATTTTTCTGTACCCTTCCCCAGATTTGTGCCTTGAGACAATCCTGTCTCGGAGGTCTACAGACAATTCCTTTGACTTCATGCTTGGTTTGTGCTCTGACATGAACTGTCAACTGTGGGACCTTATATAGACAGGTGTGTGCCTTTCCAAATCATGTCCAGTCAACTGAATTTACCACAGGTGGACTCCAATGAAGCTGCAGAAACATCTCAAGGATGATCAGGGGAAACAGGATACACCTGAGATCAACTTTGAGCTTCATGGCAAAGGCTGTGAATACTTATGTACATGTGATTTCTCAATTTTTTTATTTTTAATAAATTTGCAAAAACCTCAAGTAAACTTTTTTCACGTTGTTATTATGGGGTGTTGTGTGTAGAATTCTGAGGAAAAAAATGAATTTAATCCATTTTGGAATAAGGCTGTAACATAACAAAATGTGGAAAAAGTGATGCGCTGGGAATACTTTCCAGATGCACTGTAATAAAACAGTAAGGTCTGTGTGTGCATCCTGTCCCTTAGAGCAATCTGATTGTTCACTTTTAGTTTTATGTGATTTATCTGTTTGGCTTTGGTGACGTGGTCAAAAGAGGAAGTGGGAGTGAGAGACACTCAGGCAGGAGTAAAGGCATAGGAGGCATGCCAAGACAGTCGCCTTTAAAGACTGGAAGTATAAAAGCAAACAGGAGGCAAGAAGACACACCTAGAAAATAATGACAGAGTCTGAGAAGTGGACGTTATGAGAACAAGCTTGAGACAAGAAGCACTTTGTCAAGTGAGGTTCAGACCAGGGGTCGCCAGCTCCAGGCCTGGAGGACCACCGTGGCTGCAGATTTTCATTCTAACCCTTTTCTTAATGAGTGACCTGTTTTTCTGCTAATTAACTTCTTTTCAATTCATTTTAATTAACTTGCTCTTGAAGACTCAGACCCCTTAATTGTTCCTGTTTCCTTAATTAGCAGCCAAACAATAATGAAATACAAAATGAACCAAAACAACTGGTGTCCATCATACAATATCTGAAAATAAAGAAAGATGAAGGTCTCAGGAATGCTGATCTGCTCAGGTCCACAAAACATTTTAACAGAGGTCTTAGAAAGAGGAACTCAAGCCATGGAATTAAAGAACGGGTTTAATTAACAACAAGAATCGGCACCTCATTAAGCAGCTGGTTGGAGTGAAATTGGTTGGAGTTTGAAGCCTTGACTTGGCTGGCTCTTCTGTTGACTCACTCGCTTCACATTTAATTTCTGTTTGGGTGCCATTTAAGGAAAAAAATGAAGCAATTCAGAGGAACAAAGCAATTCAATTAAAATGAATTCATAAGAAGTTAATTAGCAGCACAAGCAGGGCACTCATTAAAAAAAGGGTTAGAATGAAAACCCGCAGCGGTGGGCTGGCGGCCTGTCCAGGGTTTGTTTCCTGCCTTGCGCCCTGAGTTTGCTGGGATTGGCTCCATCAGACCCCCGTGACCCTGCAGTTAGAATATAGCGGGTTGGATAATGGATGGAAGAAAACCTTCATAATAATAATTCATTACATTTATATAGCGCTTTTCTCAGTACTCAAAGCGCTATCCACACAGGGAGGAACCGGGAAGCGAACCCACAATCTTCCACAGTCTCCTTACTATAAAGCAGCAGCACTACCACTGCGCCACCTGTGAGGGCCATGGTGGTCCTCCAGGACCATAGTTGGCGACCCCTGGTTCAGGCATCAACGAATGGAGCTCAAGGTATATGGAAGACAAGAGATGGCAAATATTTTTTAATTATTCTTACTACCTTTCTTCAAAAGGTAGCATGGTTAGTAGATAGATATGTCACTATGTAAACGGCACTATAAATGGCAGATAGCATTTTATTTGTCTCAAGGGGGAATTTAGCATAGTACGTGATATAAATGTGGTGTCTGATACCAATTGGTTGCCTCCCTGGGGTCCTGGGTTCAAAGTTTGTCCCCATGTGTTGTCTACATGGAGTTTGCATGTTCTCCCTGTGTACGTGGAGTTTTACCTCCAGTTACTGAACTCCTCCTCAAACATCCCCACAGACTCACTTAGTGATTCTAAATCGATCCTTGTAACGGGCCGGCGCCCTGTCCAGGGCTGTTTCCCATCTTGTGCCCTTTGCTGACAAGATAGGGTCCAGAAGCAACCCCCCAAGCATTAAACAAAGTAAACTGAATTGAGCAGGCCCGGCCTTAGGCATAGGCGAAGTAGGCGACCGCCTAGGGCCCCGGCGTCCAGGGGGCCCCGGATCGACGGCGGCCAGGCCCCCGGCCCGCCCCTCCCCTCGCAATGCATTCCAAAGGTTTCAAATATCCCAAAAAATAAAAAAGGACAAAAAAACTAAAAAAAGAAAAAATACAAAAAAACTAAGCTGGGCTTAGCTACATACCGCCACGTGGTGCCCAGTGGAAACAGTTCAAACTGGCTAAATTGTAGCAGCTAACTACTCCGGGCGAAAAAGGGACGCAGGGTGATGACCTCGTAACATTACAAGAAAACGTCTCCTTGGTCTAATTTTCACGCATTTCGCAGAGCTTCCAGGGGGGCCCTGGACCCCCCTTTCGCCTAGGGCCCCATAATACCTAAGACCGGGCCTGAATTGAGTATGTACACATACTAATAGCAGGGAATAAACTCATGCATAGTGGTCACCAGTATACAATTCCATTCGAATTCCAACAAACAGCAGGTCCATGTTAGAGATCTTGCAGAATTCTGAATTATTATTATTATGTACTGTTGAAGGAAATGATTCTCATTTGCACAAATTTTGTGGGTATGTGTACGGATTGTAAAAATTCCTGTCATACTGTGTGTTGTCCCTTGACATATTTTCTTGAATCTGTGTAGTGATGTCCTACACATTTTTTCACTTTCATGCTGTAAACAAATCCCTCAGGGATAATAACGTCTATCTAACCTAAGCTAACCTATGCCAAATGATAGGAGAGCTACTGTAAATCCATGTGCGTGCCATGACTTTCGCTCCTTGTTAAAAGCAGAGCCCAGCCCAGCCCAGCTGTTGTTTAATTACGAGCACCAGAGACCAGCGCTTTGGGGAATCCAGACAAATACAGACATCACTAATCGATCTGGGACTTATTGGTTGACTTGAGCAGTAAATTACTGAAGAAAAAAAAAAGTGGTGTTTCTATAAATTAATCTGTCTTTATTCAGCACATAACTAGGCCTTCATGATATGACGGGTGGCAGCATCGGCAACATGCTGAATGAGTTGTGAGTTATGTGGCACAAGAAAGGCACCATTAAGGTGAAAGAAAAACTCTCAATTGTTTGCATGGGGGTAGAACAGTAGCCTTACAGCTATGCGGATGTGGGTATGAACCCTAACTGCATGACAGCTTTACTGGGGTTTTGACTAAGACAACGCTCACATGACTGTGTTTTCATTTAAAAAAGGCAGACATTAGTCTCTGTTTTCGCAATTCGCCTTTGAATATGGAGACATTTGAAAACGCACTGCAGAGTCGTATACCGTATATACTTGCGTAAAAGTTGGGTCTTGAAACCCGAAAAATCGATCATAAAATCAGACCTCGGCTTATATCCATCCATTTTCCAACCCGCTGAATCCGAACACAGGGTCACGGGGGTCTGCTGGAGCCAATCCCAGCCAACACAGGGCACAAGGCAGGAACCAATCCCAGGCAGGGTGCCAACCCACCGCAGGACACACACAAACACCAAGCACACACTAGGGCCAATTTAGAATCGCCAATCCACCAACCTGCATGTCTTTGGACTGTTGAAGGAAAGCGGAGCAAACCCACGCAGACACGGGGAGAACATGCAAACTCCACGCAGGGAGGACCCGGGAAGCGAACCCACTGCGCCACCGTGCTGCCCACTTCGACTTATACACCTGTTCAAAAATACAACACTTAATTTTTTTTTTTTTTACATCTTCTTGATTCCTACTATCTCGCATCAGTTTCTCAGATACATATACAGTGGAACCTCGGTTCACGACCATAATTCGTTCCAAAACTGACCAAACTGAGTTGGTCGTGAACCGAAGTAATTTGCCCCATAGGATTGTATGTAAATACAATCAATCCGATCCAGACCGTACGAACTGTATGTAAATATATTTATTTTTTAGTTTTTAAGCACAAATATAGTTAATTAAACCATAGAATGCACAGCATAATAGTAAACTAAATGTAAAAACATTGAATAACACTGAGAAAAACCTTGAACAACAGAGAAAAGTAACACTGCAAGAGTTTGAGCTATAGTGCTAGGAACCGCTCGCTAAAAACACTTTTTTTAATGAGTTCTAAGCACAGGGGAAATAAATGAACATTTGAAAAATCCGTAATTTAATAAACCACCAAGAAAAGTAACAGTGCAACAATGCAGGCTACGAACTGATTGCTGTAAACAGAAGTGAAAACAAAATCAAGCCTTCTCTACCTTATGCGTCCCTTCCTCTCTCGCTCTCTCATGCGCGCCTGGAGCACCTGTGTGTGTGTCTCTCTAGCGCGCTGCTATGTGTGTGCGCGCCTCTCTCTCTCCGCTCCTATGTGTGTGTGCGCGGCTCTCTCTGTCTCTCGCTGCCTGTGTGTGTGTCGCACTCTCTCTCTCTCTCTCTTGCTTGCTGCACAGGAAATGCACAGGGAGAGACTGAACACGTACAAACCGAAAAGGAAACTGGCTTGTTCGTATACCGAGTGTGTGGTCGTGAACCGAGGCAAAAGTTTGCAAACTGTTTGGTCGTAAACCGATTTGTACGTGTACCGAGACGTTCGTGAACCGAGGTTCCACTGTACAGTAGAACCTCTGGTCACAAACGTTTCTGAACATGTACAAATCGGGTTACAATCAAAAAGTTTGCCAAAATTTTGCATCTGTTCACGAGCACACACTCTGGTGGTGAACAAAAACACTGGCGGCCAGTTTTCCTACGCGTGTTCGTACGCGCCAATGATTTCCCATTCTCCATTCCCCGTTTTCTTTTGTTTGCGTATACAGGGCCTAACAAAGCAGCTGATTGTGCAAAAGGAGTTACAATGTTAACCAAGCAGAGACCTCAGGTGCAGGAAAAGGTGGAAAAACTGTTGCTAGTGTGGATGAACGAGACGCAACTTGCAGGGGATAGCGTGAGCGAGGTGATCATATGCACAAAAGCCAGGAAGATTTATAGCGATTCATCACATGAATGCAACAGTTTATCTGAAAGTTGTTGCTGTCCATGTGCCTCCTTTCATGGTCACAACTGACCCATCTTTTCATAACTACTTCCAGCATGATAATGCACCATGTCATAAAGCAAAAGTCATCTCAAACTGGTTTCATGAACATGACAAGGAGTTCATTGTTCTTCAGTGGCCTTCCCTGTCACTGAATCTGAATCTAACAGAACAACTTTGGGATGTGGTAGAGCAGGGGATCCACAGCTTGAATGTGTAGGTGACACATCTGCAGAAATTGTGTGTGTGTCACAATCATGTCAACATGTACCAGAATCTCAAAGGAATGTTTTCAGCATCTTGTGGAATCCAGGCCATGAAGAACTGAGGATCTTCTGAGAGCAACAGTAGGTCTCACCCGGTATTAGTACAGTGTTGTTATTGATTTACTCAGTGAGTGTATATTTTTAACACGGAAAAGCTCAATAACATGAGAAATTACAAAATAGGGGAAAGCTTCGCTCGAAACAGTGAGGAAGTATGAAGATAAAAGATCCAAATGCAGCGAGTCCTCAGGAGGAGACAGGCCTGAGGTACCTGTGGGACCTTACCATCCAGGTGATTTTTTTCTCCTCTATTGGATCAGCTCCCTTTATTGGAGTGTGTCGGAGGTGCCTCTTTAAAATCCACCCGCATAAACTAAAGAGTAGGGCACGACCATTTAATATCTTTAAGTATGCAGCCAGCAGCCCCACAGTCTACAGAGAGCTGCACCCTGCCCTGGCTTTTCTTACTTAGTTTAAAACCATGCACCTTGATTGAAGGAAAAGAATTTTAATCAATTTGCCAACTGAGCAGCGGCTCCTACTCCGGGGCTGTGTTAAAATAAATACTGTAGTGCGGTAATTTCACGAGGGATTGCAGAGTGCAAACACTGATGCTTAACTGGCCGCTCCCAATCAGCAAATCACGATTAAATGGGCTTGTTGCAACCCGGAACAAACCGTTTGGAGGGAGAGGAGATACTTATCTTCATACTAAATGCATGAAAATAATTAATGCATGATTTCCTACTGGTAAAAATGGCACGAATTACAAGGCTAACGATTTCATCTAAGCATGAAGAACATAAATAATAAATTGCCCAAGATATTTTCAAATTGAAATATGAATGAGTGACATGACTAGATAGACATAAGCAACAGGCAATCAATAAGACCTAGCAGGGAGCCGGAATTTGAGTCTGTACCAGCTTAAATAGGGACAGTCAAACTGAAAGGGACAGAAAGGCAGAAAGAATATCAGTTACATAGATAAATAGTTATGTAAGGTGCTACACAAGATACCCAGATCAATTATATATTAAGGGCAATATATAAAGGACAGACAGACAGACAGACAGACAGACAGACAGACAGACAGACAGACAGACAGACAGACAGACAGATAGATAGATAGATAGATAGATAGATAGATAGATAGATAGATAGATAGATAGATAGATAGATAGAGAGGAAAAGTACTATAGGGGGCCCTCAGGGTACAACACAGTTCCGTTCTTACAAAAGTGACGTAACCCAAATTTTGATGTAAGTCAAAACACACCCTAGCCCAGCGTTTCTCAACTTTTAAGTATTTGCGACCCGAGTTTTCATAACAGTTTTAATTGTGCCCCCCTAACATTTTTTGAAACCCTGATAAAATTTATTCCTACATTTCTTGCTGCCGATACACCACTACAAGTTTAAAATTTCCCTACGAATAGCAAAATTACGCCACATATGGCAACATTTGCGCCCCCTTTTTTGTTACTTCCCGACAGTTTGAGAGATGCTGCCCTAGCCTAAGTCACTTACCTATCCTAACACATTTGCAAAATCATAATCTAGAACATAAAAACACAACTAAGCCACAGAAAAAGGAAAAGGACATAAATATACTGTTCTGTACACTGTACTGTAGTAACAGAAAAAATGATAAAAAATTAGTGTAAAAAAAAAAATTCCTTACCTTTATTCCTTCTGATCTCTTTACAATGTCTAATTTCACTTCCATCGTGATGGCTTTCCTCTTACCATCTGAAGACTCAGACTTTCGTTTAGGAGCCATGATAAGGGTCAAAAAGTGGACAAACAAAGCAACACAAACGGAACACTTGTGCCACGCACAACCAAACTAGTTCGCCCACGTAGTCTGTAAGTACAACGCTAACGGCGTAAACCGAAACACTCATGTCTCAATTTTTTTAAGTTTTTATGGGAGTGAGCATTGTAAACTCGAAACATCATATGTTGAGATGTTGTAACCCGAGGTCCCCCTGTATATAAATAAGAATAGATAGATAGATAGATAGATAGATAGATAGATAGATAGATAGATAGATAGATAGATAGATAGATAGATAGATAGATAGATAGATATGAAAGGCACTATATTATAGATAGATAGATAGATAGATAGATAGATAGATAGATAGATAGATAGATAGATAGATAGATAGATAGATAGATAGATAGATAGATGTGAAAGGCACTATATTATAGATAGATAGATAGATAGATAGATAGATAGATAGATAGATAGATAGATAGATAGATAGATAGATAGATAGATAGATAGATAGATAGATAGATAGATAGATGTGAAAGGCATTATATTTAATTTTGGAGTGGCTCTGAGGTTAGGGATCTGCACTGGCAATTGGAAGGTTGCCGGTTTGAATCCCGTAAATGCCAAAAGGGACTCGGCTCTGTTGGGCCCTTGAGCAAGGCCCTTAACCTGCAATTGCTAAGTGCTTTGAGTAGTGAGAAAAGCACTACATAAATGCAAAGAATTATTATTATTATTATTATTATTATTAATTTATAAAGTCCTGGAAGGTGATTCTAGACTTTTGCTACAAGCTGCCCTTGACAGCCTTTAAAGTTAGAAAAAATCCACTTAGCTGCTGGTCACGTTAATAAACAGGTCAGAAGAGAATGACCAGACTCGCTCAGGATAATAGATAGGCCCCAAATAACCAAACAGCAGCTCTTTATAGCAGTGGTGTACACAACTGCATCTTTGAACTCATGCAGTGCCTACAAAAAGTATTCACTCCCCTTGGAAGTTTTCACATTTTTGTTATTCAAGTACAACATTGAATCATAGAGGATTTCATCTAGATATTTTGACACTTATCATCAGAAAAAACTCTTTACTGTCAAAAGTGAAAACAGATGAAACAGATGTCTGTAAAGTGATTCAATGTCGTACAATAATACATCCATCCATCCATTTTCCAACCCGCTGAATCCGAACACAGGGTCACAGGGGTCTGCTGGAGACAATCCCAGCCAACACAGGGCAGGAACCAATCCTGGGCAGGGTGCCAACCCACCACAGGACACACACAAGCACACACCAAGCACACACTAGGGCCAATTTAGAATCGCCAATCCACCTAACCTGCATGTCTTTGGACTGTGGGAGGAAACCGGAGCGCCCGGAGGAAACCCACGCAGACACGGGGAGAACATGCAAACTCCAAGCAGGGAGGACCCGGGAAGTGAACCCAGGTCCCCAGATCTCCCAACTGCGAGGCAGCAGCGCTACCCACTGCGCCACCGTGCCGCCCACAATAATACAGTAAAATGCTAAAACATCCAAGAAAGTGAATACTTTTAGCAGCCATTATATCAAGTTGGGTCGTGAAGCACCAGATGACCATGCCAGTTTTGCTCCTCTCAGTAAGGATACAGTGGATTAGGAGAAAGTAGCCTGGGTCCATGAATCTCAATTTCTGCTGCCACATGCAAATGTTAACATCTGAATATGTGATAAACGGCATAAATCCAGGGATCCATCCTGTTTAGTGTCATCATTGCAGGCTGCTGCCGGTATTTGTAACGGTGTGTGGATGTTTTCTTAACCCATATTAAGTGTCTTAATATCAATGGAGTGTCATTTTAATGCCACAGCCTGCTCCAGTGTTGTTGCTGACCATTCTTTGATAACCACATTTTGCACTTTTTCAAATGGAAGAGGTACACACATCATCTATTGGTTTTAGCGATAACGTATCACAATGCACATGTCAGCTCAAACTGGATCTGCGATCACAACAGTGACTTCAGTTTACTGATCTCAATCCAACAGAGTGCCTTTAAGATAAGGAGGAACGAGGAGGATTACAACGTGAATGTATGGAAAAATAAAATCTACAGAAACTGCACACGGCTATCAAGTTAGTATGGGCCAAAATCCTTCAGGAATGTCTCCAGGATTTTGTTTAATCAATGCCTTGGAGAATCCAAACTGTTCTCGAAGCAAAAGGGTGTAATAATTAGTACTACAAAGGTTGATATATATATATATTGATAAATATATATATGTGTGTGTGTGTAATAAGAAGAAGGCATTCTCTTCTCAATGTGTTAATAAGATTTGTTCTAAATGCCATCCTGACATTCGTGAAATTTTGCAGCATGTGAAAATGATGACTTATTGATATTTATAAAAACTGAGTCATAGTTAAAAGATGAGGAATTCATCAGGCAGCTGAAGCTTAGTAAAGGGCTTATCGGGCCCTGAATGGTACGCCTATTGTGTTTCTGGCCTATAGACAACTGGCAAAGACAAAATAACTAACTTCAAGCAAAGCCATGGACAGAGATTAAGGTTTACGTTTTTAAAAAATATAAAACTGCCTGGAGAAGCAGGCCAGTAAAGTGCCTGGTGCCGCGCACAGGTTTGCATGCTCTCCGAGAGTTTCCCTCAGGTTGCCACTAAAGGCTTGCTCTGTATTGGCCGTGGGTATTGACTGTTGTTTGAGGGCAGAAAAATGAATTTAAATTATTTCAGCACAAGGCTGTGACATAACGAAATGTAAAATAAAACTGAAGAGGTCTGAATACTTTCTGAAGGCACTTGATCTTCTTCTGTAGCTATTCCCATTTTTATATGGGGTCGCTATGTTTTTGACTAGCCTTCTTCAACAGAGGATTTGCTGTGATTTGTCCTGAAGCCAGCCTTGGCACTATATAGAGCTAAAGCATAACGTCCTTGTGCTGGTTTTTGACGTCTCTTTTTTGTGCCCATTTAATTAATACTTCATCTTCTGGTCCAGTGTGGTCTTTGACCCACCAGCTTTCCATATGCCTGACATATTCTGAGCTTTGATTTGTATGTTATTGTACAATGTAGACACCCCGAGACATCACTCCATACAAAGCAATAAATGTGAAAAATTAAATTAAGTGCCCTTTAAAAGTCATTCCTGTACACTGTGGTTTCATTTTGAATGTGTGTGCATATTAATTATCTAGTCGTGTGAAAAAGCAAGTGCACCACATGCACATTGTTGATATTTTCAACGTATCTGAACAATATGATGGTGGAAACGTTCTGGTTTGAGGGTTGTTCTGCTCTCACACGGCCTGTCATCCAATCAACTATGAATTGTGCATCATATCAAAGTGGACTTGAGGAGAATGTGAGGCCATCCGTCTGAAAGTTGAAGTTGAACTGGAGACGGACCTGTCAACATGATAATGATCCGAAGCACACTAGCAACCCTATTAAGGAATGGCAAACATTTGACTTTCCAGCAAACAATCCCTACAAATAAAAGTGATATCTCTCTATCTATATAAAAAAATCCTTTGATTTGACGAGACATTTTGTAGACGACACTTTTTGGAAGAGAGATTTTTTCAAGTCCCGCAAGACGAGATTTTTGCCTTGACATTTTTTCAAGTCACTCCCTCCTCTCAAACATTTTCAAACAAGACCTCCCCTCTCATTCGTGCGAATGCTTTTGTCAGACACACTTCCTGCACTCTCAGCTCTTATACATTTTTACGTTTTCCTCACGTTAAGTTCCCAATTAAAGAAGACGCATTATGTCCAAATCTTATTCACGAAGGGTTATCAACATAAAAATGAGTACACGCGCAATCCTAGCACCAACAAATGAGGAAGTCAAACAAATTAACGGCAAAAATGTCAATCATTTACACATCAAATTGGTTAAATGCGTCCAAAAATGTTGAACGGTTACACGGCAAATTGGTTAAATGAGTATCAACAGACTGTGCTGAAACAGTTGGTGGTGATCATGCGGAAGATGAAAACATCAACTTACAATATCCCAAAGAATATCGACAATCGTTAACAATGTCCGGTCTTACAACACACAAATTACTTAAGAAAGAAGGATGTACAGTATCCAAGAAAGGTAATGTAGTACATCTTCCGTGGATAACATTAGACAACAAAGGAGATCTTGATATGCCATTCATATTAAAACGTTAACAGGTTCCGGTCAGAATAGCTTTTGCAAAGACAACTAACAAATCTCAGAGCCAAGCATTCGAAAAAGTCTTTTTATTTAATAGAGAGAAAGAAACAAAATTTAATCACAGGCAGTTGCATATGCATATGTAACAATTCCCATAAAAATAAAAATCTGGTTAAATTGTTCATCCGCATCCCCATACGCGAGCAGCGGAACCTCAAAGAGGCTAGTGTATAGCGCAGGACGTGGGGTTGATGAGTTAAGCAAGCAGGGGGCAAAGCCCCCTAGTACTTAAATAAAACACACAGAACATCAGAACATTAGAACAATCTTGATGAGAACAGGCCATTCAGCCCAACAAAGCTCACCAATCCTATCTACATAATTCTTCTAAAATAACATCAAGTCGAGTTTTAAAGGTCCTTGAAGTCCTCCTGTCTACCACACTACTTGGTCACTTATTCCATGTGTCTGTGGTTCTCTGTGTAACGAAGAACTTCCTAATGTTTGTGCGAAATTTACCCTTAACAAGTTTCCAACTGTGTCCCTGTGTTCTTGATGAACTCATTTTAAAATAACCATCTCGATCCACTGCGCTAATTCCCTTCATAATTTTAAAGCCTTTACTCAGGTCACCTCTTAATCTCCTGTAAAGGCTCAGCTCTTTTAATCTTCCCTCATAACTCATCCCCTGTAGCCCTGGACTCAGCCTAGTCGCTCTTCTCTGGACTTTCTCTAGTGCTGTTATGTCCTTTTTGTAGACCAAAACTGCACCCAGTACTCCAGATGAAGTCTCACCAGTGTGTTATAAAGGTTGAGCAGAACATCCTGTGACTTGTACTCCACACATCAAGGCGCTATATAACCTGACAGTCTGTTAGCCTTCTTAATGGCCTCTGAACACTACTATCCACCACACTACTTGGTCACTTATTCCATGTGTCTGTGGTTCTCTGTGTGACGAAGAACTTCCCAATGTTTGTGCGAAATTTACCCTTTACAAGTTTCCAACTGTGTCCCTGTGTTCTTGATGAACTCATTTTAAAATAACAGTCTCGATCCACTGCGCTAATTCCCTTCATAATTTTAAACCCTTTAATCAGGTCACCTCTTAATCTCCTGTAAAGGCCCAGTACTCCAGATGAGGCCTCACCAGTGTGTTATAAAGCTTGAGAAGAACCTCCTGTGACTCCACGCATTAAGGCGCTATATAACCTGACATTCTGCTAGCCATCTTAACGGCTTCTGACATTCTGCTAGCCATCTTAACGGCTTCTGAACACTGTCTGGAAGTTGATGGTGTAGAGTCCACTACAACTCCTAAATCCTTCTCATAAGGTGGTGTGGCGGACGGCCCTTTGTCACTAGATCTGGGGAAGCAGCCATGGCAGCCACGCTACGTCCCTCTGAACCTTTGTTGGCAGCCCACCTGGGTTGCATCAGAGCTGCACGGCCTAACAAGCCTGTCTGGGCAGAAGCGCAGCCACACCCGGAAGTGCAGCCAGACATAGCTCAACTAGCACCTGCAGCACTTCCGGGTGGGCTATAAGAGGAGCCTGCAGCCACTACTCAGGGCGCCAGAGTCGGGAGGAGGAGGACGACGAAGCTGCCCTGTGAGGAGTGGAAGACAAAGAGTGTGATTTGGGGTGATTTTTCTTTGTGTGTACTTTGGGACTGTGTTAGGGATGGTGGGACATGGGGAAGACGTGTCCCACGGCTGAAGAAAGAAATTAAAAGTTCTCTTTTGTTTATTTTACTGGTGCCTCCATTGTCAGTCTGTGTCGGGTCGGCGGCAACCAGGCTCCAATATCACAGTGGTCATAAGGTAATGGTCTACTGGAAAAAAAGTAAGTCCACCCTTAGCCTCAGATGCTTGTGTTGCCCCATTTAACAGAAATTACTACTTGTAGGTGTTCTGCATAACTGCCCCCTAGTCTCTGACATTGTCCATCCATCCATCCTCTTCCGCTTATCCGAGGTCGGGTCGCGGGGGCAGCAGCTTGAGCAGAGATGCCCAGACCTCCCTCTCCCCGGCCACTTTTTCTAGCTCTTCCGGGAGAATCCTGAGGGGTTCCCAGGCCAGCCGGGAGACATAGTCCCTCCAGCGTGTCCTGGGTCTTCCCCGGGGCCTCCTCCCGGTTAGACGTGCCCGGAACACCTCACCAGGGAGGCGTCCAGAAGGCATCCTGATCAGATGCCCGAGCCACCTGATCTGACTCCTCTCGATGCGGAGGAGCAGCGGCTCTACTCTGAGCCCCTCCCGGATGATTGAGCTTCTCACCCTATCTTTAAGGGAGAGCCCAGACACCCTGCGGAGAAAACTCATTTCAGCTGCTTGTATTCGCGATCTCGTTCTTTCGGTCACTACCCATAGCTCATGGCCATAGGTGAGGGTAGGAACGTAGATCAACTGGTAAATTGAGAGCTTTGCCTTGTGGCTCAGCTCCTTTTTCACCACGACATACCGATGCAGAGCCTGCAACACTGCGGACACCGCACCGATCCGCCTGTCGATCTCACGCTTCATTCTTCCCTCACTCGTGAACAAGACCCCGAGATACTTGAACTCCTCCACTTGGGGCAGGATCTCGCTCCCAACCCTGAGAGGGCACTCCACCCTTTTCCGGCGTCTCTGACATTGTCTCAGTGACAATTGTAACCTTGACTTTATGAAAAATTCCTTAGGTTACAAGGTGTTTGTGGGGTTTTAGCGCATGTCCTGAACATAGGAAATCCACCACAACATAGCACTGGGATTCAAACAAGGGCTTTAAACTAGGCCAGTCCACAACTCTCCATTTCTTCTTTTTAAGCCATTCCTTGGTTGATTTGCTAGTGGACCATGACTGTGTCGAAAGATCCATTTCTGGTTCAATTTCAACTTTCAGACAGATGGCCTCACATTCTCCTCAAGCACACTTCGATATGATGCAGAATTCATAGCTGACTCAATGCCTGCAAGTTGCCAAGGACTGGAGGCAGAAAAATAAACCCAAACCAGAAGATGTCCATCACCATGCTTCACAGCTCATATGAGGTTTTTGCCCTGAAATGCTGTCTTCGTTTTGCATCCAACATGTCTGCTCTTACTGGGGCCAAACAACTCTTAACTTTGATTCATCTGTCAAGAGCACATTGTTCCAGAAGGCCTTTTTGGACAGCAAAGAATTTTTCCTGGCACAACCTGAATGCCGGGCAAATTTGTATAATCTCTTTCTGACTGTAGATCAATTCATTTTGACACCAACTTTTGCAAAAGTTATCTGCAGATCCTGCAATTAAATTTTGGGGTCCTTGGAGACTTCCTTCAGTATCAAATGGACAGCTCTTGGGCTGAATCTGCTGGGATAGCCAGTCCTGGACAAATGAGCAGTCATTTGAAATGTATGCCACTTGTAGATGAGTTTCCTTACAGTGGAATGATTGATTTCAAATAATTTAGTGATCTTTTTAAATCTCGTACCAGACTCCTAGGCATCCACAAGCTTTTTTCTGAGGGTCTTAGAGAGGTCTTTAGATCTTGGCATGATGATACCACGCACATCAATAGCACCGAGAGCAGCAGACCCTTGATATCTTCGACTGCAATAAGACAGGGTCCACTTGCATGAACCCTAAAGGAGGTTCTCGTCATTGGAACCTCATCTGGAACACCCAGTTCTAACCTGAAGAATCTGAAGTGCTGATAAATATAGAGGTACAGTATACTTACTTTTACCACATGACAAATCTGCTTTTTTGTTAATTCAGATTATGAGAATGAATACACCATGTCAGTTTGATGTGTCATTTGCTCAAGTAGGTCACCTTTATCTGTAGGCACCGTTTACATGAAGGTTGATTGTTTGTCTGTTCAAATATGTCGAATAAGTCAGGACTATATGTGTGTGCTCCTGAATTCCTTTGGTCCTATTACAAAAAAAGCAACGTGACTAATCAGGAGTTTGAATTGTGCTCTTCCACACCACCAGTCCCACGTAAAAGAAAGACAGCCACTCACCCTTGGCCTGAAAAATGGCATGATCAGCAATACACACTTAAAGTCTCTAAGCCTGAACATTCAGTATCAGGCTATCAAAAAGAAGATGATCACTACTGCCTATTTATATAACAAATAAAGATGACCAAATGTTACCATATAATGTACTGTACAAGATAAACAGTTTTTCATTAAATACGCACTTTCCTGTAAGCTTATCTGCAGCCATAAATCTGACTGGAAATGCAATATCCAAGCCCGCTTGTTGCTTTAACCTCCTTTTAATTAATGAAAATGATTCCAGTTGATTAAAATACGTCACCTCATGAGAGATATAACGAGGAGCCGCATTATTTGGCTGAGACATTAAGGTAATGTTTTAAACAGTATATATTAAAATGTACCATACATCCCACTGAGTTTTCTACACTTTTATTAAAGAGTGAAATGAGACAACTGTTCAAAAATGCCTAACCTTCCAGACCATTGTGCAGAACAAGTAATAAATAAATTACCCGAAATGCATGTGAGCTTGTTATACAGAATAAAAGTGAAAAGTTAATCAGCATTAGTTGTGCTACTGAGAAATTCAGTAAAAAAAAAGATAACAACAGCAACATTTCCACTCCAAATTATTCTACTTCAGAGTTGCCTATCATGGCCATAATGTGCTCAAGTTATACAATAAACTCTGGATGGAGTGCCAGTCACCCAAGTAGAGTCACAAATCAACACGCACGCCCATCTTTGGAATCTGGGAGGAAGGTCGGAATACCTGAAGAAAACATGGGGAGAACATGTAAACTCCACACGGGTGGTGACTGGGCTGGGATTTGAACCCTGGAACCGAGAATCTGCAATGCTAACCACTACACCAGAGGTCACTAACAGGCAGACCGCGGTCCGGGTCCGGACCCAGAAGCTGTCTCATACGGACCCAGACTTACAGCCAAAACAGAAGGTTATGATTTAAAACATGACGGGGCACTTCTATTTTAGCCGGCGCAGCTTTTGTAGTCTTTACAGTTATGTTTTAGTGGATGAGGAAATACACGGACCAATTGTATGCGCATTAAGCCATTTCACGTGATACCACTCAGCCAATCAAGTCTGTGGATTCTAGGTGGAAGAAAGTGAGAGATACAGATGACTGCGCTGGAAAAAGAAAAGACTGGTGAGACGGAGAAAGGGAGAGAAAAATAAGGAACAAATGGCGCTCTCCAAAAAAGGGAAAGTGGACAGCGAAAATAGATAGACAACATGATCTTCCGGACCATTGCTTCAAGAAATTTTCTCTAATTGGACCTCTTTAGATTTTACTTGAATACCCCTGCACTACACCATCACACAACCAAGAAAGAACCAAGCTAGTGACATGTTAGTGGCTGGCGTGTAGGGTTAGGTGATGAGGCGATTACCTCAGGGTTGGGGTTAGGGTTTTGAAATGATAGAAAAAAATGAAAGTTGAGTATGAACCGTTACCATAAGGGTTACATACTATATACAGTATATCAAGTGCCAAATTTACAGATGTGGACACATTTGTTGATCCCCTTACAGCTCACTGAAAAAGTGTTGTATACCTCCTGAAAAGTGATGAAACCTAAAGCAGTTGGCCCCTGTCATCAAATAAAGCAAAGTGAGCAAGAAATGAGATCAAGTGTTGCTTATTCTACAAAGATCTTCTAAAATGGCCTGGACACATTTGTTGGTAGCCCTAGAAAATATCCTAAATCATTGGATATGAGTGATTGTTCAAACTCACTGTTTTCTTGAATTTGTATCACACACGTTTCCAATCGTGTAATCCGTCATTCAGCTGATTTAAATGGAGAAAACTCATCACTCTGCTGTTTGGTATCATGGTGTGTCAACACACTGAATGTGAACCAGAGAGAGCAAAGAAGGCAGCTGTCTATGACAGACAAGCATGTTAAAGCAAAGGCTACAAGACCATCTCCAAGCAGTTTGATATTCCTGTGACAACAGTTGCAAATATTATTAAAACATTTAAGGTCAATGGGTCTGTAGACCACCTCCATGGATGCAGTCGCAAGAGGATACTCAACCTCAGAATGGGCAGAAGGATAGTGAAAATAGCAGACAAAGAGCTAAGGTCAACTTCCAAAATCATATAAGCTGAACTCCGAGGTCAAGGTCCACTGGCGTTTGAGTTTATTTTAGTTTATTTGAGTTTATTTTGATTTTATTTGATTAATAAAATAACAGTGGGAGATCAAGCTTTTAGTTCCAGGGCCCCTAAATTGTGGAATGGTCTGCCTGCTACTATAAGAGATGCCCCTTCGGTCTCAGCTTTCAAATCCCGGCTGAAGACTCACTACTTCAGTTTAGCACACCCTGACTAGAGCTGCTGATTAACTGTACAGACTGCATCTCTGTTGTTAGTCATTAGCACTAAAACATAAGTAACATGATAGTTAGAATTGGATACTAACCCTCACCTATTCTGTTTCTCTTCTCGGTACTGAAATGTGGCACTTGGTGCCACTGCCCACCTGCCAAGTTGTTTTGCCTGCCTAAGGTAAGGTTTATTTTTATACTGTATTGAGGATTTGTTCTGTTCGGTGTATTGTATTGTATTGTATTGACTCCCTTCTTTTGACACCCACTGCACACCGAACCTACCTGTAAAGGGGTTTCTCTTTGAACTGCCTTTCCCAAAGTTTCTTCCATTTTTCCCTACTAGGTTTTTTTTTTTGGGAGTTTTTCCATTGTGTTCTTAGAGAGTCAAGGCTGGGGGGCTGTCAAGAGGCAGGGCCTGTTAAAGCCCATTGTGGCACTTCTTGTGTGATTTTGGGCTATACAAAAATAAACTGTATTGTATTGTACTGTATTGAGTGACAGTGGGCTCAAGGGAAGGAGACCCAGGAGGACTCCACTGTTGAATGAGAAACATAAGCAGACTGGAATTTGCTAAAATGCAAATTGACAAGCCACAATTCTTCTGGGAGAATTTTCTTTGGACAGATGAGACAAAACTGGAGCTTTTTGGTCAATCACATCAGCTCTGTGCCCACATATGAAAAAATGAAGAACACCAGACCTACTGTGAAACATGGAGGAGACTCTTGTTATGTTTTGGGGCTGCTTTGCTGCATCTGACACAGGGTGCCTCGAGTCTATGCAGGGAACAATAAAATCTCAGATCCAAAACTAACTCGCTGGGCACTTCTGAAGAGATACCAGAGAGTCCCAATGCAAAGATTCAGGGTCCGTAATGCTGTTTGCAACATCAGTACAAGAAAGAAAACACCAGAGAGGCTGCTAACTTTTGTCAGTTTTGATTTGTCCTCATTGGATTATTGAAGTTTATCTAATCTAATCTAATCTAACCTAATCTAATCTAACTCCACTGCCTGTTTTCCACCTGCTAAATTCCACTGGCCTGGATGTTCGGTCAATAGCAGAGCTTTGGGCTCATGCAGCTAGGGAAAAGCATTAACAGACTGAGTTGCTACTTGACCCCATGTGAGCAGCCTGAAGCAGAGCAGATGGTAAGCCTCTGTAGGCAATGGACAAGGCAGATCACAGAGGCTTCACAGAGCAGTTGTGGAGGCAAAGTCTCAAAGCTGAGATCTGGACCTAGAACACAATTTGCAGCATGAGTTCAATGAGGAAAGATAACCAAATACATACATCTGTAGCTCTATACAAGGAGGTTTGTGTATCCACATATAATGGACAGATCATCACACAGAAATGCGGCATTAAAACACCACAGCAACACTTCATAACAACAGAGCACTCAACATCCCTGTTGACACCAAAGTGTTGAAGACCCCTGATGATATGTTTTTGTCACTGGCAATATGACTGCATTGGAGATGAAGCCCACCTCACCATGTTGGAAAATCTGTATGCCGGTACAAAGGGCTGGAAGTGGCCACCAGGGCCAGCTGTGAGGTGCTAATAAAACAGCAAACCTGCCATTGTTGGAAATGAATTCCAACTAGTGTAGCAAGAGCGAGACATCCTTCTATGGACAGCAAACTACATAAAACTGTGATGTAAAAGAGCGAGACATTATCGGCAATCAGCACTACATTGGTGTGAGAAGTGGGATGTGGAGACAATCTACAGTCTGACTAAGCAAACTGCTGAGTGCCTGTGAGACACAAAATACACTTGTGGGGCTCTTCTAAAGAGAGTCTTGATACTAAGATCAGGGATCTGGAATGATGTTTGCAGCATCACAGTGGTGTGGCACTACAATATACGGTGTATTTATATCTCTCTATTATACAGTACAAAAAAATCCTGGGATGAGACAAGACTTTGGCCATGAGAAGTCACGCCCTCCTCTCAACCATATTCAACCACGCACATGGTACTCTCACCTCTCATTCATGTGAATGCTTTTATCAGACACAGTTCCTGCTCTCTCAAATCTAATAAATTTTAACTTTTTCATCACTTTAAGTTCCCAATTAAAGAAGATGTATTATGTCCAAATCTTATTGAAGAATTTCATCACGAAGAGTTATCAACAGAAAAAATGAGTACACAGGCAATCCACCAAGAAACGATGAAGTCAAAACGAATTAACGGTAAAAATGTCTTTCGGTTACACAGCAAATTGCTGAAATACGTATCAACAGACTATGCTGAAACAGTTGGTGGTGATTGTGTGGAAGATGAAAACATCAACTTACAATATCACGTAGAATATCTACAACTGTTAACACCGTTCGGTCTTACAACGCACAAATTACTGTAGAAAGAAAGATGTATCCAAAGAAGGTAATGTAGTACATCTTCCACAAATAACATTAGACAACAAAGGAGATCTTGATATGCCATTCGTATTAAAACGTTTACAGTTTCCTGTTAGAATAGCTTTTGCAAAGACAATTAACAAATCTCAGAGCCAAACATTAGAAAAAGTCGTTTTATTTAATAGAGCAAAAGAAACGAAATTCAATCACGGGCAGTTATATGTTGTGTTGTCACGATGTAAGTCCAAACATAGAATCAAAATTCAATGCAATATTGAAGAAAATTTAATTCAAAAATTGTTTTTATTGAAGTTTTACAGTAAAAGTGTAAGTTTAAAAAGTATTTGCGTGTTAATTTCAAAGTCAAACAGAACGAAATCGTAATACGCAACGAATACCTCTAACGCAACATGAAACATAATTTACTTTCAAATTATTACGTTTTACTATTTTTTTAATATGGTTAATTTCTCACTGTTATGTAAAATAGTTAGTTCTATTACGCATATGTAACAATTCCCATGAAAATAATAATCTATTTAAATTGTACATCCGCATCCCCATACACGAGCGACAGAACCACAAAGTGGCTAGTGCGTAGCGCAGGCCTGGGGGTTGGGAAGCAAAGCGAGCAGGGGGCAAGACCCTAGTGCCTAAGAAGAAACAGAAGAATTTCTATATTTGCATTGTATTTAATGCCTATTTTGTGTATATTAATTATCGTGAGACAATCCTTTTAATTTTAAATACACATTTTTCCAAATATATTATTTACTTATTATTTGCCTGTTGTCCCGAGGGTGTACTATATCATGGGCATATTCTATTATGATCCAACTATCACAGTATATATCGTATGTGTATTAAGAGTTCCGACTCATGTCTAGTAAGGGTATACAGTATGTGATTTAGGCCACATTATTCAGTGCACCAGCCCTGGTCACATTAATATGCGTAACATAATGCATAAAACATCTGTTACATAAAGAAAAGATAGTGATGATAATAACAATAATAATAATTATTATTATTACCAGCTATCCATCCATGTAATATTGAACTTGTTTAATCGAGTTCATGGTCTCAGTGGCTGAAGGTAGTACAGTAATGTGTGCAAGAGAGGACAGAGCCGACTATACTTCCTTAGAAGGCTGGCGTCTTTCAACATCTGCAATAAGATGCTGCAGATGTTCTATCAGACGGTTGTGGTGAGCGCCCTCTTCTACGCAGTGGTGTGCTGGGGAGGCAGCATAAAGAAGAAGGACGCCTTACACCTGGACAAACTGTTGAGGAAGGCAGGCTCTATTGTAGGCATGGAGCTGGACAGTTTGACATCCGTGACAGAGCGACGGGCGCTGAGCAGACTCCTGTCAATCATGGAGAATCCACTGCATCCACTGAACAGGATCATCTCCAGACAGAGGAGCAGCTTCAGCGACAGACTGCTGTCACCGTCGTGCTCCACTGACAGACTGAGGAGATCGTTCCTCCACCAAACTATGTGACTCTTCAGTTCCACTGAGGGGGTAAACGTTAACATTATACAAAGTTATTGTCTGTCTGTATACCTGCATTGTTATCACTCTTTAATTTAATATTTTCTTTATCAGTATGCTGCTGCTGGAGTATGTGAATTTCCCCTTGGGATTAATAAAGTATCTATCTATCTATTGTCACACACATGTGTTTAGGAGACAGCTAAAGGGCTTAAATACAGGTAATTCCATGCCAGACCAGGGGGTGGCGGAGTGCACTAAGTTTCCCTCTCGATCTTTTGCAGACCATTCTAGGGAAATCCCACCCGGGTCTGGGGCAGCCACTGACGTCACTTCTGATTCCAGTATTGATGACATCACTTCCGCTACTGGCCTTTAAAGCTGCCATCTTGCTTCATTGAGATCAGTTCTGTTTTGGACTCTGTTGAATGAGCATGGCTCTATATATCAATCAGTTTTGCAGCCGTAAACGATTAAATGGGTGGCTGCCCCAAACCTTCTCTATGTCTTGTGGTCATTTTTTGTGACACTATCTATCTATCTATCTATCTATCTATCTATCTATCTATCTATCTATCTATCTATCTATCTATCTATCTATCTATCTATCTATCTATCTATCTATCTATCTATCTATCTATCTATCTACCTACCTTGCCTACTATGCTAACTTTAATATCTATCTATCTATCTATCTATCTATCTATCTATCTATCTATCTATCTATCTATCTATCTATCTATCTATCTATCTATCTATCTATCTAATACAAGCTGATTCTTATCCATTGTGCAATACCATCTAGGAGGCTCCTGACTGGACCAATCACAGATGTGGCACCCCAACACTTGCTCATATGTGGCCAATATAGAAACACCAATTAATTTACCACTTACATCATTAGGATATGGAAGTAAAACAGGAGTACGTGGGAGAAACCCAGACATAAGGAGAGCATGGAAAGTCCACAGGGGCTGTGATTCAGTAGCAGGACCCTTGAGCCGTGTGGCAGCAGCAGTATCTACAGTAACTGTGCTAATGATAAATGAACGGGTACACATCAGTGCTGCTGCCTCATGAATCAAATGTTTTGGGCTTGAGTCCCAAAATGAGCCATGGTCTATATGGAGTTTGCATGTCTTCCTTGTGCCTGCAGGAGTTGTTGCCTGGGTGTTCTAATTTTCTATGTTCCCAAAATTATGTGTATTAGACTAAGTGGCAAGGTGTAAGTGTGGATGTGAGCCTAAGTAGGTCCCAATGATGGACTGGCATCCTTTTAAGAGTGGCCTTGTGCCTGATCCTACCAGGATAGGCTCCAGCACCCTGTGACCCTGAGTTAATTTAAACAGGTTTAAGAATGAATGAATGAATGAATGAAAAAGAAGGTTGTGGTAATTTAAGTAATAAAAACGTATGGAAGTTCAAATAAGAGAGAGCTCTTAATAGAAACAAAGTTACTTTTAATAAAAGCCTTCAGTTTCTTACTGCCAGGCAGCATGCCAGAAGAGTGCAGAAGATTGAACTAAATGGAAACATTCATGTCCTTCACAAAGTGTTACTCATATTTCAGGTATAGTCTACAAACTGTCAAAGAGGAAGCTGAAAAATAAATCATAGTATGACAGCGGAGGAATAAAACTGAACAGGGACCACCAGACTTAAAAGGGGAGGCTGCAGTAGATGTGGGATTTTAACCTCCAAATCCTACACCATTGTAAAAGTGAGCAAGGCGGCAAGACACAAGGTACTCATCCTGCATCATCAAGGTCTCTCCCAAGTAGACCGTTCTTTCCAGGTGTGCTGTCCAAACTCTTCTACAGAAGCAAGAAATATCAGCAAAGCTGAGGACCACAGATGAAAGTGCAGCACCCTTCCTTTTGTTTGAAGTCAGCAGAACTGGCTAAAATCATTGGGACCTTGGCACACCCATCTACAGACTGGAGAGGTCTTACCAGAGGTAGCCTTCTTGGAAGAGCTCAAGGTCTTACTCTATATGTGAAGGAGTTCAACTGACCAACATGCCTTCTTAATGTCAAGAGGTAAACTAGTAGACCTGAAGAAAGTCCCACATACTGTACATACCAGGAGAATATGCAAACTCCACAGAGAAAGCTAATGTGTTGGCATTACAAAACAGGATTAGGGTCCTGAGAACAGCACAATGGAACAAACCTGTGCCCCAAAGTGCTGCTGAACCTAATGGAGATAAAAAAAAAATCAAATCAAACTGCAATTTTCACAATAGTAATTCTTTCTGTTTTCCCTTCTTCCCTTCAGCCTTTCATTTAAAAACAAACAAGTGTGAATTCTGTTTGTAATTAACCACATCCTGTGTCAGGCGCCTTCACACCAAACAGTATGTGTACTCCACTCATTCCCACTTTACAATAAAAAAAAAAACAGCTTAGCTGTACACAATGAGGAGCGTCAAAAAAAATTCTGCAAGAAAAATGCTCTAACCAGGTGGCATGGGGACAAGAAAATTAAAAGAAAAAATGAAAGTCAAATAAGGAATACAACAAATGAATGAAGGCCTCCACGGCGACATCATGAGAACTAAGACAACAGAGCCTCGCTATTGTCCAGAGCTACTCATCCATCCAGGTCCTTAGCTGTCTTCATGCAATTTTATGGTTGCAAAGCAGGAGCTAACTCAGGAGAGGATGCCAGTCCATTGTGTCAAGTCAAGTCAAGTCAAGTGCTTTATTATCATATTGCAACACACAGTGGGACGAAATTGCCCGATTCAGGGCAACATACAGTATGAGGGATGTTCAATCATTTATCTACCTGTGTATCATGAATTTGTGTTAGAGATCTGAACTTGTCACTGGAGACCTAATTTGGTACAGAACATACAGTTAGGTCCATAAATATTTGGACAGAGACAACTTTTTTCTAATTTTGGTTCTGTACATTACCACAATGAATTTATAAATGAAACAACTCCGATGCAGTTGAAGTGCAGACTTTCAGCTTTAATTCAGTGGGATGAACAAAACGATTGCATAAAAATGTGAGGCAACTAAAGCATTTTATGAACACAATCCCTTCATTTCAGGGGCTCAAAAGTAATTGGACAATTGACTCAAAGGCTACTTCATGGGCAGGTGTGGGCAAGTCCGTCGTTATGTCATTATCAATTAAGCAGATAAAAGGCCTGGAGTTGATTTGAGGTGTGGTGCTTGCATGTGGAAGATTTTGCTGTGAACAGACAACATGCGGTCAAATTAGCTCTCCATGCAGGTGAAAGAAGCCATCCTTAAGCTGCGAAAACAGAAACAACCCATCTGAGAAATTGCTACAATATTACGAGTGGCAAAATCTACAGTTTGGTACATCCTGAGAAAGAAAGCAAGCACTGGTGAACTCAGCAACGCAAAAAGACCTGGACGTCCACGGAAGACAACAGCGGTGGATGATCACAGAATCATTTCCATGGTGAAGAGAAACCCCTTCACAACAGCCAACCAAGTGAACAACACTCTCCAGGGTGTAGGCGTATCGATATCCAAGTCTACCATAAAGAGAAGACTGCATGAAAGTAAATACAGAGGGTGCACTGCAAGGTGCCAGCCACTCATAAGCCTCAAGAATAGAAAGGCTAGATTGGACTTTGCTAAAGAACATCTAAAAAAGCCAGCACAGTTCTGGAAAAACATTCTTTGGACAGATGAAACCGAGATCAACTTCTACCAGAATGATGGCAAGAAAAAAGTATGGAGAAGGCGTGGAACAGCTCATTATCCAAAGCATACCACATCATCTGTAAAACACGGTGGAGGCAGTGTGATGGCTTGAGTGTTCATGGCTGCCAGTGGCACTGAGACACTAGTGTTTATTGATGATGTGACACAGGACAGAAGCAGCCGAATGAATTCTGAGGTGTTCAGAGACATACTGTCTGCTCAAATCAAGCTAAATACAGCAGTCAAATTGATTCATGATACAGATGGACAATGACCCAAAACATACGGCCAAAGCAACCCAGGAGTTTATTAAAGCAAAGAAGTGGAAAATTCTTGAATGGCCAAGTCAGTCACCTGATCTTAACCCAATTGAGCAGACATTTCACTTGTTGAAGACTAAACTTCAGACAGAAAGGCCCACAAACAAACAGCAACTGAAAGCCGCTGCAGTAAAGGCCTGGCAGAGCATTAAAAAGGAGGAAACCCAACATCTGGTGATGTCCAGGAGTTTAAGACTTCAGGCTGTCATTGCCAGCAAAGGGTTTTCAACCAAGTATTAGAAATGAACATTTTATTTCCAGTTATTTAATTTGTCCAATTACTTTTGAGCCCCTGAAATGAAGGGATTGTGTTAATAAAATGCTTTAGTTGCCTCACATTTTTATGCAATCGTTTTGTTCACCCCACTGAATTAAAGCTGAAAGTCTGCACTTCAACTGCATCCGAGTTGTTTCATTTCAAATTCATTGTGGTAATGTACAGAACCAAAATTAGAAACAAGTTGTCTCTGTCCAAATATTTATGGACCTAACTGTATGCAGTTTCAGGTCATTCCATGGGAAGCATTCAGATAGGGAGGGGACAGCAAATGTACCTACCTGTGAGTCTATGGTGAAACTGATAGATTAGGAGCTTCATTCCCTCATTAAATTCCTTGCAAAGGAAGGGAAGAACCCAAAGGAAATTCATGAGAAGGTGAATGCTCTGTATGGTGATGATGCACCTTCGTACTGTAAGCTGAAATCTTGGGCCAAGTGATTTAAATGTGTTTGATGGTTGATTGAAGACCAACTGCTACATGGGGCATCCTATATAGACATCTTCTCAAGAAATGTTCCAGAAACTGGAGGTCATGATTATGGAAGATCATTGTGTTAAGGTTAATGTTATAGCCCATGAACTATGCATTTCAGCCGACACTGTTTCCACAATCATCCATACTCATCTGATAATGTAAAAGGTCAGTTCCCGATAGGTTCCCCGAATGCTAACACCAGATTTGAAAGCATGTCACCAGAAATTCAGTCACAAGAACTTGGACCTTGTTAAAGAAAATCTGTTTCTCATGCATTGTTACTGTAGAGGAAATGAGGGTTTACCATCATAACCCTGAAACCAAAAAAGTGTCCATGCTATGCAAGCATAAGGGATCCCTGACCCACAAGAAATTTTGTGTGCTGCTTTTGGCCAGAAAAGCAACAGTTTTCTAGGATACAGAGGGTGTTCTGCTGTTGGAATTCATGCCAAACCAGTCAGCTCCCTTACAGGAGGCCATCTAACAGAAACATCACGGAAAACCGCCAGAAAGGGTGGTGCCGCTTCATCAAAATGCACTGTCCAACAAATTCCTAAAATCAAAAGCTGCTATTAGGGAATGTGGCATCACAGAGCTTAACCATCCACCGTGAAGTCTAGACCTGACCCCGATTATTTTTTATTCTTTGAAACCAAAAGAAATTCTTATGTGGACATCAATTTCCTGATGATAATGACCTTAGGAAGGCAGTTAATGGATTGGCCAGAGATCCAAGAAGAATCCTCCTGTTCTAAAGGGATTAAATGACTGGAGGAAAAGTGAACCAAGTGTGTTGAAGTCAAGGGGGATTACATTGAAAAGTAAGGAGGTGAGTTTGACCATCGGATTTTATTTTCATTGTTAGGTAGATAATTATTGAACACCCCCTTGTTAACATAAACACAAAGACAAGTGCAAGACAAGTAAAAAAACTGTACAGTACCGTCATGCACTGATTTATGGCCAACCAAGTTCAGGCAATTCATACTTATGGCCCAGGGCAGGAGGAAAAGAATAGGGCAATAATGATCTAAAAATTGCCAAAACCAGACTAAGTAGTAAATCTTCAATTATTATTATTATGATTATTATTATTATTATTACTGTTATTATTATTATCAGTGTTTGTTTCCTCTCACATGATGTCTTTCCTGTTTTAGCTGGTAAATCCAGGCTACAACAAGAAGCCAAAGTGATTTACACAAACACCTTTCTAAGGATGTGTGCAGTGCCCATAACTGCGATCTTTTGCAGTCACTAGCTCAGGGGTGTAGAACTCCAGTCCTGGAGGGCCGCAGTGGGTGCAGGTTTTCATTCTAACCGTCTCCTTAATTAGTGATCAGTTTCTGCTGCTAATTAACTTCTTTTGCCTTTGTTTTAATTGACGTGACTCAGACCCCTTGTTTCTTTATCCTTAATTAGCAGCCAAACAATAATGAGACACAAAACAAATAGCCACGTGACCAGCTAACCTGTGCCCATCACACAATAGCTGAAAATAAAGAAGGGTGAAGGTCTTAGTAAAACACACTATCAACAGTTTTGGAAATGTCTGCTGTGGCAGAATGAGAGCAGCAACAAGTCATGGAATTAAATGACAGGTTCAATTAACAACAAGAATCAGCATCTCATTAAGAAACTGGTTGGAGCGAAATTGGTTGGAGTTTGAATTCCCAGTTTAATTGATAATCTGTTTCACGTCTAATTTCTGTTTGGCTGTCATTTAATGAAGAAAAGAATCAATTCAGGGGACTGAATCCTTAAAACAGGGCTAAAGAAAAGAAGTTAATTAGCAGTGAAAACTGGTTACTTATTATGAAAAAGGTTAGAATGAAAACCTGCAGCCACTGCGGCCCTCCAGGCTTGGAGTTTGACACCTGTGCACTAGCTAATGGATGGCCTGGGAGCATCTTCAAGTTTTCATCATGATCTTTCTTTAATGTACCTAATGCTCCAACTATAACTGGCACAGTTCTAGTTTTACAGTTCCACATCATGCTAATCTCGATTCGTACCCAGTTTCTCAGACGCGTCGAATTTTGTTGCAGCGGCGCCGTTACCAATTTCATTCGCCACTTCAATGACTTTTAATTTAAAACCAGCTTCATATTTTCTTCTGGTCGAACTCTTCATAGTAGATAAGGGCTGCTCTTACGATAAAGGTGTATGAGGGTGTGAGATACACAAAACAGTGCAAATGTCGCTTCGGAATAGTTTGGGTATTACTGTGTGGTCACGTAGGCACAATACATAGAAAACAAAGGCTGTGTGCCCCGTGGTTACTCTCTCAGGTGGGCGTTAGCATATCGTAATGTCTTGAACCAATAGCGTCAGTTTTCCACATTTGACTTATATAACCAACATTATAAAATACTGGAAATTATACGGTAAAATCAAGCCCGACTTATACGCGGGAGAACTTAAACGCAAGTATATACGGTAGTTATAAAAATATCTGACAAAACATTATTTTCACATATGATCCTATGTATTTTAAAATATTGAATGACCAATAATATAAGATCCGATTATAATGGGATTCAAAAGTATATACTTTTGAAGCCCATTATAACTGGACCAATTCTGTTACTATATATAACAAAATTGGTAGAATTATGTCAGCAAACAGAATAACATTGTGACATAGGGTTGGCACAACACTGCTGAAAGGTTGCTGACCCCTGCCTTAGATGGTATTATATCTATATCTACGGTACCTTGTCAGCTGCACCAGTAAATATGAAGTCAAGATTTGGGCACCTTATCATGGTCATTTATTTTTTAAATATAGTGCCTTTTGCAATGTCATTGTGAGTGCCATTACAAGAAATGGCGAATCAAGAAAATACAAAATGATAAAAGAAATAATGAAATACAAGAAAAACCTAGCCACCAAATGAAAGTTTGGCCAGAAAAAAATAAGAAAGGCAGGAGCTCCATTAAGGGGATTGTTGATGACGTTAAAGTCCCTGCTCGGCAGCCCTCACACTGCTAATGTTAATTATGGCTGAGTAAGCCCTTGTGTTTTGGCCCACTCTGTACTCCATGTCACACAATTTTCCAGCTGGAGTCTTTGATTTAGCTGCATAATCAAATACTGGCTTTGTAGGAGACTTGAACCTGGGGCAGCACCTGACTGACACAAGATGCATAAGACGATTCACCCACTAAGAAACTGAACCCTCACCCATCCATATCTTCTCATAAAAATGATTTATATCTTTGCAGATTTGCTTTATTAGTTACTTAAATTCTTGTTCAAATTCTTTCCAAAGGGCTCATTTATTTAATACTCTATAGCTGCTATGCCCGGTCACAATTCGGGTTATGCATATGAAGGTGGTACACTGCTACAAACACTTGGGGGTTCCACATCAGTGACAGGTTAGACTAGTCTCATAGCACATAGCACATCCCCTCTTTGACACACCAACACTGAGGACTTTCAGCCAACGTATTATACTGCAGAAGAGTGTCAAGAAACGCAACTAGGAGTTTGTTATATTAACAGCAATACGCCTTTAGATAGATAGATAGATAGATAGATAGATAGATAGATAGATAGATAGATAGATAGATAGATAGATAGATAGATAGATAGATAGATAGATAGATAGATAGATAGATAGATAGATAGATACTTTATTAATCCCAAGGGGAAATTCACATACTCCGGCAGCAGCATACTGATACAAAAAACAATATTAAATTAAAGAGTAAAAACAGACAAATAATAATAATAATAATAATAATAAATAAATAAATAATAAAAGACAATAACTTTGAATAATGTTAATGTTTACCCCCCTCCGGGTGGAACTGAAGAGTCGCATAGTGTGAGGGAGGAACGATCTCCTCAGTCTGTCAGTGGAGCAGGACGGTGACAGCAGTCTGTCACTGAAGCTGCTCCTCTGTCTGGAGATGATCCTGTTCAGTGGATGCAGTGGATTCTCCATGATTGACAAGAAAGTGCAAGAAAGGACAGAGCCGACTATACTTCCTTAGAAGGCTGGCGTCCTTCAACATCTGCAATAAGATGCTGCAGATGTTCTATCAGACGGTTGTGGCGAGCGCCCTCTTCTATGTGGTGGTGTGCTGGGAGGCAGCATTAAGAAGAAAGACACCTCACGCCTGGACAAACTGGTGAGGAAGGCAGGCTCTATTATAGGCATGGAGCTGGACAGTTTGACATCTGTGGCAGAGTGACGGGCGCTCAGCAGGCTCCTATCAATTTTGGAGAATCCACTGCATCCACTAAACAGGATCATCTCCAGACAGAGGAGCAGCTTCAGCGACAGACTGCTGTCACCGTCCTGCTCCACTGACAGATTGAGGAGATCGTTCCTCCCCCAAACTATGTGACTCTTCAATAACATTGAACATTATACAAAGTTATTGTCTGTTTTTCACCTGCATTATTATCAATCTTTAATTTAATATTGTTTATTGTATCAGTATGCTGCTGCTGGAGAATGTGAATTTCCCCTTGAGATTAATAAAGTATCTATCTATCTATCTATCTATCTATCTATCTATCTATCTATCTATCTATCTATCTATCTATCTATCTATCTATCTATCTATCTATCTATCTATCTATCTATCTATCTATCTATCTATCTATCTCAAAGTCTGAAAGCTTGAATCAATGATAAAGTCTCCCTATTTTTTTCCAATCTTAAGCTCAGGATAATGCACTGGTACTGAACCATTCACTCATCCTGCCTGCACTGGGTTCTAGGCAGGAGTAAATATCACAGGGCACACTCCCTGAAGTTGGGCCAATTGGAGTTTCCACTTAACCTAACCTAACCTAACACAGCCACCAGCCAAGCCAGGTTTCCTAAGGGAAATTGCACACACAGACTCTACACACATAGTGGCCAGGCTTGAGATTTGGACTCGGGAAGCTAGATCTGAGATATCATGACCCAAGTGACAAGAGACAGCAAGAGACACAATGAAGGAGTAAGAACTGTAGAGGGCATTGGTTCCTTTACTGCTAGTTGCATACAGAGGAAATTAGAACCCACCCCAGTATCCAGGGTCACAAGAAAGGAATAAGGTGGGCAAGGAGTGAAAATCTATTGTAGTATATTTTCATGAATTTATTTTAGACACCTATCAATTATAATCCAAGATCAATGGGGATCAAAAGATTCAAGGCACGAGTGGACTGTTGATGGAGGGCTCAACACACACACACCCACACACTCACACACACATGCGCGCCTACAATCACTCATACAAGAACAGATTTTAAACTTGCTCATCCGCCTAATCTCCAAGTTCTCAGCACACTCAAACATCACACTGGCACTTCACATGCCCGACCTTGCTCCATCATGTGGACATTGGTGCACATCTACTGAGAAAGCATCACTGAGAAGCCATACTAAAAAACTAAGAGAGATCCACCTCACAGGTCACTGTGCCTGTAAAGCTGAGGGAAAATCGCAGTCCAGTCCTAGAGGTGTAAAACCATCGGCGCCAGGCATGCTGAGCCAGAGTGGGAGTGGAATGTGTTCAGGAGGGAGAGAGAAAGAGAGAGAATACGCATCAGGGCTCGATCTGTAGTCTGCTTGCCACCTCAATCACCTGCCGCGTGGCAGCCACCGAGCGAGGAGCCGTATGTGGCAGAAGGATGGCTGCCGGGAAAATGAGGAAAAATTGGCAGAATCATTGAAAGTGGGCCTTGCCAGAAGTGTGGGTGATAAATGAGGGAAAACAGAAATGCAAATGAAGGCAGGCTGGGGCTGCGACACTGTCCGCTAAAGTGAACATCATACTTCCATTTGGAAAGGTTTAAGCCATCGTGAAAAATGACTACTTTTGTAAATGAGCTCAAAGTTGATAACATTTGGTGACCAGTTTTTTTCTGTTTGACCGTGGTTCTCAAATCTGCCGACTCCTGATGGCGTTCATGATATGTTTGGGGGTGAACTGTTATTACTATTATTATTGCCAATTATTGAACAGCCTATTTTTTTAGTTTTTCCAAGGGTCTGCTGCTTGGCACTCAGGCAGACCATGTGGCACCGTGGCTAATGCTTTGGAATTCACACCCTAAGTTTGTGGATTTAAACCCAACAACTGACACTGTGTGACCATGAGCAAGACACTTCACCCACCTATGCTCCAATAGAAAAAAAACAAAGGAAATGTAATCAATTGTATCGCAAATGTTTGTAAGTCACTGTGGCAAAAGGCATCAGCCAAATAAGTAAATGTAGGTGCCACATCCTCCAACCTCTGCCACTCATGGAATGTTTAAAAATCAAGAAGCAGTCTTACCAAAGATGGCCACACAAAAGTCAACATCTCCTTCTTGGCCACACACTTGGCCTGGTGGGTTGCCTGTCTGCTTCACTCCGCTAGGTGTGGGTTGTGCATCTCAATGTCAAAGAAGTGCAGAACTTGGGTGCAGAAGGAATGGGTCAGTATGTATAAAACTATTTTTCAGTTGTTAATTGATCAAACTGATCAAACAAACGTATAGCCACACGGTAGTTAGCACCGCACCTGATGACACAAGTTGTACAATGTGTGTTGTTGCATGTTCTGTCCATCTTATTACAATACATTAGAATTTATGTAATTCAGTAAGCTGGATCTGCTCGGACTCAACACCTCCACCTGCAACTGGATTCTGGACTTTCTCACTGAAAGACCTCAAACAGTACAGATTGGGAATATAAGATCTAACACCATCACACTGAGCACAGGTGCCCCCCAGGGTTGTGTGCTGAGCCCGCTACTCTTCACGCTGTTGACCCATGATTGCACCTCCAACTCTGACACAAACCACATTATCAAGTTCGCCGATGATACTACAGTAGTGGGACTCATTGAGAACGACGATGATGCGGCGTACAGAGAAGAGGTGGAACGGTTGGCACTTTGGTGTAAAGACAATAATCTGTCTCTTAATGTTGAAAAAACAAAAGAGATGATTGGTGACTTCAGGAAGACAAAGGCTGTCCATCTCTCACTCAACATTGATGGCGTCACCAAGTTCCTCGGTGTTCATATCACAGAGGACCTGTCCTGGACCAAAAACACCAACTATCTTACAAAAAGAGCCCAGCAGCGTCTTTACTTCCTGCGACGACTGAAGAAGGTGCACCTCCCTAAACCCATACTTACCACCTTCTACAGAGGCACCATAGAGAGCGTCCTGACCAGCTGTATTATAGTCTGGTATGGAAACTGCCATGCCTCCGACTGCAAAGCCCTTCAGAGGATTGTGCGGACTGCTGAGTGCATCATTGGCAGCTCTCTACCCAGTCTGCAGGAGATCTACACCTCACGCTGCCTTCATAAAGCCACTAGCATCATGGCTGACCCCCACCACCCCTCCCACCAATTGTTTACTCCTCTTCCATCTGGAAGACGACTCTGCAGCATCAGGAGCAGGTCTGCGAGATTGTGCAATAGTTTCTTTCCCCAAGCAGTCCGGCTCCTGAACACCATGCTGCCCTCCTCCACACTGGACTCTTTACTCCACACACTCTCTGGATTACATAATACTACTTAATACTGTATATGTTTTTTAGACATATATATATATATATATATATATATATATATATATATATACGAGGGGAAGTCAAAAAGTAAAGGGATTTTTTTAATTTCTCTTTTCAGAGTTTGGTAACACTGCTCGTATCCAGCGCTGAATCAGTGTAGTCGCCAACACTTCTATACAACGTGTAACTCTTATTCCCGCGTTATTCGTTGGAGTGTAGCAGGCCGTTAAACATGACAGCTCCATTGTCGATCTGCACCAAGGAGGAAATGAGGGCAGTGATTCGCTTTCTGTTTGCGGAAGGTGTTAAACCTGCGGACATTATTCGTCGAATGCAAGCACAGTATGGTGACAACTGTTTATCGCGAAGCAAGATCTACGAATGGAGAATGGATACAGTCCAGACCTGGCTCCAAGCGATTTTCATATGTTTGGACCATTAAAGGAAGCGCTAAGGGGAAGAAGATTTGCAAGTGATGAAGAAGTCATTGATGCGGTGCAAAATTGGTTGCAGATGCAACCGAAAAACTTTTTTTCCGACGGAATCAAAAAACTTGTGAAATGTTGGGAAAAGTACATTGAAGTCCAGGGAGGTTATGTAGAAAAATAAGGTATGTTTCACATTTCTATCATTAGAATAAATGCCCCTTTTCTCAAATGTCCCTTTACTTTTTGACTTCCCCTCGTACATATCTTGTGTACTGCACCTTTTGACTCTGGAGGACGATATTTCGTCCCACTGTGTACTGTAAGTGTATTGTTAGGATGACAATAAAGTTCTACTTGACTTGACTTGACTTGACTTATTTTTGTATAGCCCAAAATCACACAAGAAGTGCCGCAATGGGCTTTAACAGACCCTGCCTCTTGATAGCCCCCCCAGCCTTGAATCTCTAAGAAGACAAGGAAAATACTCCCAAAAAAACCTTGTAGGGAAAAATGGGAGAAACCTTGGGAAAGGCAGTTCAAAGAGAGACCCCTTTCCAGGTAAGCTGGGCATGTAGTGGGTGTCAAAAGAAGGGGGTCAATACAATACAATACAATACACAGACCAGAACAAGTCCTCAATACAGTATAAAAATAAAAATGTTAGAAGTACGGACCAGAACTTAACAGTAAATGATATCACATAAGAAGATTTGGATATATCATTTATATATTTATTGTGGTTGGATTTCTTATTTTAGTAAAAAGTTGATCGGTTCTACACTTGAGGTGCTGTTGGTTCCGTTTAGGTATTTCATAGCCAAGAGAATTTCTTCACTGGTGGGTGGTTGTGAGGTTCTTTCTTTTTTTTAAAGTGTTTAAATTTCTATGGTTGTATTTTGCCAGATAATTACGGTGTCCAAAGGTGTGATGCTGTATGTTAGAGGTCTGCGATGGTACGACTTTTGAAAATAAAAACAGTACAGTTCAGATTGTGTGGGTTCGGGTGCTGCTGTGGAGATGAGTAGCCATTAGGTGTTCGGAGGGGAGGTGAGTCAATTACCGGTTTAGGTGCAAGTGTGATCAGCTCATCTATACCCCATCGGTGCTGGTTCTGTACATTACCACAATGAATTTTAAATGAAACAACTCGGATGCAGTTGAAGTGCAGACTTTCATCTTTAATTCAGTGGGGTGAACAAAACGATTGCCTAAAAATGTGAGGCAACTAAAGCATTTTTTGAACACAATCCCTTCAATTCAGGGGCTCAAAAGTAATTGGACAAATTAAATAACTGGAAATCAAATGTTCATTTCTAATACTTGGTTGAAAATCCTTTGCTGGCAATGACAGCCTGAAGTCTTGAACTCCTGGACATCACCAGATGTTGGGTTTCCTCCTTTTTAATGCTCTGCCAGGCCTTTACTGCAGTGGCTTTCAGTTGCTGTTTGTTTGTGGGCCTTTCTGTCTGAAGTTTAGTCTTCAACAAGTGAAATGCCTGCTCAATTGGGTTAAGATCAGGTGACTGACTTGGCCATTCAAGAATTTTCCACTTCTTTGCTTTAATAAACTCCTGGGTTGCTTTGGCTGTATGTTTTGGGTCATTGTCCATCTGTACCATGAATCAATTTGACTGTATTTAGCAGGATTTGAGCAAACAGTATGTCTCTGAACACCTCAGAATTCATTCGGCTGCTTCTGTCCTGTGTCACATCATCAATAAACACGAGTGTCCCAGTGCCACTGGCAGCCATGCACGCCCAAGCCATCACACTGCCTCCCTCCACCATGTTTTACAGATGATGTGGTATGCTTTAGATAATGAGCTGTTCCACGCCTTCTCCATACTTTTTTCTTGCCATCATTCTGGTAGAGGTTCATCTTGGTTTCATCTGTCCAAAGAATGTTTTTCCAGAACTGTGCTGGCTTTTTTAGATGTTCTTTAGCAAAGTCCAATCTAGCCTTTCTATTCGTGAGGCTTATGAGTGGCTTGCACCTTGCAGTGCACCCTCTGTATTTACTTTCATGCAGTCTTCTCTTTATGGTAGACTTGGATATCGATACGTCTACCGCCTGGAGAGTGTTGTTCACTTGGTTGGCTGTTTTGAAGGGGTTTCTCTTCACCATGGAAATGATTCTGTGATCATCCACCGCTGTTGTCTTCCGTGGACGTCCAGGTCTTTTTGCGTTGCTGAGTTCACCAGTGCTTGCTTTCTTTCTCAGGATGTACCAAACTGTAGATTTTGCCACTCGTAATATTGTAGCAATTTCTCAGATGGGTTTTTTCTGTTTTCGCAGCTTAAGGATGGCTTCTTTCTCCTGCATGGAGAGCTCCTTTGACCGCATGTTTTCTGTTCACAGCAAAATCTTCCACATGCAAGCATCACACCTCAAATCAACTCCAGGCCTTTTATCTGCTTAATTGATAATGACATAACGACGGACTTGTCCACACCTGCCCATGAAGTAGCCTTTGAGTCAATTGTCCAATTACTTTTGAGCCCCTGAAATGAAGGGATTGTGTTCAAAAAATGCTTTAGTTGCCTCACATTTTTATGCAATCGTATTGTTCACCCCACTGAATTAAAGCTTTAAGTCTGTACTTCAACTGCATCGGAGTTGTTTCATTTAAAATTTATTGTGGTAATGTACAGAACCAAAATTAGAAAAAAGTTGTCTCTGTCCAAATATTTATGGACCTAACTGTAACTTTCAAGGTGAAAAATGTACTACATGGCACTTACCGAACAATAATAAAGTGGCAAGAATCCCCAAGATATTGCAAAAAACGCAGTTAAATTACTAAGTAAACTGTTTAACGTAAAATTGATAGCATTATCTTGAAATCTTCCGTTAACAATAAACAGAACGACGTTATAGTTACGTCATAGCCCAAAGAATAATAGTAACTGTATAATAAGTAACGCTGTGTCTAGACGTCCAAAAGTCGGACTCCAAATTTCACTCATATAGCAAAGGAAAACTGTTCAGCTTCCGGAAAATTCTCATCTGTTTTCATCTGGGCCTATTTCAGGAATAGGCCTAATACTACAGTATCAATAGCACCCACCTTAATCCGGCCATGAGCCCACCACAATCTTCAGGCCAAAAACTGCCACGGGAATCGACTAAACTGAGCCCAGCATGTTAGTAAAGTCCTGCTGTGACCTCACTTTGGGTTGCCACCTTTAATGTGAAGAAATAAGGGACAACCAACCCGTGGAGTAATGCTATAATACATATGGCTTTATTGAAAGACAGTACATGGGCATCCCGGGGAGGGGGGGCGTCCCCCCCCTGAGGATTTTCATGCAAACTATTAAAAAAGTGATGTGTATGAAAACAAAGAACATACTGTTTCACACTCCATATCAGTTTAATACACAGCATGTCTTTTATTTTCCAGTATCGGGACAATTCTGTATTTTATGGGACAGTTGCCAACCCTAACCTCACATCTTTAGGGTCCAGAGTTTGAGTCCCAGCATGAAGCAGTGGCTATGACTGGACTTTAAACTGGAGGCAGTTGGTTCAATACACTGACCGAGTCACCTAATCTGCCTACATGAAGTGCAGAAAATAAAAGACAGAAACAGAAGGGTGAAGGTGCTAGAGGACGTGTTCAAATGTGACTATCAAAGCAGCATTTTGGATTTCTCCTTTTTCGTTTAGTTTTGCTATATTCACTGAAAATGATTCTTACAGAAGTATTAAAAACAGAAAAAAAAAGATCAACTGGATAAGCAAATAACCGATGGATGTAATTGATACAAAAAAAGGGGAAGAAACAAAGGATTGGTGCAGTGTTTGATTTCAGCAGTGCCAAGCGGCAGCAGAACAAAATAAGAATTATCCGACTTCGGAGGCCATTCCGATTATTCCTATCTCTAAAATGTTATCACACATTTTTATTGTAATATGTCACACATATCAAAAATGCATTACGGCTCGTATTAATTACCAACACTAGTAATTTTATCAAAACACTCTGGCCGATCCATCTTTTCACTAGATGCCACTAATGCCCAGTTGTAGGTAAAGATTGCATCGATCACTGTCAATGAATGTTCATTTCTATTCTAAAAGTACTTTAATTTTATACATCATATTTCATTAAGTCGCAGGTGAGAGTCGCATTATTGTTCATAAAGGTAGTCGGTTGTTCTAATCACTGCCTCAGCTGCAGGCAGGATATGAATCAGTGATCCGAGATGAGATAACCTGAACGCGGCTTGCCAACTGTACTTTAGCGGCAGTCCTTCAGTTGGGTTGTCATTTCCTCAGTTTACTTATGCTTTGCTTCTTTATCCCTTGAATTGGTTTCAATTGCAGCTGCCAAGTAAATCCATCCAGCCGAACATTTGCCTGTCGAGCTGCATACACGCTGCAGAGAAACATCCATTTGGAGTTTGGAATTGCAGGTAGTTATCAAGCAGTAGAAAAATCTGAAGAGAAAGGGCAAGTGGGCACATGGGGTTTAATAGCAGCAAGTGGATGGTGGCAACGATTATGCCTAGATGAAGGTAGCACTATGCCATTTGGGACAAAAAGCTTATCCTTAAAGAGAAAGGAAACAGATGGACAGAGAAATGTCAAGGTTTTAAGTGCAAAACAAAAGAATAAAGACAGCCAAAGTCAAAATGTTATAGGCTGAAACGGAAAGTCAGAGCCATCACCTTTACAAGTTTCCCTGATGCCATGTAAAGGATCGAGCCACATTTTAATCCAAAAAACTTGACAGTGCCGGCTACATGCTGCCACCTTTTATAATGATGGTGTAGCGACGCTGCAGACTATGCCCATGTGACTGACAACGGGCATTGTTACAATACCACCTCTATGAAACAACAACAGCAACATCTCAGGGAAGGCCACCAAGTTTAAAGGGATGACCAGGTATAGGAAACATAAAGCAAGCGGAGAATCAAAACAGAAAAGCCTTCCCGTCTATTCACTTGTCTTGAGGTGGTTTGGCCATGTTTTGTTTGGTATGGATCTTCTGTACATCTTTTGTAAAATGTTTTAATTTTGCCCCATTATCTACACCATTTTGTTTTCTCTAGGACATGTCCATTGTGTGAGTCCCATCATTAGACAGATACTTTATTAATCCCAAGGGGAAATTCACATATTCCAGCAGCAGCATACTGATAAAGAAAATATTAAATTAAAGAGTGATAACAATGCAGGTATACAGACAGACAATAACTTTGTATAATGTTAACGTTTACCCCCACGGAATGATCTCCTCATTCTGTCAGTGGAGCAGGACGGTGACAGCAGTCTGTCGCTGAAGCTGCTCCTCTGTCTTGAGATGATCCTGTTCAGTGGATGCAGTGGATTCTCCATGATTGACAGGAGTCTGCTCAGCGCCCGTCGCTCTGCCACAGATGTTAAACTGTCCAGCTCTGTGCCTACAATAGAGCCTGCCTTCCTCACCAGTTTGTCCAGGCGTCAGGCGTCCCTCTTCTTTATGCTGCCTCCCCAGCACACCACCGCGTAGAAGAGGGCGCTCGCCACAACCGTCTGATAGAACATCTGCAGCATCTCATTGCAGATATTGAAGGACGCCAGCCTTCTAAGGAAGTATAGTCGGCTCTGTCCTCTCTTGCATAGAGCATCAGTATTGGCAGTCCAGTCCAGTTTATCATCCAGCTGCACTCCCAGGTATTTATAGGTCTGTACCCTCTGCACACAGTCACCTCTGATGATCACGGGGTCCATGATTGGCCTGGTCCTCCTAAAATCCACCACCAGCTCCTTGGTTTTGCTGGTGTTCAGTTGTAGGTGGTTTGAGTCGCACCATTTAACAAAGTCCTTGATTAGGTTCCTATACTCCTCCTCCTGCCCACTCCTGATGCAGCCCATGATAGCAGTGTCGTCAGTGAAATTTTGCACGTGGCAGGACTCCGAGTTGTATTGGAAGTCCGATGTATATAGGCTGAACAGGACCGGAGAAAGTACAGTCCCCTGTGGCGCTCCTGTGCTGCTGACCACAATGTCAGACCTGCAGTTCCCGAGACGCACATACTGAGGTCTGTCTTTAAGATAGTCCACGATCCATGCCACTAGGTATGAATCTACTCCCATCTCTGTCAGCTTGTCCCTAAGGAGCAGAGGTTGGATGGTGTTGAAGGTGCTAGAGAAGTCCAAAAACATAATTCTTACAGCACCACTGCCTCTGTCCAAGTGGGAGAGGGATCGGTGTAGCATGTAGATGATGGCATCCTACGCTCCCATCTTCTCACTGGTATGTGAACTGCAGAGGGACGAGGACATGATTTACCTGTGGCCTCAGGATGTCAGGAGCGGGGACTTAGGTGTCGTCACTTCTGTTGTGTATGTGACAGGTTAAAAGTAAGGCTATTCCAATCTGTTATTTAGGGTGTAACCACAAGGAGGAACCACTGAGCTCTGAACCATAAACAGAACAGCAGTACCCAACACAGTCCCAAGTTTATTTCCACCAACCGCTTTTCAACAATGACCACAGCCAAACTATCCCGATGTCATGTGATGCAAAGTCATGTGACATATTAGGTCTGAAGACAGCTTCAGCCTTCTGAGAAGTAGGTGGAAGACAAATGTTAGTGTGAGTCAGGAGTGGACTGTTAAGTTAGAATTAGCACTTTGCTACATACTATATTTCGATTCTGGTGTTGTGTTTTGGAGATTTGATTCTGTAGTTCAGTGTTGTGTTGTTATGTTTCATTTTTTCTGTTTGACTTTGCCAACCTGCCCTGACCATGATCCTGTTATGCTCTTGGAGTTCCATCCATCTCCTGGTTAACTTTTCTATTACTCCTGTCACACACGTGTGACTGAGGGCCATCTGCCTGGTTCGACTGAGGTAAACGTTTCCATTTTAGGATGAGAGGAGTCACAGTCACTAACGGGTACAGGCTCTTCTCTTCCACCTGCAGTCCCATTGAGGGCACCCAAGCCTGGCCAAGACACTGAGAGTTGGTTCTGCCCATTCCAATCTGGACGCCGTAACACCGCACGACCCAGGAAGGTGTCAGTTGCTTCATGACCAGCAGTCGAGACTGATGGAGCTCGTGTGTGGGAATCACAGAGAGAAATTGTGTGAGCCGATTCTGGGTCAACTGAATATTCAGTTGTGCCACAGGGCATCCCTGTTGCTTTTATTTTGCACACAAAATTAAACAGGGTTAGCAGATTGGTGTCCCAAAAATTTTGACTGTCTTGCTCTGGTCTGTCCATTAGTCACACTCCAGATAATTTCTGAGCACCTGGGTATCATAACAACAATGAATCCAACTTACCACCACGGACCAGGCTGGACACAATTATGCAGTACTCAGACTTCAAAAGAATGAGAGACAGAGCGAGAGACCACAAGGACCACAGCTGAGCCCCCATCTGGATGCCAGCAACAAACAGAGGGAGGGCAGCACTGGCCGGCACCAGTGATCACAGCTAAGATGGCAGGGGAGCTGTCCAGTGTGGCAGAAAGGAACCCACCTACAGTAGGGAACAGTAGGAGCTGAAGAGATGTGCTGCCCTTTTCTTTCACTGAGGAGAAGACCTGCTGTGGCGTCAGATTATGACAGCTTGCAACACGGAGAAAGGAGCAGAGAAGATTAGGCTGTCAGCCCCAGCGCAAGATCATAAGGTTCTCTGTCTTTTGACTTTTTGGAATTTTAAATATGATGCTGAAATGTGTTTGATGCCATCAAAGGCACACGGTAAGGTTAATTTTTTGTTTCCTTCATAATTTTTTTTTTCATCAGTGGGAATAGGATGAGGAAAATGCTCGTTTGATGTCTTAGGTGAGCTGAGGGCAGCACAGTGGCACAATTGTTAGCACTGATGCCTCACAGCTCCAGATGCCTGGATTTGAAATTTGGGCCTCAACAAATACATTGATTCACAAAATACACAGCGTAGCGAACCAGCATTCATCAGGAAATCCAGTCCATAATCCTCCCATGAACACCCTCACCAGACTGGCATAACTGGTTCTAACGCCAAGTGCTTTCTCTTTTGACTTCTTTCACCAGGTCCATGGGGTTCAAATGGGTACTCGAACAGGACCTAGCAATGCCAACAACTTTGTCGGCTAGATAGAACAACATTTCTTTTCAACATATCTAGAGTTTATGGAGGAACTGCACAAAAGATACTGTATATCTATTGTTGTTTCTGCCTCTTGGTCCACAAATTCATTAATGATTTTCTCAATCTTGAATTACATATATACACATACTTTATACTGTTCAGATCCTTCTCCAGTAGATATTCTCCCTAAAAGCTAATTACCAGTGTCTACCAGATTAAAAACGATGCCAGTAATTCGGGCCATCCAGCCGCCCACGTCTGCCATCTGGTGGTTGAGCTGCTTTTTGATGTTCCATTTAAGACGGTTGTACAAACTCTGTGGTGCACTCAGCCACAAACACATTTGTCACATCTGTAGTGGCGTGGAGTGGGTGAGGTTGCTACCTTTGCTACATCACATGGCCTCAGCTCTACTTCATGGGCGTCATTGACCTGAAAGTTAGTAGTTCCTGTGATTCATCATGTGTCCATGAATGCCACTGAGCTCTGCCATTTTTCATGGTCACCCCTTATTAAGAGTGCTGGAGCGCTCAGCTGCAGCTGACATTTGTCATGTCTGTAGTGGTGCGTTCGTTTTATGTGGAATGGGTTAAGCTGCAACGTCTGCTACTTCATGGGCATCGTTGACCTGACAGTTAGCAGCTCCCATGATCCATCATTTACCCACGAATGCCATTGAGCCCTGCCATTTTTTATGGTCACCCCTGATTAACAGTGTTGGTGCCAGCTACACTGACATTTGTCACATCTGTAGTGGAACTTCTGTTTTGTGTGGAATGGGCAAGGCTGCTACATTGCATGCCCTCAGCTCTACTTCATGGGCATCGATGACCTGAAAGTTAGTAGCTCCTGTGATCCATCTTGTGTCCAGGAATGCCACTGAACTCGGCCATTTTTTATACTCACCCCAGATTAAGAGTGCTGGTGCCCATGAAATGCATGTGACACATTTCTACTCTCTAGTTTGGTCAAAGTGGTACTTTGAGTCAATCGACTTCAAAGCTCTGAGGCTAGAGATCTGCACTGGTTGCCGGTTCGAATCCCGTAAAATGCCAATAGGGTCTCTGCTCTGTTGGGCCCTTGAGTAAGGCCCTTAACCTGCAATTGCTGAGCGCTTTTAAGTTTTACAGGAACATTGGGTGGATTTTTGCCAGGGTTCGAAACCCCCATGTTGCCCTCTGCAGTGCTTTTGTCAAGGTCGTTGTGGTGCTGAGGTGACTTTTCTGATATTTAAATCCAGAGAGCAAACGATCACCAAGGTCAACGTGGGACTTGGAGTGCATCCTAATGGACTGTCACTTAATGGGGGCACCAGCACCCGTTGCATGACTGCTGGCGAGGCTGGTCACCACAATGGCCCAGTCACCCATCGGTGCTTAGTAAGGGTGAAGGTTGCTTAGAGACGTAAAACCAAACCGAGGTCCTGACTCTCTGTGCGGATTACAAAAGATCCATGGGTATCATTCAAAAACAGTCAGATGTTCACCAATTTCCTGGATACACTGTCCACCACAGCCTGGCCACCTATTCGTCCCTTGTCTCCAACTGGCAAAATATCACTCTCACCCCTTTACCATCTAATAGCTAACGTGTGGCGAGTGTACTGACACAAGAATGGCTGCTGTCACGTCATCCAGGTGGATGCTGGGCATGGGTGGTGTTTGAAGTGGCTCCCTACTTATCTATGTAAAGTGCTTTGATCAGAAATGTAATTCATTCATTTGTGGAATATGTTGTACTGTTAATTTTAGAATGGAATGAAATATCTGAATCAATCAAAACTGAGCTCTCGATATGCTTGTGTGGAGTGGCATATTTGAGTGTGTGCCAGACCAGTATGGCATCAGGGACTACTGCAGGATAACTCATTGGCCCAAGCTTAAGCCATATATAGTCATTAGGGGGTACTTACTTTTTAACATGACTGTATATTCATGAGTGCCCCCTATATCCTGGTGGATTATACGGTATCTCAATATCCGCCAGGGGGCTCCCGCGACCCATCTAGTGCCACGGAAGAGTCTGGAAGAAGCTTGTGAAAAAACTTTGAAAGTCAGAGCAGAAGAGCTGCCCGTTTGAAGTGGCAGCCTCGCCGATGTTGTGCTTTAGTTCCCAACGTTGTCGAAAGTGTTTAGCTATTCTGCAGATCATCAGGTAGCACCCTTTGATCACTCCTGCACTTCAAAGGTAATCCATGTGCCTAATTAGTTCAACCCTAGAATAGCAACCGTGGAAAATTAAGTTAAGGGCTGACTGCCTTTCACTTTTCAAGTTTCATAATTAACACGCCGTGGCCGTGGGGTCAAAAGAATCAAAGCTCAACTCCCACTTCGTCAGTGGCGGCCATGGACAGACATCAGATGTCCAAATACTGACCGCTGCTCCTGTGCCCATAAATGAAGTCAAAGATAATGGGAGAATCTCGTGGTGGCCAGCCTGAGAATTTTGACCTTTTTTTAATTTATTTTTTCTATTTTGGTTGATTACCATTCAGCTGTTACATTCAACTGCCTTCTAATGACATCTACAGTGACGATATCGAGTTCTGACTTCTCTGAGGAAAAAGAGAATGCACACTTCAGCAGATCCCTGACAAAAATCAGTTCTTCTTGATTTATACATTCAGCACAACTGCTCCTCGAAAGCTGGACGCGTGTTCATTATCTGTTAAAGTTACTTTCTGAGGAACATTATGGCCGTTAGGCTGCCGGACGCCAGGGAATAAGCTGTATTCATCAATTGCATGGCAACTTCAATCTTTAAGCGCCAAATCTAATAAATTATACCAATTCTTTGTTTGGGGTATCGTGAGATAAACTGATTAGATCTGATTGAAGATGAAAATGTTAATATGGTAATGTAAAAAAAAAAAGAAAAAAGATGAAACAGCCCTTCAGCCATTTCAGAGATTGCAATGTAACACTGAGCAAAATCCTCATCTATCAAAAAAATACAAATTACACCCGCCTCATTTCACTAGTTTTACAAATAGATGATCTTTACATACGTTTATAAGAAATGAACTGAACATTTTATAAATTCGTCTCTAATTTTGCGGGACACAAATGTATTTTTATTCCAATCAGGCAATCAAGGCATATCATGAGGGGCTGGCCATTAGTAAGCTGCCCATATGAAAAATGGAAAGCTCGCCGAGGAGGCATATCGGCGCTTGCTAAAGACGCTGCGTTTGTCATTCAAAAAGTCCATCCAGCTAAACATCCATCCTTTTTATAACCTTGTAAGCAGTTTAGGGTCACTGGGTAAAAAAAACTAAAAAAATAAAATAGATAATGTGCATGTCAGGCTTCTAATGAGTATCAAGGTCCTAATAAATGGAGCTGTCACACATTAAACCACCCTGGTCGTGGAAATACGATTTTATAATTAGCTTGTGATTTCATGTCTTTTTTGTTTTCCTTAAATGTAGCTGAAAGTAGAACTTCAAACAAAGGCATAAAGAGCGAAGTGAAAGGTGCCCAGTGAGCACCATCATGGTGGGGGGCCACAATAACTAATGCATACACTTTCTGACTACCATGCCTTTAACCTTGAGACAAAATGCAAAACGAAAAATGAGCTGTGCATTCATGCAAATAAATGAAAATTTTGCATTCTAAGACACTGAAATACGTCAGGAGGTGGAGAACCAGGCAGGACATACTGTAGATGGGGGCAAAGGAAGATCTGCAATCAGTGGATGGGTCACAATGCCCTGAATGAGAGTGACAAAAGCTTGGCCAGCAATGGGGCCGGGAAGGAGAGGGCAGCGTAACCTTAGGCCTGTGGGGTCAGGAGGATGGAGGGACGGAGGGACAGACAGACAGACAGACAGACAGACAGACAGACAGACAAAGAAAGGCACTATACACTAGAGAGGTATACCAATAGGACAGGCACTCTATTATATAAAGAAACAGATAAAAAGCTAAGAAAGGCATCATATAGTAGAAAGCTAGACAGGTACACAGATACAGAAGGCACTATTTAAAATAAATAAATGAACAGTAAAGGCACTACATAAAAATGAACAGATTGAGAGAGAAGAGAGAAATATGAAGGACATTAAATGATAAACGGATAATGAAGAGCATTGACATGGAAGGACATATTTAATATAGATTGATAAACAAGCAAGGCATTATATAAAAATGATTAGAGGAATTGAAAGCGAGAAAGAGAGTTATGAAGTACACTAAATGACAGATAGATAGATAGATAGATAGATAGATAGATAGATAGATAGATAGATAGATAGATAGATAGATAGATAGATAGATAGATAGATAGATAGATAGATAGATAGATAGATAAAACTATAAAATGAAAATATACACCAAAAGACAGACAGATATGGAAGGCACTATTTAATTTAGTTAAACAACTAAGGCACTATATAAAAATAAATTGATTAGAGAAACAGAAATATGAAGGACACTATATGATGGATAGATAGATGTGAAAGCCACTATATGAAAGACACGGATAGATATTAAATGAAATATATAATAGATAAATATTGCGGTGGTCCCTGCCTTGCGCCCTGTGTTTGCTGGGATTGGCTCCAGCAGACCCCCGTGACCCTGTGTTCAGATTCAGTGGGTTGGAAAATGGATGGATAAATATATAGATAAATGTGAAAGGCACAATATAATAGAGACTGCATTTAAGTAGGAAATGTACTATATTATATATAGATAAGTAGACAGGTAAAAGGGCACTACTAATAAGAATATGACACCAGAAGGTACAGACCAACCAACATTAAGAGAGCACAGTAGGACAGAACCAGAACAACCAGTAAGAAGAGAACAAGCGCAGTATACAGTAGGTGTGTTGTGAGGAGGATCACAGCAAGTGTAATTGGGTTTACTTGAAACATCTACTGTGGCATGACCTTCATCCCTGTGCTCATCCCACTTTTCTGTATTTGAGTTAAATGGGCTTGGGTCTGGTAAAGTGTGGTGCTGAACAAGTGACCTCATTAGACTTTTCTGTTGTAAAGCACATGTATCTTGCACTTTCTTTACACTGCGTTATCAGGTTAAATGAAGATTTATCATAGCAGCGGGATTTGATCTTTGTATTTTTAATCTTTAGTATTATGTTGCACACAATCACATTATGGGGATTTGTTACAGCATCTAAAAACAGCTACACAAACACAGAGTACTGTATATTTATTTACATTTTTATCTTGAAAACGATTTAAGATTTCTACTTCACATATCATGTTTATTAACTGGACATCATTAGAAGTAGGTGGTGCAGCAAGGTCATTAATGCTTCCTAACTCTTTAAATGTCAAAGCAAACAGGTTGACACCAATTTAAATTTCCACATATTAATGAGCAGAAACAATAGGGAGCTCATCAAGTGGAATGGCAATTTCTCTGAAGCCCATTAGCAAAGAACTGTGTGCTGACATTAAAATCTAAACAGGATGCATAAGTTCCATGTTTGCAGGCGCTCACAGCTTCCACCCTAATAAGCACACTCTTTGCTTACATCCTGCCTTTTATGTTGGTTCATTCAACAGACAGCCTGGCAAAGAAAGAAAATTCTGAGGACGACTTTCTTTGTCACCTCAGTTTTACTGTGCTTTTCTATTACAGCATGCAAGGACTCACAAAATGGGTGTTTCAAGTTTTAAAAAGTCACCCATGAAAAAAAAAACCAATGAATTGCACACAAGGCTTAGGGTTTGGTAATGGAGGACGTGGAGGACATGTGATGTATTACCTGGAACTGTCATAAAATATATGTTGGCGGTGGGTTCACTATGCCTGTAGACCCCAAACACCAGACCCAAGTCCCGAATTATAAATGACTCTTTTATTAGATACAATACTTCTTTAGCAAGGTATAAAGTATAGTATTTTACTTTCTTTCTATGTTTCTTCCCTACCTTTTCTGATCTTTTCTTCTTCTCCACAGCCACCACCCCATAAGCTTTGTCCTTCTCCTGACTCTGACCCACCTGGGAAAGGCTGAGGACTCCCTTTATAAGCCATTTCCTGGAATACTCCTGGCACATCAGTGCCATACCCAGGAAGCCTCCTGTCTGCAGTACCCCGTAGTGCACTTGTGGACCTTCAAAATGGCTGCATCTCTGAACACACAACATGTTGAACCTCGAACCAGATGGGCTACAACAGCAGGAGACCACATCGGGACAATAGGAGTTGCCCGGTCCAATGAGTCTCAATTTCTGCTGTGACATTTGTATGATAGGGTCAGAAATTGGCATCGATAACATAAAAGCATGGATCCATCCTGGTCCCTTAGTACCAACTGAGCATCGTTTAAATGCCACAGCCTACCTGATTATTGCTGCTGACCATGTCCATCCCTTCATGACTGCATTGTAGTCATCTTCTGAAAGCTCCTTCCAGCATGATAACCTGCCATATCACAAAGCTCAAGTCATCTCAAACTGGTTTCTTGAACATGACAATAAGTTCAGTGGACTCAAATGGCCTCCACAGTCAGCAGATCTCAATCCAGTAGAGCACCTTTGAGGATGTGGTGGAACGGGAGATCTGCATCATGGATGGGCAGCCGACAAATCTGCAGCAGCTGTGTGATACTATTATGTCAATATGGACCACAATCCCTGAGGAATGTTTCCAACACATTGTTGAATTTATGTCACAAAGAATTATGGTACTTCTGAAGAGTTCTGAAGGTGAAAGGGAGTCCAATCCGGTACAAGCAATAAAGTGGCTGGTGAGTGTATATATATATATATGTGTGTGTGTGTTTGTGTGTAGTCACTCATACACGTCTGGATAGCACATTCCTGGCTCAAGTGAGGTAAGCGTTTCTACAATGGGATGAGAGGGGGTGCTGGCACTAACAATGTCTTCTATCTCCTCCTCCATAGCCAAAAACAAAATGCCCAAGGAAGACGACTGACCCCGCCCCACCACCGAATGAAAACTTTGCCCTTTTTGGTCTCAGCCCTATAAAGTCAGCTCATTCTCAGGAGGTGGCATCAGATACCGAACTAACAGTAGTGAAGGACAGAGCTCCTGAATGCCTACCTGAGTGCTAAAACCTTAGAATATGGTTTTTGTTTGAGAGGTTTGTCTGCTTACCCAGCCTTACTTACAATACCCTTACAATTTGCATATTGAGGGTTGCTAATGCCTCTCCTCTCATTCTAACTGTAGATCCAGCAATTGGTGGTGGACTGCTGAGTGACTCCATTTACAGTCCCCACACACCTGGAGAGAGGGTTAGGGTTAGGGTTAGGGTTCTTCTGCCTTGCATAGCTCATAACCAAAGACAGCATTTGAAAACTAAAGACAGCATTTGATCAGAAGACCCATATGACAGCTGTAAAGGGTTTAGAAATGTAGAAATGCATTGGGGCTGCTGTGTGACATTAAAGCCTGGGCAGGTGACCTTCACAGAATCCATTAGGAATCCTCCACTTTTAGTAAAGGGTGCTTAAGGATAATCTGTCAGAAGGTTGAAGCTCAACTTAAAGTGGACCTTGCCAGATGACAATGACCCTAAACATACCAGTAAATCCACCAAGAAATGTACGTAAGTAAATGCCAAGTCGAATCCTGGATCCGAATCCCCTCAAGATGCTGTGAGGAGCTTTGAAATGAGCTGTGCGCTAAAGACACCCCTCAGACATCACAGAGCTGAAAAAATTCTGTATGAAGGTGCAGGAAGACTTTTCATCCCAATCAATGTTGGAAACTGCTAGACAGTTAGAGGAGACTTCAGCTTGTGGGGGCAATACCTGCGATTAGAGCCAAGGGGGGACTTACTATTTTACCATGGGCGGAGTGGTGGCTCTGAGGCTAAGGATCTGCGCTGGTATCCGGAAGGTTGCCGGTTCGAATCCCCGTCACTGCCAAAAGAGATCCTACTCTGCTGGGCCCTTAACCTGTAATTGCTCCAGGGGCACTGTACAATGGCTGACCCTGCGCTCTGACCCCAAGGGGTATGCGAAAAACTAACAAACACTGTTGTAAGTCGCTCTGGATAAGAGCGTCTGCTAAATGATGTAAATGTAAATGTAAATACCACACATGGAAATTGCATATGTGTTCATTTGTCAATGAATTCATTACTGCAAAGTCAAATTTGTATTGCTTTTAAAGTTACATCACCTTGATCTAAGCATACTGTTTAAATGAAGATAAAATCTTTATACTTAAGTCAAAAGAGAAATGACCTTTCACGGGGGGCGGGGGGTGCTTACTTTGTCACTTGACTGCACTTCACATGCGTGACTTCCATGAGGCATTCCCATGAATACATTTGCTGTACTTTATGTTCTGCTCCTGTTGGTGGATTCCTCAGTGTATCCGCTGACATTTGTTCTTTGCTTGATATTTTGTGCCCTACAAGTCCCATTTTAAGATAACAGTATTTCATTAAAAACAAAATCTGCTCATTATGCGACTGTAGGGTGACTTTCTTTTACCTGTAGTATTTGTTTTTTTGCGGCCCACCAAAGAGATGAAACGCTGTGCTGGTCACTGAGCGGCTTGTGGACCCGAGGCGAGTGCACGGCGCATACGGCTGGGCTCACTCCAGGAGTTCTCAGATTTATAAAGACGAAGGCATGTGACAGCTTTTCAGCTTGATATATTCAGTGGCTGCTAATCGGTTGTTCTACAGCACATCAGCATTGAGCTTGGCCTCCAGACTACCTAATATATTCTGGGCGCGCACTCGAAGGCGTGGAACCCGATAAGAGCTCTCTGTTTGAGAGCTGTCAGAACAGGAGCACCGTACAACCCGATCTGTTTGATAAAGTGTGATAAGGAGTGTGGATGCCATCATTCTGGACAGCACTTTAACTTGGAATTTATATTTTTAACATCAGTGTTATAAAGAATGGGGGAACTCAATCACCTGGAACAAAGTAGGTAAAAGTAGTATGCCTGAAGTATGTCAAAAATGCAGGACAATTTAACAAAACACAAAGTAACAACTTTTTTGGATTTCTCATTTTACATCTCTGTTCTGTATGCTGCCTTGCGTAAAGCTGCTTTCAGGTCTTAGTCATTATAAACAAGATGGGATGAGTGACCTCCAGGACTGTGTGCCTTCCATTAGGCCAGGAGGTGCTGCCCCTTTGCGTTTCCATAATCTGTTTTTTAAGGAGAGGATTCAGCATCCTTCCCCATAGTTGTAGGGAACAGGTAGGAAACAGGTGTCCACTAATGTCCTGGGAGAATACTGTATGTCTCCACTATACTTTTTCTTTCCTCAGTTCATTTCAATTTTATAATAATAATAATACATTTTGGGCAGCACGGTGGCTCAGTGGTAGCGCTGCTGCCTCGCAGTAAGGAGACCTGGGTTTGCTTCCTGGGTCCTCCCTGCATGGAGTTTGCATGTTCTCCCCGTGTCTGTGTGGGTTTCCTCCCACAGTCCAAAGACATGCAGGTTAGGTGGACTGGCGATTCTAAATTGGCCCTAGTGTGTGCTTGGTGTGTGGTTGTGTTTGTGTGTGTCCTGCAGTGGGTTGGCACCCTGCCCGGGATTGGTTCCTGCCTTGTGCCCTGTGTTGGCTGGGATTGGCTGCAGCAGACCCCCGTGACCCTGTGTTTGGATTCAGCGGGTTGGAAAATGGATGGATAATACATTTTGGGCAGCACGGTGGCGCAGTGGTAGCGCTGCTGCCTCACAGTACGGAGGTCTGGGTTCGCTTCCCAGGTCCTCCCTGCATGGACTTTGCACGTTCTCCCTGTGTCTGTGTGGGTTTCCTCCCACAGTCCAAAGACATGCAGGTTAGGTGGACTGCCGATTCTAAATTGTCCCTGGTGTGTGTGTGTGCCCTGTGGTGGGCTGGCGCCCTGCCTGGGGTTTGTTTTCCTGCCTTGCACCCTGTGTTGGCTGGGATTGGCTCCAGCAGACCCCCGTGACCCTGTAGTTAGGATATAGCGTGTTGGATAATGCATGGATTGATAATAATACATTTTATTTATACGAGGTGCATTTCTAAGCACTCAAGGACACCGAACAAACAATAAATAAAAAAAAAAATCAGAAAATACAGAAAATATAAAAATTAAAACACAAACAAAGCCACTGTAATCATTAAGAAAAAGCCATTTTAAATAGATAGGTTTTAAATTTACATTTGAAGGCTGAAAATGATTCAATATTTCTAAGCTCAGTTGGTAGTGAGTTCTAGAGCTTGGGAGCAGAACGGTTGAATGCTCCGCTCCCCATGGTGGTTAGACGGGTGAAAGGGACGGTCAGATGGATGGAGGAAGAGGATCTGAGGTTACGGGAGGGAATGGCAACATGAAGAAGGTCGGACAGATATGGAGGGGCAAGGTTATGAATAGCCTTAAATGTCCCAAGAGGGAAATTTGGCTTTACAAAGAGACTATGATGTAACATTAAAAACACATCACAAAAAATACAGCCTTCAAGCATAAACTTAGTACGAGAAACTAAACATAGCAGTGATTATTATGCTGATAGATAGATAGATAGATAGATAGATAGATAGATAGATAGATAGATAGATAGATAGATAGATAGATAGATAGATAGATAGATAGATAGATAGATAGATAGATAGATAGATAGATAGATAGATAGATAGATAGATAGATAGTGTCACAGGAGGCTGGGGGTCAGACCCAGCCGGGATGCCTGGAAGGACCGGGAGGTGGCTTATACGTCCCACAGTCCATGAGGGGGCAACCACCCTGGATGTTGTAGTGTCCGTTTGGTTGTGTGCGGACTGAACCTCTCACAATAGATAGATAGATAGATAGATAGATAGATAGATAGATAGATAGATAGATAGATAGATAGATAGATAGATAGATAGATAGATAGATAGATAGATAGATAGATAGATAGATAGATAGATAGATAGATAGATAGATAGATAGATAGATACTTTATTAATCCCAAGGGGAAATTCACACATAATGTTATGGTATAACATTAGACAACACTCTACCCACAGATGCGTGATCAGATCAAGAGCTGGGTAAATTCAGAGGTCAAGCCAACACCTTGAACTCTTTGCCAAGTTCCTTAAACCATCTGTGAACAATTTTTGCAGTGTTGCTGTAAACATCATGCAGCTGAAAGAGGCCTCTGACATCAGGGAGTGCGGTTGCCTTGAAGAGGTGTGCATGGTCTGCAACAATCTTTAGGCAGGTAGTACATGTCAAAGTCACATCCATGTCAATGCCAGGGCCTATGGTTTCCCAGTAAAAAAATAAATAAAAATTGCCCAGAGTATCACACTGCATCCACGGGCTTGAAAATCCAAGGAGATCAGCAGTACAGAAATACTCAAACCAACCTGTCCAGCACAAACTATCAAGCCATGGATGACATCATCAAGATCAAATATTTCTCCATTCTTGTGTTTGGTGTCTATGCATTGCACTGCTGCCACGTGATTGACTAATGAGGTTGTAAGAGCTATTTTCCTAGTTATATAAGATTCATAAATAATTTACTAGATGACAATACATAATCTATGGGAGGTTCCTATAACCCCCATAAGTAGAACTGTATTGGTATATTCTTGCCATTTCTAACAGCTTTGAGTAAACATTATTCTTCAGTTAGTGACAGCCTTGCCATGAGTAAGGTGTGGAAGGCATAAGGTTTTAAACTGTGCCAACCGGCCTACGGGCCTTTTGAGTGTATGAAGTAAATATGTAAGAAAACAGCACTTAATTTATGTACTGTGCCATACATTTAAAGCGTACAGAAGAAGAAGAAGCTAAGAATCTTTAAGTATACAGTATAAGACTTTTAAGTACAAAAACAACTAAAGTTTCTCAAGAAAAGCTAAGTTTAGAGAAGATACATTTTTCCTTTTTTTGCCTTTTATTCTACATGTGTAACTATTTTCCTTTTATTTCTGTGTGAATTATTTGCTTTTAACTTTCACTAAATACTTTTAAAATGCACTTTTGGACTGAGAGATTTCTTTCGACACGCGTTTTACCCGTGCTTGATCTCACCTTACGCTTCGGCAGCTACAGAGGTAATTGCATGGATGCGACGGTGTACCTAATAACTTGACCAGTGAGTATATTTTGTCGGATTGGACTCACCCAATACATTCTCAATTCCATTTGATGCCATTAGGTCACAGGTTCAAGTGTCCAAGGATCAATAGCAACTGGTTCAAGTACACCTTAATTCAAATTGTTTCTAAACAAAACCCTCTTAGAGTTTGCTCAGAATGGTTGGAAAAAAAACATCCAGTGAAAAGTGGACTGAAACAGATTGTTGATGAGAGACGCTAGAGGAGAACAGCCACACTGGTTCAAGCTGACAGAAAGGCTACAGTAACTCAGATAACTACTCAGTACAACTGTGGTGAGCAGATAAGTATCTCAGAATGTATAACATGTTGAACCTTTAGGCAGATGGGATACAACAGCAGGCCATGCCAGATTCCACTCCAATCAGTCAAAAACAGAAAGGTGAGGCTGCAGTAAGAGAACTGGGCAGCTGAACTGGAAAGTGGTAGTCTGGTTTGATGAATCTTGGTATCTGCTAAGGCACACAGATTGTAGGATCACCAACAGCATGAATCCATGAACCCGGCCTTGTGTCAACAGTCCAAGCCAGTGGTGATGTTGTAATGGTGTACATGGCCGGATTAAGGTGGGTGCTATTGATGCTGCAGCATTAGGCCCATTCCTGAAATAGGCCCAGATGAAAACAGATGAGAATTTTCCGGAAGCTGAACCGTTTTCCTTTGCTATCTTAACCTCTAAATAATTCTTAGAATGAAATTTGGAGTCCGATTTTCGGACGCCTAGACACAGCGTTACTTATTATACAGTTACTATTGTTCTTTGCGCTGTGACGTAACTATAACGTCGTCATGTTTATCGTTAACCGAAGATTTCAAGTTAATGCTTTCAATTTTACGTTAAACAGTTTACTTAGTAATGTAGCTGCGTTTTTTGCAATATCTTGGGGATTCTTGCCACTTTATTATTGTTCGGTAAGTGCCACGTAGTAAATTTTTCACCTTGATAGTTAGTTGTACAGTAAAAATCGATGGCTATTTAAATGGTTATCCGTAAAGGTAAAACTAAAAGCAGGCCCGCGGGCCAGGCATGGATGTTTAGAATTTTTAAAATCCTCGACAGGATTCTGGTCTATTATGAAATTTAAATCGTGGACAAATTTTTACCCTCAAGAGCCTGAACTGAGTCACTTTGACCCAATGTCTCTGCAAATTCATTTTTTCTTACTCTGTTTCGTAAGAGAATTGCGAAATTGTGTGTATTTCATTGTTAGGTTTTCTGCATTAAGTGCACTTTTCAGACAATTGCTATTGAATGTTGATGTTACATAGTTTGATGTTAATCTCTAGTTGTTACGATACTACGTCGTTATTATTATTCATGTTCAATAAAAGCTGGCTGGTTGCGTCACAAGCAATTAAGGCTCCTTGGTCGGTCTGAGTGCACATGTACGGTGAGTGTCGAATGCACACGCACCAATGTCGAGAAAAAATAGGCCTTTTTTGCACTGCAGCATCAGGCCCAATTTCGTCTTAATCCAGCTCTGATGGTGTGCAGAGTGTATTTTGTTAATATCAATCAATCGTCACTTGTATGACACAGCCTTTGTAAGTACTGGTGCTGATCACGTGCATGTCTTCATGGTCACAATTTACCCATCTTTAACTGTCTACTTCCATCATGATAATGCACCATGTCACAAAGCAAAAGTCACTTCACACTGGTTTCACGCACATGACAATGAGCTCAGTGTTCTTCGATGGCCTTCCCAATCACAAGATCTGAATCAAAACAGAACACCTTTGAGATTTGGTAGAACGTGAATGTGCAGCTGTCATTCCTGTAGAAATTACCGTGACGCAATCATGTCAACATGCAATTCTCTGAAAGGCATGCTAATAACATCGTGTGGACTCCATGCCACAAAGAGCTGAGGCTGTTTTGAGAGCAGAAAGCAGGTGCTTCCCAATATTAGTGTTCCTAATAATTTGCTCAGTGAGTGTATAAGACGACATTATTTCCAATAAAACTGTTGTCTTTTTGTGTCATAATGACCAGAATAAAACAAGTCACTTTATGGTCCCTGAACATGCATCACTTAACTGCTGAAATTCTCCGTTTCAAAGAAGAGAGTGCCTCCCTTTGAATGCCATCCCGAATTCATCCATCCAGCTCCTCCATTCCTGAGAATTCATTAGACACGGGCCAACATTAATATTGCCGAGCTGCAGCCAGATATTCACCTTTATCATCATACTCTACATGTCTCCAGAGAAACGCTCTGATTCTGCATGATGTGTCTTTGAAAATAAGAGGCTATGATGATACTTTTTTTTATTTTTTTTTTCCCCCAAATGTTAGGGCATAATATTATGAATGGCAAAATAAATAAATAAATGAAAACTTGAGCGGCAGGAGGAAAGCTGGTTATTGTACATTTCATCATCTCCATCTTTCACAAGATTGTTTATTTAGCATCTCAGATGGAGGTCACCAGCTCATAAACATATTTATGGAAAAGCAAGTTAAGGGTGAAGCAGAAATCAGCCATAAGAAATTGGATTCCACGATGTGCAGCCGCGACCAGTTTCTCACAGCTATTCCACATGTGCTTTATCATTCTGTAAGTCTGATTTATCTACTGATATGTAGCTGGGTATTAAATAACACAGTAATAATGACAATCATCGCTTTTTTAAAACTTTATTTTAAGCAGGTAAGTTAACACAGAACTAGTGATGACCAGGTTAAAATGTGAACTCACGCCAATGATGGCCACAGAGGAGCAGAGCAGGCTGATGATCGGCAACTACCACACGCTGCCCTTATGTTGAAATCGATGAGTGGAGTTGTTAATGTGACAGACAATCCGTAATGGCATGATCAACTCACGTTACATCCACAAAGAAGCAGTGATGTTTAAAAAGCATAACATCTGATACTCAAGAGCATTCCACACACACAGTATGCAATGATCAGCCACAACATTAAAACCACCTGCCTCTTATTGGGTTGGTCCCTCCTGTGCCACCAAAACAGCTCTGACCCAGCTGACCCTCTGACTCTGATATGGACTCCACAGGACCTCTGAAGGTGTCCTGTGGTATCTGGCAAAAAACACATTAGCAGCCGATCCTTTAAGCCAGGCATGTCACAACAGAAATCTGTGTGGCCCGCATGACAGATCCTAGTTAGCACTGTCTCGATGCATGCTCAATAATCCAGGTAAGGAAATCCTAGAAATTTGATTCTGTTCATCTGGACAAAGTTTTTAAGTGGGAGAAATATTTCGAGACTTATCCAAGTCTCTTCCTCAGTCTCAATTGACTGCAGGTTTCCCCAACCTTATAAACAGTACCTTTGCTTAATCACAGAGACTAGCACCATTGACAAAGGGCCAGTTGATCAGTGATATGCAAATTGTCCACTGATTAGTAGACGTGTGAACCATTCATAGAGGGTTGAGGAATGGCTGCAATCACAGCATTGTAAGATGGCGACAGATGTACCCTTAGGCCCCCTCCTCTGTTCAGAGATGGTCATTCCTTTTTCACGTAAATGGCCTCCTTGATTCCTCTCTCAAACCAGCGCTCCTCCCTGAAACATCGGGGAAACCAAGCAGCCACTGGCTAAGCGCATGTCACAACACAGAAGAGCTTCCTCGTCAGGCCAGGACTCCGCAGTCTATTTACATCTACAGGATAGTGGTCACTCCTTTAAAGATGAAGAGGTGCACATCCTGGACAGGGAGGAGCGCTGGTTTGAGAGAGGAATCAAGGAGGCCATTTACGTGAAAAAGGAACGACCATCTCTGAACAGAGGAGGGGGCCTAAGGGTATATCTGTCGCCATCTTACAATGCTGTGATTGCAGCCATTCCTCAACCCTCTATGAATGGTTCACACGTCTACTAATCAGTGGACAATTTGCATATCACTGATCAACTGGCCCTTTGTCAATGGTGCTAGTCTCTGTGATTAAGCAAAGGTACTGTTTATAAGGTTGGGGAAACCTGCAGTCAATTGAGACTGAGGAAGAGACTTGGATAAGTCTCGAAATATTTCTCCCACTTAAAAACTTTGTCCAGATGAACAGAATCAAATTTCTAGGACTAGTTAGCACTGAACTTGTACAAAATGATTACTATCTTTTGTGATTGACTCATTCTGCATCTTCGGCGTTACTTATTGACTTTTCTTACTTCAGCCTTCTGACAAAAGCGCGTTTTCCCATGGCATTACGGTACCGGAAACGTCATATGCTAGTATAGCCACGAGCCTTGTCCAAAGTTAATGAGCCGCGACATCGCAACTGAAGTGCTAGGCTGCAGCAGGGGTGGCCTTAGGTATGTGCAAACTGTGCACCTGCATAGTGCCGCCATGCCAATATATATTGAATATAAAACAGAAAGAGAAAATAACGACACAGCTGATGGCAATGTGGCTGAAAAACATTAACATAATTGTTAATTAGTACGCTGTATTTGCTAATGTCGCTGGAGTCGGAGCAGTAAGCTATATGTAGTATTGTAATGTTCTGCCGTAATGAGAATATCATGGGCCGCCACTTGGTTGTCAAGTTACGGACACGCGCATATAGAAGCGTGTCATGAGCACGAGGAGGCTATGCAGTGTCCGCAACGGATGTGGCCATCCGCCGTGCATAAGATACCGTATTGACATTGCCGGTCGAAGGGGCCACCGATTCTTTCTCTGCCCAGGGCCGCCCCTGGCAGGCTACACTACTAGCTGGGCTACTGAGACTGGCCACTGGGCAGAACTGACCATCACGAGTAGTAATAGCTTGCATATTTTCACGTTTTTTTGCTCTAGTTTTATTTAATTTTGTGCTAGCATTGTAACGAACAGTTAGTGCAGACTACAGCTGAAGATCTGAAGTGGACGCGAGAAGTTGGCGAGTTGTTTATTAACAAATTTTCGAGATTTCGAGTTTGTAAAATTAGTGTAGGTCAGGGGGCTTTTTTGCATATCGGCTTATTTTACAATATAAACTTTGAAGTAAACTTAGTAAAGTAAAATTTGATTTTTGGAGGATTTGTTTTCCAACTTGAATAACTGAGCAATGAATTCATTGAGCGTTTTTCGTAATTTCAGTTCACACGAACAGGACTTTGCGCTGTTTACGTCACCCTACTCTTACAACGTTGAGAATGCGCCTGAGAATATCCAAATGGAATTGATTGAACTGCAGTCAGATTCTATTCTGAAGGCAAAATACAACGAAGCTGGTGTGCCAGGCTTGTATGCTTACCTGCCACCCTCGTATGTGCAGATCCATAAGTTGGCATCGAGAGTACTGTCAATGTTCGGAAGCATTTACCTTTGTGAGCAATTGTTTTCGTTAATGAAAGCTACCAACACCCCACATCGCTCAAGACTTACCGTCGAGCACCTTACATCCCTCATAAAAGTTGCAGCTGCACAAGATTTCAAGCCTGATATTGACAAACTGGTTACTAAGAAGAGATGCCAAGTGTCGGGACAAAAGAAATAGATCTCACACTGTAAGACTCGTATATAAGCAATGAATATAATATAATGAATATAAAGACCTAGCTAAGAGGCTAAGACTCTAATTGTATGCTGTTGTACAGAGATTGTATGGAAATAAATTGCTTTTCTTTAAACTTTAAACTTTAAGTGTTACATTTTTTAAAGTTTTCAGTATTGGAAAGAAAGCTACAGTAACTTTGTATAATAGCATTTGTTACAGTGCAGCCCCCTGACGCATGTATGGCAGCTGAAGCGGCCCACAAATGGTAGTGAGTTTGACATGCCTGCTTTAAGCCATGTAAGTTGCGGGGTGCGGCCTCCATGAATCTGACTTATTTTTCCAGCACATCCAGCAAAATCGGATTGAAATCTGGGGAATCTGGAGGCCGAGTCAACACCTGGAAGTCTCTGTCATGTTCCACAAACCATTCATGAACAATCTTTACAGTGTGGCAGAGAACATCATGTCAGGAAATCTTTTATTTAAGTTTGCTCTTTCCTAATTACCTGGGATTTGGAGGTTTCCCAGCCCAAGTGGGCATTTTTGAGGCATTTTGGGACTTATTATGCTGAGGAACCCCGAGATCTGTTTTTACTTTGACATTAAAGAGTAAAAAGTAAATAAATAAATAAATAAATAAATCCACTGTTATTCAGTGTTGTATAACAATAAAATGTGAAAACTTCCAAGAGGCTGAATTACATACACTGGTTAGTATATCCTTTTCTTTCTCTCATATATATTCACACACACGCATACACACACACACACACATATTGCATCTAGTTAGATCCACCTTAATAAAAGGTAACAGCGAGAGGGTGAAATTTCTCAGCCCATCCATCATTCAAATCAGCCTGACAACAGTACTTGGTTACACCATTGGTGACGTGGGTTAAATTCTTAAAAGGCCCCGAGCTTTCTTGCGGACGAGCCTAAAGATTTTATGCAAAGGGTTCTGACTTCTTAAAAGTGTTCATTGCTAATATAGTATTTCAAGGAATTAAAAACAAAAAAAGCTTCATTTTTGTAACTTATTGATCTTGCTGAAGTAGCTTTATGAATGATTAAAGTGACAAAGGGCTCTTTCAGTTGTTTATTACTAGAAGGTGAAAGCCTTCCACCAGAGAGTGATCTACTTTGTTTTCTTATGTATTCAGCAACCAATGGCAAACTGTTGGCTGTTAACAAGCTACACGTAAAATTTATTATCATTAAAAAAATAATAGTAAAATTTATTTTTAAAAAAGGTAATTTTTCACTGGACAGGCTCAGCATGCGCCACGGATCCATAATGCCAGGTTCGAATCTACTAGAGTCTATGTGTAGTTTGTATATTCTCCATCTGTCTGCACTGGATTCATTTCTAGTACTCTACTTTCTTCTTGCATCCCCAGGATGTGCAGGTTCGAGAATGCATGTGTACTGTCAAGCATGAATGCTTACGGGGCATCTTAATGGCTCCTGTCAGGTAAGTAATTCCACCACTAGCCGAGAAGGGATGACGTTTCTATTGAAAGCCCCTTTTGCATCTGTAATTCAAAGTGCTGCCAAGCTGGAAGATGAGTGTCCTCATTGCCTGTCCCACCCAGGAAGCCCCAACCCTTCTGAACAGATGCAAGAAAACCTTGCCAGCCACCAATAGTAGGCGTTCACTTTAGGACACATAACAGAGGAAGATGGAGCTCTAACTCAGCAGCGTTTCTTTATTTTTTCCTTGACCATAGCAAAAGGCATAATTTTGCATACTCAAGTGAAATTTATTTTGAACCTAAGAAAAATATTACCGTTAAATGGGGCAACCCTTTGGCTTGCCCACTCTAGTTTATTTTTACTGTACATATTTTACACATTGACACACAAATACTGTAGATTGATAGAAACAGTGCTATATTAAAGATAAACAGACAGATACTGTAGGTAGAAAAACAAATAGGAAAGGCACTGTACAATAGACGAGTTAAGAGATAGAAGGGAACGGCACAATAAGCATCAGTTATATAGACAGATAGGTATATATGAAAGGCAATATAAAAGATAGATAGATAGATAGATAGATAGATAGATAGATAGATAGATAGATAGATAGATAGATAGATAGATAGATAGATAGATAGATAGATAGATAAATGTGAAAGGCACTATATAATAGATAGATAGATAGATAGATAGATAGATAGATAGATAGATAGATAGATAGATAGATAGATAGATAGATAGATGATGAAAGGCACTATATAATAGATAGATAGATAGATAGATAGATAGATAGATAGATAGATAGATAGATAGATAGATAGATAGATGTGAAAGGCACTATATAATTGATAGATAGATAGATAGATAGATAGTAGATAGATAGATAGATAGATAGATAGATAGATAGATAGATAGATAGATAGATAGATAGATAGATGTGAAAGGCACTATATAATAGATAGATAGATAGATAGATAGATAGATAGATAGATAGATAGATAGATAGATAGATAGATAGATAGATAGATAGATAGATGTGAAAGGCACTATATGATAGATAGATAGATAGATAGATAGATAGATAGATAGATAGATAGATAGATAGATAGATAGATAGATAGATAGATAGATAGATAGATAGATAGATAGATAGATAGATAGATATGAAAGTCCTGTGGTGGGTTGGCACCCTGCCCGGAATTGGTTCCTGCCTTGTGTTGGCTGGGATTGGCTCCAGCAGACCCCTGTGACCTTGTGTTCAGAAAGCAGACTTGAGTTCCTCCAGCCTCCCCAGAAAAGGCCACGAAATGGTAGCTTAATTTCCACTTAAGTGGTTGGCTTTATCCTACACTGCGCCAAAATGTGGTTCAGTCTCAAAGTTCAAAGAAAATATATTCTGTAACACACCAGAAATACCCCAAAAAAGGAAGACGATAACCACATACTCCTGGCTTGTACAGAGTAAGGCCATAGGAAATTATTATAAGGTAAGATTTATTGACAGAAAAGGAAAAAAAGTGAAAAAGAGCAAATAGATAGATAGATAGATAGATAGATAGATAGATAGATAGATAGATAGATAAATAGATAGATAGATAGATAGATAGATAGATAGATAGATAGATAGATAGATAGATAGATAGATAGACAGATGTGAAAGTCACTATATAATAGATAGATAGATAGATAGATAGATAGATAGATAGATAGATAGATAGATAGATAGATAGATAGATAGATAGATAGATAGATAGATAGATAAAGCACTATATAATAGACATGAAAGGCATTATATAATAGATAGATAGATAGATAGATAGATAGATAGATAGATAGATAGATAGATAGATAGATAGATAGATAGATAGATAGATAGATAGACAGACTCAAGGCAAAGTGAATTCAGTGGCATTCACACCTCACTGCCAAATAATAAGGGGGAAGAGGGTCCTCGGTTCTAAAGCTCGATCCAATCTGAATGCTCTTTTCTACACTATTTTGATTTTCTGGAGCATTTACTTTTTAAAAAATTTAAGCAAAAAAATTGTGCGTTTTGGACATTGTGAGCAAATGACGTGGATTATGCAACACAAGCAATTTAAGATTTGTTATCATGAATGTATTAATTTTGTTAATGTTGTTGCTCTGGGTTGGCACCATGCTGGCCCTTATTGACGGCCATTGCAGCAGAAACTTTATCCCCGTTTTGCCTGAAATCATGAGATTACATTTTTCTCAGCAATTCCCATAAACATAATAGGGTAAGTAACCTATAAAAAATATCATCTTCAGATAAAATAAATCTTTTATGTGGGAACTCTGGGTAGGCAGCATTACATTATTCTTTGTAGACCTTTGGATTTGCTAAAATCTTTGGTAAAAGGACATGCTAGATATCTGTGTCTGCCTAATTTGAACCATTCTGTGTCGCTCCAGTTGCCCATGGTAATAAAATGTGATGCCTTCCTAATGCCAATTAAGGATTAGATAGAAGCATTATGAAGGGCCATTTCTTACTGATAAATTTACATTTTTGCCCAGGTTATTCCACCATCATTACCTGAACCACACACAGTTCTGGTACAACTTAAGAGGCCAAGAGAAGACAATCCCCTCTTAGGTCACTTAATGTGTTATGGACTAAGAAGCACTTAAGCTGCCTGGAGAAGTGCATTAAGAAAAAATTTCAAATAATGAAAGAATAAAATGAGACTAACTATCATACAGGCCACTTCATTCAAGGGGATGGAATTCAGAGCCCCATGCGGTCCAGGAAAATGGAACCCAAATCAATAGAGGCGAAAAATCCATAAGAATTAGTCGCTGTGTTAAGGAGATCTCTCCAAACTCCTAAATAAAAGCCATGACTGGTTTCAGTATAAAAAAAAAAATTGCATTCTGCGTATGAAAGGAAATGCATGGACACCCCACATGAGCACTTTTATCATGATATGTAACACTTAGCTACCAAGATTGATAAGAGCAGCTCTATGGATCCTGGGGTCACTGCAGAGGACTATGAGAGGCAATTTGAATTGTGAGCTTTAGAACGGTCAATGTGAAGAGTTTATAGAGAATGCCAGGGCGACCCCCAGAACAGAACATCTTGGAGTAGGGTGGAGTTTTTCACTTGCACTCTATGGCTAAAAATTATGTGGACACCCCTCCAAATTATTAACTTCAGGTGTTTTATTGTTAATAGATGCATACAATCAGCACATAGCCATTCAATCTCCATTGACTAACAGAACGGATCATACTGAGGAGCTCCGTGACTTTAAAAGTGGCACCATCATAGGATATCACTTTTTCAACATGCCAATATGAGAAATTTCTGCTCTGCTAGATCTGCCCTGGTAAACTGTGTGCTATTATTGGAAAGTGGAAACTTCTTGGAGGAACAACACCTAGGCCTTAATGTGGTAGACTATGCAAACTCATAGTGCAGAGGTGTATGACACATAAAAATTGTCCGTCCTCTGTAGCATCGCTCACAACTGAATGACAAACAGCCTCTGGAAGCAACATCAGCAGAAGAACTATGCATCAGGAACGGAACTTCATGAAATGGGTTTCCATGGCTGAGCAGCTGCATACAAGCCTAACCTCACCAAAGGCAATATAAACTATTGGCTGAATTGGTGTAAAGCATGCGTCTATGGGACTATAGAGCAGAGGAAACATGGAGAGATGAATCACGCTTTGCTATCTGGTAGTGTGATGGATGATTCTGGGTTGGACAGATACCAGCAGAATGCTACCTTCCAGACTGCATAGTGCCTGCTGCCAAGTTTACTATAGGAGGGATAAGGGCAGGGTTTGGGCTCAACCATTTTAGTTCCAGTGAAGATCTCTGTTAATGCTACAGCATATAAAGCCATTTTGGACAACTGTGCACTTCCTGGTTTAAAGGCTCTTTTCGGTTCCTGCATGAATATTCCACTGTGCCAGGTCAATAAAGGCATGGAGGAACTCAAGCTCCTCCAAACTCCTTATTTCAACCCTACTGAAAATGGTTGGGATGAATTGGAGCACTGATGGCAGACCAGGTCTTTGTATCAAACATCAGTACTTGACCTCACAAAAGCTATTTGGGCTGAATGGACACAAAAGTCCTCAGACACATTGCAGAATCTTGTGGAAAGAAGAGTGGGAGGGTGCAACTCCATATGAATGCCCATAGTTTTCAAACGAGCTGTCCAACAAACTCATATAGGTGTGATGATAACATGTCCGCGTTTGGGCCCATAGTGTATATACAGTATTAACTTTTAGTTTATTGAGTTCATAAGAAGTTCTTCTGAACACTTTGGAATCACTTCAGTTTTTTGTTTTGTCCTGAATCTCATGACAATACAAGAAAACCGCCACATGATATACCAACTGACTCTTCTGGATGTCTGCTTATTCAAGACGTCGAGTTTTTTGAGGTTCTTTCCTATTTTTGGCCCTCTGAACCTGAAACAAATCTTATTTTTTCATCAATTTTTGGAAAATGTTTCCAGCAAATAATGATAAAGAGTAACCCAACTGATGTCTTCAGTTAAAAAAAATGATCAAGAGGACTAGAAATTGACTGACCCTAAAGGGGAAATGAAGGGTTAAAGTTACTCCAGCAGTGGAGTTATCGTGCAGTGTGCCGTTACTGGTATAATATAATAGAATATAATATGTATTGCATGTTATATGTGTATAATAAGGCTGGAGTGGTCAAAACTCCAACACCAAAGTTTATTTAAGAATTTGAATTTGACATTGACAGGACAATCAAGAAGAAGACAAAAACAAACAGTACTGCCATTTATTTGTGTCCACTTCAAGCACTGCGTGGAATCCTATGTGTTCATTTGTGAAAATGTTTTGTTTTTGCTCGTGGCCTGATCCCTCATTGATGATGATGTTATAAAATTGGCTTTAAACAAATGAGGATGGGCTTTATGTGTGTTGGGATCACATGCTACACAAGTGTCCTGCTCTGGGGTTCATCCTATAATTTGCCAAATTCGCTTGATGTCCATAATGGTCAGTTGCTGTAATTAAGTTTGCCTTTCACTTCTGCCATTCCCTAACATGAACTGAACAGCTCTGTAAGTCCCATTTCATGAAAATGACTATAGGCCAGACCTGCTCAAGGAATTATTTATTTATTCAGTTTAGTGAAACTTAATAGCCAATTGCAAATTGTCACTGTGTGTAAGTATGGCTTGTGTGTGTGAGTGAGTGAGAGTGGTCCCTGTGATGGACCAGAGTTCTGCTTAGGCCGATTTTCAGCCTTTTTCTGTAATGTTGGAGAGACAGTCCTTGGATCCCAGAACCTTGAAATGACTTGAGAAGGTTCTAGAACTGACCCACTGAACTCAGTCCATTCAAGGCAATGACGCCTGCACAGTCCTCATACACACCTTTGTTCGTTTTCTAACTTGTTACATGAAGACCAAAACTTTTGCTCTTATGTGTAACTTTCCTAGACTTTTCCTGGACGGCGCTATATAACTAAACATCCCATCAGCATTCTGTTCATGTATGTACAGGTGCTGGTCATAAAATTAGAATATCATGACAAAGTTGATTTATTTCAGTAATTCCATTCAAAAAGTGAAACTTGTATATTAGATTCATTCATTACACACAGACTGATGTATTTCAAATGTTTATTTCTTTTAATTTTGATGATTATAACTGACAACTAATGAAAGTCCCAAATTCAGTATCTCGGAAAATTAGAATATCAATTAAGACCAATGCAAAAAAAGGATTTTTAGAAATGTTGGCCAACTGAAAGGTATGAACATGAAAAGTATGAGCATGTACAGCACTCAATATTTAGTTGGGGCTCCTTTGGCCTGGATTACTGCAGCAATGCAGCGTGGCATGGAGTCGATCAGTCTGTGGCTCAGGTGTTATGAGAGCCCATGTTGCTCTGATAGTGGCCTTCAGCTCTTCTGAATTGTTGGGTCTGTCGTATTGCAGCTTCCTCTTCACAATACCCCATAGATTTTCTATGGGATTAAGTTCAGGCGAGTTTGCTGGCCAATCAAGAGCAGGGATACCATGGTCCTTAAACCAGGTACTGGTAGCTTTGGCACTGTGTGCAGGTGCCAGGTCCTGTTGGAAAATGAAATCTGCATCTCCATAAAGTTTGTCAGCAGCAGGAAGCATGAAGTGCTCTAAAACTTCCTGGTAGACGGCTGCGTTGACCTTGGACCTCAGAAAACACAATGGACCAACACCAGCAGATGACATGGCACCCCAAACCATCACTGACTGTGGAAACTTTACACTGGACCTCACGCAACGTGGATTCTGTGCCTCTCCTCTCTTCCTCCAGACTCTGGGACCTTGATTTCCAAAGGAAATGCAAAATTTACTTTCATCAGAAAGCAGCAGTCCAGTCCTTTTTGTCTTTAGCCCAGGCGAGACGCTTCTGACGCTGTCTCTTGTTCAAGAGTGGCTTGACACAAGGAATGCGACAGCTGAAACCCATGTCTTGCATACGTCTGTGTGTGGTGGTTCTTGAAGCACTGACTCCAGCTGCAGTCCACTCTTTGTGAATCTCCCCCACATTATTGAATGGGTTTTGTTTCACAATCCTCTCCAGGGTGCGCTTATCCCTATTGCTTGTCCACTTTTTTCTACCACATCTTGTCCTTCCCTTCGCCTCTCTATTAATGTGCTTGGACACAGAGCTCTGTGAACAGCCAGCCTCTTTAGCAATGACCTTTTGTGTCTTGCCCTCCTTGTGCAAGGTGTCAATGGTCGTCTTTTGGACAACTGTCAAGTCAGCAGTCTTCCCCATGATTGTGTAGCCTACAGAACTCGACTGAGAGACCATTTAAAGGCTTTTGAGTTCATTAGCTGATTAGAGTGTGGCACCAGGTGTCTTCAATATTGAACCTTTTCACAATATTCTAATTTTCCGAGATACTGAATTTGGGACTTTCATTAGTTGTCAGTTATAATCATCAACATTAAAAGAAATAAACATTTGAAATACATCAGTCTGTGTGTAATGAATGAATCTAATACACAAGTTTCACTTTTTGAATGGAATTACTGAAATAAATCAACTTTGTCATGATATTCTAATTTTATGACCAGCACCTGTAAATGCTGTAAGTTTTAAACATTTCCTGTTAGTGTGTTACGGCTGTAAATTTGTACAATCTGTTTGAGTCTGTGCTAAGTGAAGAGCACTATATGAAAATAAAATAAATCTGAGAACGTGAGGCCAGCACCTCATTCATAGCAGAACATTTCATCATGTGACTGTGTGGTAAGAATGAAGAGCGCCGTGAAGCTCCGCTGCATGTGTGAATGTACGTGAGAAACAGCCTGGCAGTATGTCATGGCCTTCTGATTCTACTGACGGTGCCTAAGGAAACGTTCAAAAAAAACCAAACAGCACCAAGAAAGTCGGCACAGACAGAAAATCTGCAACAAAAAGTAGAGCCCTGAGACACGTAAACCCGAATAACACAAACTGAAGGGGTTGGCAAAAAAGTGTTAAGTGTTTCTAATTAATAAAAGATATGATGAATGAACAGAAATCGGTGGCTTGGCAAAACAGCAAAATTAATTACAATTCTGAATGCTACAAGGAAAACATGATTAATGAAGTTCATAATCTCCAATTTATGGTCATTGGTGAATGTTCTTTTTGGCTCTTCCAGGGCCGTTTACATTCAGCCCAACCTCAATCGCTCTCTTTTATGACACATGGGAATATATTAAAGGCTACGGCTTAACATGCCATTGTACATCCAGATGTCTGATTAGCAGCTTTGAGTCACAATATGCATGTTGACGGACTTCCTGATGAAAAACATTAAACAGATCAGTTGACTTTCACTTTTAGTTTTACAGTGCCTTTCAAGTCAGTAAGGCGTTTACTGCATCCACCTAACTTGCATGTCTTTGGACTGTACGAGGAAACCCACATGGACACAGGGAGAACGTTAAAAAACCCAAAACACACACGCTGGTCTCCTCCGCATCGCCATCACTGTGCCACTGTGCTCACCACCCAAGTGACAGCAAGGCAACTTAAGACAACACTCTACAATAAACTACCCAGTGAAACACGGTGAGGGAAGAGAAGAATTCAGTCATTCAGAGAGCCAAAAGAAATGAAAAAGGGAAGAAGCCTGCAGTGAAGGTGGATTGGCGGTGTGGGAGCAGCAGCGCAGCTTGTTTAAGAGAAAAATGTGCCATTTGTAGGAGGTATTTTCCTTTTTATTTTGTTAAACTGAAATTCCCTTTAATATAATCTGCCATGATAAAAGCAGAAGAAGAAGAAGAAGGTTTAAGCCAACATAAAGTTTATTAGGCTGTCAAAAATACACTATGTCGTTTTTCTCTTGTTTCTATTGCTTATTATACAAAGTCAAGTTATCACTTCGACAAACTGCTGCCGCTTAATCAACCGTGGATTATACAGTTACGATTTCCATTCCCATTAAACGTTAATTGTCTAAATTGACCTAAGTGCAGTCTGTGCATGGTTCAACGGTCATTTTAATCTTACCATGACAATTTTAAATACTCTATATCCCATGTTTCTTTTCCTTTCTTAATTGTAAGAAATATATTCAATGTGCAGAAAGAATTAGCCTGTTCATTTTCATTGGATTCAGTGTCATCACCTGCTTTAGCAGAAAACAGACCAGGCTATCATACAAATGATTAAGTTGCAGCATTTTTCATTTCTTTTTACTACAACACAAACTTACAAGTGACAAATGCAGTATCAATATTTGGGCTCTGGCAGCTTGCCATTTGCACCTCTCTATTACACTCATAAAATGGCCATAAATTAACAATTAATATCCAAAGTACAATGGCCTCACAGAATAGCACACCTCAAGCGGAAATCCCAATAGCAGATTGCTCTACTTTTAAATTCACATGTAGGTAGTAGGAAGCCAGACCGTTTATCATACTCAAAAAAGGCGGAAAAACACATTCAAGTATTTATTAAACATGAAATAAACAATAAGAACAAGCCACATACAGAAGAGACGGGCATCACTGGCAGAGCAGCTTAAGTCAATGGGCAAAGAACAGTTGTGTTTAAATGTGTGTGTGCGTGTGTGTGTGTGTGTATATAGGTGGGTGGGCATGTACAAAATTCAGAAAGAGATGATGAGACAGACAGACAGACAGACAGACAGACAGACAGACAGATAGATAGATAGATAGATAGATAGATAGATAGATAGATAGATAGATAGATAGATAGATAGATAGATAGATAGATAGATAGATAGATAGATATTATGTAAAATTAATCAGTATACAGATAAATATCAAAGGCACTTAATGATAAAGAAATGTATAAGAAAATCACTATATAACAGATATGCCATTTAAAAAAATGTATGTCATTGAAATGTTAATAAGAAAAATTTAAATGGAAAAATAAATTAAATAACATAAGTGACTGAAATGCAACTCAAAACAGAAGTATAATTTCTTAATATGAATGTTGTAGTTAAGTCAGAGTTCCTGCTATGACTTGAGTTTAATTTCTTTTTTTCAGTCATCTTTCTTCTTTCTCCATTATCTTTCATTATTTTCCCATTCGTTTTTAAAATATTGTTCTGTATAGGCGGCACAGTGGCGCAGTGGTAGCGCTGCTACCTCGCAGTTGGGGGACCTTGGGTTCGCTTCCCGGGTCCTCCCTGCGTGGAGTTTGCATGTTCTCCCCGTGTCTGCGTGGGTTTCCTCCCACGGTCCAAAGACATGCAGGTTAGGTGGATTGGTGATTCTAAATTGGCCCTAGTGTGTGCTTGGTGTGTGGGTGTGTTTGTGTGTGTCCTGTGGTGGGTTGGCACCCTGCCCAGGACTGGTTCCTGCCTTGTGCCCTGTGTTGGCTGGGATTGGCTCCAGCAGACCCCCGTGACCCTGTGTTCGGATTCAGCAGGTTGGATAATGGATGGATGGATGTTCTGTATATTTATTTTGTCATGCACTGGATGTTATTCTATTTGATAATTGTCTGCATCTATGTGTATCTTGCTTTTCTCATATCTTCTGTCCTTCTCTATTGTGGGATTGACACCCAGCCCAGGCCTATAAGGGTGTATTGGAAAGGCAGTCTCTCACATTTCATTTGAATGCACTTTGATGGAGAAGTCATTTGGCTCAATTAGTTTTATTATTATTACCTTTTCTTTGATTGTCTTGTTTTTTGACTAATATTTTACCTGTCTTTGGATTTACTAGTTTTGTGGATCTGGACTTTGTTACTGTGGATTGATTTTTACTTTGACAGTCGCTTGTGCATTTTGAACTTTAAGAACTGTTTCTCCATTTTGCCTCTCAGTTTCCTATGGTCAGTCTCTACTGGGATGAAACCTAATTTTGGGGCAGGCCAGTAAGGCTTCTGGCCTGCATTTTGTAGGTCTTTTTGAAGGCTTTACCTTTCACCATTTTTGTGCTGCTGCAATTACATCCACAATGTACATACCATAGTTTGCTATAATTAATGTAATTCTTAATAGTTAAAAAAACCCCATAGATTTACAGATATGTTACATTAAATGTATGGAAGTTAAAAATTTCAAAACATATAGATTAATCAACTATTAACAACAAATATGTATAGAGAAATACATTAAATCACATAAACAACACAACTAAAATGCAACTGCAAAACAAAATGTATCAGGGATAGAGGTGTAATTACTTAATATGACTTACACGCCATAATTTGTTAAATTCAATATAAATCTTGATGGAGTTATAAAAAACAAAGACAGATAGATAGATAGATAGATAGATAGATAGATAGATAGATAGATAGATAGATAGATAGATAGATAGATAGATATGAAAGGCACTATATAATAGATAGATAGATAGATAGATAGATAGATAGATAGATAGATAGATAGATAGATAGATAGATAGATAGATATGAAAGGCACTATATAATAGATAGATAGATAGATAGATAGATAGATAGATAGATAGATAGATAGATAGATAGATAGATAGATATGAAAGGCACTATATAATAGATAGATAGATAGATAGATAGATAGATAGATAGATAGATAGATAGATAGATAGATAGATATAAAAGGCACTATATAATAGATAGATAGATAGATAGATAGATAGATAGATAGATAGATAGATATGAAAGGCACTATATAATAGATAGATAGATAGATAGATAGATAGATAGATAGATAGATAGATAGATAGATAGATAGATAGATATGAAAGGCACTATATAATAGATAGATAGATAGATAGATAGATAGATAGATAGATAGATAGATAGATAGATAGATATGAAAGGCACTATATAATAGATAGATAGATAGATAGACAGATAGATAGATAGATAGATAGATAGATAGATAGATAGATAGATAGATAGATAGATAGATGTGAAAGGCACTATATAATAGATAGATAGATAGATAGATAGATAGATAGATAGATAGATAGATAGATAGATAGATAGATAGATAGATAGATAGATAGATGTGAAAGGCACTATATAATAGATAGATAGATAGATAGATAGATAGATAGATAGATAGATAGATAGATAGATAGATAGATAGATAGATAGATAGATAGATAGATAGATAGATATTATCACTTGTCTTGCTCAAAGTAGAACCTGCCTCTTCTGATTGTAAAGTGCGCCTTATCATTTTTAAGCCAAACAAATTCCAAGCTTACCCAAAGCATGTACATTTTCAGCTTAGAGTTTGCCCTTCTCCTGCACTGTCAGAAAACAACTTTTTTGAATGCTATTTAAATTTGAATTAGAAGAGCTCAGTCCATTGAATATAATAGGCTTGTGGTAGCATTATGAGGATTAACACAGAGCCCTTTGTTTTCTACTTGCAGCAGGAAACGAAGTGATATAATATGGCTTTGCTCAGTTTCAATTGGAAATTCAAGGCAGAGGTGTGAAATTAAAATGACTTACTGAATGAAATGTTTGGAAATGGCTCCTCTTCGAGGTAAGCTTGAAAAAAAGGAGAAGGAAACAAAAAAAAAAATAATAATAAAAATAATAATGGGAACATAAACATACAACAGACAGACAAGAGCTTTTAGAGCCACACAAAGGCCAAGCACTTGCTATTAACACATTGTTCGCCTACTGACATCCTCACACTTTCCAAACACATTTGTAATGAGGCCCACTTACCACTAATTAAATGCCAGCACGGTGCTAAAAAGAGATCTACATGCTGGATGTTTTTTTTTCTTTTGCACGTCATCCCTGATGGAGCACGTATGTAATATGGCATCTCTTGAAAGGCGACACTGAGACATGGCTGTAAGCTGATTGAGGCTTTGGACTTCAAACTCTGAGGTTGTGGGTTCAAATTCTGCTGCTGACACTGTGTGACCATGAGCAAGTCACTTCACCTCCTTATGGTCCAATTGGAAAAACAAAAAAAAAAATGTAACCAACTGTATCTCAAATGCTGTACGTCGCCTTGGATGAAGATCCATCCATCCATCCATTATCTAACCCGCTATATCCTAACTACAGGGTCACGGGGACCTGCTGGAGCCAATCCCAGTCAACACAGGGCGCAAGGCAGGAAACAAACCCTGGGCAGGGCGCCAGTCCGCAGTGGATGAAGATTCTCAGCCAAATAATAATAGACAGCTAACACAAGTGGACTGACTGGTCATGCACTTAGGACAGGAACAGCTTAACTTTTAATCCAGGTGGAAGTCCTCTTATGTAATGTTGCCTCTTGATACCCCAGTTGTTCTTTCAGTCCTTCAAGAAGCATGCACAACAGGTACATGACAATTGGATATGGTGGCATCAACTTAATAATATGACATGTCACTATAAAGCTTTAAATAAATACAGTAAAACACACACAAACATTTAGAAATTGTGTATAAAACATGTTCCCGCTCCCTCAATTGAAAGCAATGCCCACTTAAGAATTTCACTGTGACAAGACAACCACAATGTCTGCCACATTTTGTGAACTTAATTAACTAAAGTGTCGTCTTCATGCTTTTTTCAAAGACCTCACACTATACATGTTACTTATCTCTAGCATACATGCATTTATCTCTAGTAGGATTGACTACTGCAATGCGGTGTTCACTGGATGTTCAAACTGTTCTTTATACAGCCTCCAGTTAATCCAAAATGTGGCTGCAAGAATTATTACAAGAACAAGATTACATCTTGCCTGAAGAAGGGGCCTGAGTTACCTCGAAAGCTTGCATATTGTAATCATTTTAGTTAGCCAATTAAAGGTGTCATTTTGCTTGGCTTTTCTCTACAAGAACAAGAAAATACGAACACATAACTCCAGTTCTTAAATCCTTACACTGGCTCCCGGTTAAGTTTAGGGCAGATTTCAAAATCCTTCTTTTAACATATAAAGCATTAAATGGCCGAGGTCCAGCTTACTTGACTGAACTTATCATGACTTACAAACCAGAGCGCACATTAAGTTCTCAAGATGCCGGTCTGGTTATGGTTCCAAGGATTAATAAAATAACAGTGGGAGGTCGAGCTTTTAGTTACAGGGCCCCTAAACTGTGGAATGGTCTGCCTGCTACTTTAAGAGATGCCCCTTCGGTCTCAGCTTTTAAATCCCAGCTGAAGACTCACGACTTCAGTTTAGCACACCCTGACTAGAGCTGCTGATTAACTGTACAGACTGCATCTCTGTTGTTAGTCATTAGCATTAAAACATAAGTAACATGATAGTTAGAATTGGATACTAACCCTCACCTATTCTGTTTCTCTTCTCTGTACTCAAATGTGGCACTTGGTGCCACGGCCCACCTGCCAAGTTGTTTTGCCTGCCTAAGGTAAAGTCATCCCTGATGGAGGATCGCAGGAATCGTGAGAAAGAGGGGTCCTTTCATCGGATTGGCTGGCCCAGCACTGTTTCTGCCATGGAATGGCCAAATGGGGGAGGCAGCTTGATGGATGAGGTCTCCAGGAGTCTAATATTATCTAAATCTTATTATGGGATATCATCTACTGTTAAATTCTGCTCCGTACTTCTAAAAAAATGTTTATTTTTTTATTGAGGATTTGTTCTGTTCTGTGTATTGTATTGCATTGTATTGACCCCCTTCTTTTGACACCCACTGCACGCCCAACCTACCTGGAAAGGGGTCACTATTTGAACTGCCTTTCCCGAGGTTTCTTCCATTTTTTCCTTACTAAGTTTTTTTTTTGGGAGTGTTTCCCTGTCTTCTTAGAGAGTCAAGGCTGGGGGGCTGTCAAGAGTCAGGGCCTGTTAAAGCCCATTGCGGCACTTCCTGTGTGATTTTGGGCTATATAAAAATAAATTGTATTGTATTGTATTGTAACCATTCCCACTAGTAAAGAAAAAAATCTAATATAAACATCATTCCATTATATTATATAGTGCCTATAAAAGTGAACAGCTCCTCCAGGCACTTTGGGAGTCACTATATCTTAGGTTGATGCGTTTAGCAGATCCGTCAGTGTCATGGCATAAATCAGGAATGCACAACCTGAACCTGTTTCCTTAGGAGGCATTAGCTCTCCGGAAATGTGCTCTTTTGAAACTGTGGCGTTTTAAGTAACCGAAAAATATAGAGATATGATATAAAAGGCGATATCCCTCCAATAGTGATTACGGCGGTAAAAATCACATAAGAAAAATAATCTTAGCTTTCTTTACTGACGATTTTACGCGGTATTACAGACGGGAAGCTTATGACACACTCTATCAAGGTGGGAGTCTGCCATCTTTCGTCGCCACGCTGAAAGGATTTTCCGGACGGATGACATAATCTTCCGTCCGACAGCTTCAAAGTGTATTGGCAGTAGGTCCATCCTTATATTCTGGTTGCTCCACGTGCAGGCTCTCTCTCTGGTGGTCCAAACAAGAACAGGAAAGGACTCAACTCCACCTCCAAAAAAAAAATACAGGAATAGCACAATGCCTACTTGCAGTTCTCATTCCCCCAATAAGGAAAGAAGATTTTGTGCTGACAGAGGACAGATGTATACTATTCTGTCTTTAGGCTGTCTATACAATCCTCCAGTTGTCTTTGGCTATCTAGTCCTGTGCTTGGCTCAGCAATTCTAAATGCTGAGCCCCTGCGTACCACACTTGGTCTGCCTGTATGAATGAATCCATAACAGTGTACACAGAGACAGTGACATTAAACTTAATATTATAACAAACATATTATAACAGAACCCGAGGCTAATTATCCTTTCAGAGCTACAATGATACCCTGCTAATCACAGTTCGAACTGGGCACGCCTACCAACCAAAGTCGATAGCACATGTGGAAGTAACCCCCAAAGTAGAAAGGAATAGTTCAATCAACCAGTCTTTATTCAGGCACCGGGGAGTACATAAGATTCATGAGTTGAAAGGCAGAAGAGCAAAGTTCCGCTTTTCAGTCGGATTTTTATTTTTTCCTTCCTCCCACCCCCTTCTCCTTACTTATCAAAAAGCATAATATCATTTAGGGCGGCACGGTGGCGCAGTGGTAGCGCTGCTGCCTCGCAGTTAGGAGACCTGGGTTCACTTCCCGGGTCCTCCCTGCGTGGAGTTTGCATGTTCTCCCCGTGTCTGCGTGGGTTTCCTCCGGGCGCTCCGGTTTCCTCCCACAGTCCAAAGACATGCTGGTTAGGTGGATTGGCGATTCTAAATTGGCCCTAGTGTGTGCTTGGTGTGTGGGTGTGCTTGTGTGTGTCCTGTGGTGGGTTGGCACCCTGCCCGGGATTGGTTCCTGCCTTGTGCCCTGTGTTGGCTGGGATTGGCTCTAGCAGACCCCTGTGACCCTGTGTTCGGATTCAGCGGGTTGGAAAATGGATGGATGGATGGATATACTGTATATATATATATATATATATCTTGTCACACACGTGCACATGAGAGGCAGCTAAAGGGCTTGAGTGACGGCAGTACTGAGAGGTGCCGGGAGGTGGCAGAGTGCACTGACTCTTTTTCTTTCTTGCCTGCAGACCATTCCCGAGAGATTCCACCTGACTCTCGTGACATCATTTCCGGGACCGAGCCAATGGAAGGAGTCCTTACTGGCTCCGGCTCCTCTGACGTCACATCCAGGCCCGAACCAATGGAGAATGAACACATCCCTGATCCTTATGACCTCACTTCCTGCCTTCCCCTTTAAAACCCTGCCCTTTGTCCTTATTCCTCAGTCTGATCTTGGACTCGATTGTATGCACTTCAGTGCTACCGTTTTGTTTGCAGCCAAGGATTTGAGATTATACGGGTGGCTGCCCCAAACCTTTTTCTGTCTCAGACTCGTTTTATGACAATATATATATATATAGTCCTGCGGTGGGTTGGCACCCTGCCCGGGATTGGTTCCTGCCTTGTGCCCAGTGCTGGCTGGGATTGGCTCCAGCAGACCCCCGTGACCCTGTGTTCGGATTCAGCGGGTTGGAAAATGGATGGATGGATGGATAATATCATTTACCCAAATATTTCATCTTGTAGTGTACAAATCGGCCAAGCGTTTTTCTGTTTTTGTGTACGTGTCAGATGGGTCCTAAAGAAGGGACGGTCATCTTTCCTGTGCCTGACAGACGCATTCCTAAAGAGGAAGTTGTCCTCGGTCAGCCTACTGCACCCTGGCTTATGACAGACGCCTTTATGAATAACCTGCCGTTCTAGCAAAACAGCTTTGTCAGCTTTTAACCCTTAGTAGTTTGCAAGCAGTTACTTTTTCTTTCACACACGTTACTTCTAAATGGTTAGATTTTTTAGAAAGTGAAACTACAGGTGAGGTGTCGATTGTGGTGATAGTCTTCAAGAATTTCATAACTGCACATGAAGGAAGCTTGGTGGGGGGTGGTGGGGAGACTGAAGCCCATGTGTTCAGATTCAATGATCGAATACACAAGTGGACAGAAATAATGCAACTCTATTTGAATATGTTCATTTTAAAAATACAGTCGACCCTTGATATACGACCGGCCTGACCTGAGAACAACTTGGTTTACGACCAAAATTTTTGTTTTGAATTACGACCAACATCTTGCGTTATGACCCGAATGCGGTCACATGTACCCGCTTTTGCGATTGTAAACAAACAGCCGAGAGCGTTCATAAGTGTCAGTCAGAGCCCAGATACAATTTTTAAAAATGTATTAAAATAAAAAAAAATATATATATATATCATGGCAACAAGTGCTCAGATCTTTCAAATTTAGCTCAGGTGCACCCTATTTAGTTGACCATCATTGAGGTGTTTCTACACCTTGTTTGGAGTCCACCTGTGGTCAGTTCAACTGATTCTATCTGATTGAGAAACACGTACAGCTGTCTACAGAAGGTCCCATAGAGGAGCAAGGACCAAGCTATGAGGTTGAATGAATTGCCTGCAGGGCTTAGAGACAGGAGTGTGTTGTGACACAGATCTGGGGAAGTCTACAAAATATTTATGAAGCATTGAAGGATCTCAAAGGCACAGTGGCCTCCATAATTCTTAAATGCAAGAAGTCTGGAATTACCTTGACACTCACTAGAGATGGTCATCTGGCCCAACTGAGCAATCGGAGAGTAGGGCTTTGGTAAGAGAGGTGGTCAAGAATTAGATAGTCACTCTGGCTGAGCTCCAGAGGACCTGAGTGAAGATGGAAAAAACTTCAAAAAGGACAATCATCACTGCCACACTCCACCAAACTGGGGTTTATGGCAGAGTGGCTAGAAATGAAAAGCCCACTGGGAATTTGCAAAAAAAAGGCACCAAAAGACTCTAAGATTTTGTGAAATAAGAAAGTCTGGTCTGATGAAATCAAGACTAATCTGTTTGACCACAGTCTGAAGGAAATCAGGCCCCATTCATCATTTGCACGGTACAATTCCAACAGCAAGGCATGGTGGTGGCAGTATCATGCCATGTGGTTGCTGTTCAGCAAGATGGGACTGGGAGACTAGAAAGCACTGACGTAAAGCGGAACAAAGAAAAGCAAAGAGATGTGCTTAATGAACACCTGCGCCAGCATGCTCTGGACCTCAGACTGGACAAAAAGTTCATCTTCCAATGACGGAAAGCACAAAGCAAAGGCAACACAGTCAAATCTGTGAATGTTCTAGAAGGACCCAACAAGAATCTGGACTTGAACCCAACATCTCTGGAGATACCTGCCAACAGCTGTCCACTGATGGTCTACAACCAACCTGACAAAGACTGACAGAATCTGCAGAGAAGAATGGCAGAAAATTCACAAATCCAGGAGTGTGAATCTTATCGTGATGAACCAAAGACGCCTTCAGGCCATTATTGCTGCCAAATGGGCTTCAATGAAGTACTGAGTAAAGGGTCTTACTTCATTGTATTTTTAATAAATTTGCAATAAATTAAAGATTCTGAGGGAAAAAATAATGGGAACTAAAATGATTTTAACACAAGGAAACAGTCTTACTCACCTGGTTACGACTTTAGCTTGCTTCCCTGACTTTACTCAATCCCCTGATACCACTAATTTAGAATCAGCTGCTGCCAAGCACAAGTGGTGCATATCTTATTGCCAGTCACCCCGTGCAATGCTCTGAAGTTTCAATAGCAACGTTCACAATTACAGGGCAGCACTTGTTCAGCCTCAGTCAACATGTTTCAATAAGAAAAAAGCAAACTCTGTCCAGGCCTGTCAGAAACCACTAAATGGGATGGTGTAGCACTGAATCTAGAGAACGATGACCACGAAGAGTCAAGGCCTTGGAATCTCACACATCAGTACAGGAAGCTTTGCTTGCTTTGTGGCATACACTTGTGAAAGGCACTTTATAAAATAAAGACTGAGTGATCATCTGTCTGTGTGGTCTTTGGGGATACTGTATTGATCTAATTATGTAATCATTTCATCATTTGAAAATAGACAACAGTGCAAAATATGGCTTCACCGGATCCTGAGCACAACTGAAGAGCTTCCTGTGATTTGCATCTGACACAAAAAGAAGGGCATGTGAGCACTAAAGAGGGCTTTCTTAACTCCCCTGGGGGGCTTGTGTTAAGAGAGCAAATGAGGCTCACATTTCTTTTGAAGGTCCTCTTTATTTATTTATTGCTTATTTATTTTTTGTGAATTGATCATCTTGCATTAAAGATCCATCCCGGAGATGCGGTCAAGGCGGAGGTCAATATTTTTGTTTCATGTGGTCTCCCTTTCTCTCTTGTCAGACGTGTCAAGTCGGAAATGACTTCCTCGTGCACCATCATTTCATTTCTCCACAAATGGTCTTCTGCTGAATAAAAGGATGAGATGAAGCATCCAAACAGGTCTAACTGTGTAAAGACACACAGGAAGGTGGAAGAGGAAAAAATCACCTAACTGACTCCAAAAAAACACATTAGATTGAAAGGAATAAACAATACTAAACAAATGTTAGTTCACTATAACCTATGCATGGCATGATAGATAGATAGATAGATAGATAGATAGATAGATAGATAGATAGATAGATAGATAGATAGATAGATAGATAGATAGATAGATAGATAGATAGATGTGAAAGGCACTATATAATAGATAGATAGATAGATAGATAGATAGATAGATAGATAGATAGATAGATAGATAGATAGATAGATAGATAGATAGATAGATAGATGTGAAAGGCACTATATAATAGATAGATAGATAGATAGATAGATAGATAGATAGATAGATAGATAGATAGATAGATAGATGTGAAAGGCACTATATAATTGATAGATAGATAGATAGATAGATAGATAGATAGATAGATAGATAGATAGATAGATAGATAGATAGATAGATAGATAGATAGATAGATGTGAAAGGCACTATATAATTGATAGATAGATAGATAGATAGATAGATAGATAGATAGATAGATAGATAGATAGATAGATAGATAGATAGATAGATGTGAAAGGCACTATATAATAGATAGATAGATAGATAGATAGATAGATAGATAGATAGATAGATAGATAGATAGATAGATAGATAGATAGATAGATAGATAGATAGATAGATAGATAGATAGATAGACAGACAGATACTTTGTTAATCCCAAGGGGAAATTCACATGATGATGCTGTTTAGCAGCTAATCTCATTCAAGGTCTCAGGAGACCATCACAGCAGCATTAAGGGCCATTCATAATTTCACACCTAAGCATTTTAGCACTAGTCCAGAACACTCTGCTTGTAATGTTATTTGTCGCTATTTGTGCTACCTTTCTAAGACAGGTTGAAATCTAAGTAATCAATGTAGACCTTGGCATTAACATTTGCAGTGCACCATGCAATGTGTATGTCTCTGTTACATGCCATTTGGTATGGGATTCATAAAAGCAATGTTAATGATTTTGATGTACCATTTGGAAAGACAAATGCACTTCATTTTATTACTACAATGTTTGTGATGCTCCATCTGTCAGAATGATAAATGAAATGCACATGTCTCTGTTATATACCTTTTGGCATGAGAGTCGTGAAAGCAGTGTTGATGTTTGTGATACTCTATCCGTTGAAATGACAAAAGCAACAAATACTGTATATCTCTGTTATATGCCATTTGGTATGGGAGTCATAAAAGCAGCATTAATGCTTGTGATGTGGCGTCTGTTGGAAAGACAAATTCAATGCATATGTCTCTGTTATATGCCATTTGTTATGGGATTCATAAAAGCAGTGTTAATGTTTGTGATGCACTATCTGTTTGAATGACAGAGACATAGCAACTGCACGGACACACAAACAGATGCATAGAAAATTATGCAGTAACTGCCATGGATAGAAGCCGAGGCAATACACAACGTTTGCAATGGCTTATGGGTAGTTTGGACACACAGAATGAAGCGCTCTGCCATTAGTCTGGTTGAAGCCAATGTCAAATGAACATGGAAGCTCTTGAAGTGGGTCACATCTCTGTGCCCTGTCATAACATTAGACAGCCTGCTTTGTATGCGGACGTCTTCTTCTTTGTGACAATGTAGTGGGGGTGGGATAGAGGGATGCCTAAATTTTAAAGCTACGTCCCCTCCCAAGAAAAAAGAAAATAAAAGTACAGCCATTCTTTGTGCAAACAGCACTGAGTAAAGAACGGTGGTGGGATGTGTTAATTACTTAGGGAACAATCCCCTGGCTGGCTAATTAAGGACACGTTAAATAAAAGGAAGAAAAGGAAAATCAAAGCAATTTCAAAAGTGCCTTAAAAAAATACAACAAAACAAAAAATAAAACAAAACATATGCGGAAAAAAAAGCATTTTGAAGTTAAAACCCTTGGGTCTGTAGAAAAGCAACTTTTTTCTGGGACAAGAGGGTTTTAAAGGGACGCCACTTGTCTGATATGATTCAGTGTGGCACAGTGTTAATGGCTTTGGACTTTGAACCCTAAGGTTGTGGGTTCAAATACTGACACTGACACAATGTGGCCAGGAGCAAGTTGCTGCACCTGCCTGTGCTACAATTGGGAAAAAATAAAGAAATGTAACTAATTGCATCTGAAATGTAATTCATTTTGGATAAAGGAATCAACTCAATAAATAAATAACAAAAAGTAAAAAAGAGAAGAGGTCTGAATAGTTTCTGAATCCAGTATCTATATGTGGCAGGCAGTGTGGCATAGTGGTTAAGACTTTGGACCTCACTCCTGAATATGCGGGTTCAAATACTTGACCCTGTGTGACCATGAGCAAATCACTTCATCGGCCTGTGCTCCAACTGGGCAAAATAAAGAAATGTAATCAAAAGTATGTGAAACACTGCAGTTGCTTTGCATAACTGCCTCAACCTAATAATACCACATTGTCTTTTGTGTCCAAGCCTCCTGCTTTTGCAATTTCTTTTAAAATCAGATATTCTACCTCCCTTATAACATCACTTGTTAAATTAATTCAATCATGCTACTATTGAGAATTCAAAAGTGTACATTGTCACCATCCTTTTCACTGTACAATAGCAGTTTGTAAATTTGATCCAAAGCATACTGTACGGTCAGTTCAGCAAAACAACAAAATAAATGAAGCAAAGCATCTTGGTGACTGTGCTTAGGTGCGATTTGGCTGCCTGGCTCAGAGCAAACTCACAGCTGTTAGGGAAACCCATTACGCCTCTGTGCATTTTTAATCCATGCTTCAGAATCCTTGAGGAAGCTGGCACTGCACATTTACTGAATGACATGTAGATTCACAAGCATGATTAGGCAAACACAGTGACAAAGGGAAATATACAATAAATCTCATTTATACAAAGAAAAAAAATACACTGAGCCATGACGGCCAAGTGACTAGGGCACGATGAGCTACAGGATGAGGGAGACTGGAGTCACTTACCAGTGCCAAGCTGTTAAACAATTAGCATATCGCTGGGATCATTAAGCATTTACAATCAATTGATAACTTACTCCACAAAAGCCTGAATGGTTGATTTAGCTAATGCTGCACATCAAAATAATGGCAAATAAAAGTTATTTAACCACGTTACTGTGCTGAAAATTTGCACAAAGCCCTTTTACATAATAAAAGGATTAGGAGCCAATGATGCACATTCATTTTGGCAAGCTGAACAGCAAGCTGAAAGTGCATTTTAAAAAGACGGGTAACCCAGATGAGGCTGCTGGATCGGTGCCGATGGGAACTGCACCCTAAACCACCACAACTATAGGATATATTAGAATGGTGAGATTAAATGCATGCTGACAAAAGCATTCCAAGAAAATAACCTCCACCTTCAACACATCACACAGATGTTAATGAAATGCTGGGAAGTGAGTAGTAACACACAAATATAAATAAACATGAAGACGTTGTGTATGAAAGTAATGACATCCGAGGTTTGCTCCCTGTAAAGGAAAGCAAAGGTGCGAACACCTGATGAGCTCCAATTACACTTTGTATTACTTGGTAGGTTCTGTATCACATACATACATTCTGTATATATATATACTGTATGTATTTTGTATATAAGGTATATTACAATTATCCATCCATCCATCCATTTTCTAACCCGCTGAATCCGAACACAGGGTCACGGGGGTCTGCTGGAGCCAATCCCAGCCAACACAGGGCACAAGGCAGGAACCAATCCTGGGGCAGGGTGCCAACCCACCGCAGGACACACACAAACACACCCACACACCAAGCACACACTAGAGCCAATTTAGAATCGCCAATGCACCTAACCTGTATGTCTTTGGACTGTGGGAGGAAACCCACACAGACACGGGGAGAACATGCAAACTCCACGCAGGGAGGACCCGGGAAGTGAACCCAGGTCCCCAGATCTCCCAACTGCGAGGCAGCAGCGCTACCCACTGCGCCACCGTGCCGCCCTATTACAATTATACTATATATAAATAAATATAGATAAAATTGTATATATTATATACTGTATAATATGTGTGTTTATATATATGTATATATACAGTATATGTATTATATGTATAAGATATATTACAATTATGCTATCTATAAATAAATATAGATAAAATTGTATATATTATATACTGTATAATATGTGTGTTTATATATGTATATGTATTATATGTATAAGATATATTACAATTATGTTATATATAAATATAGATAAAATTGTATATTTTAAAATACTGTATAATATGTGTGTTTATATATATGTATATATACAGTATATGTATATGTATTATATGTATAAGATATATTACAATTATGCTATCTATAAATATAGATAAAATTGTATATATTATATACTGTATGTGTTTATATATGTATATATATATGTATTATATGTATAAGATATATTACAATTATGTTATATATAAATAAATATAGATAAAATTGTATATATTATATACTGTATGAGTATTTATATATATATATATGTATTATGTGTATAAGATATATTACAATTATACTATATATAAATAAATATAGATAAAATTGTATATATTATATACTGTATGTGTGTTTATATATATGTATATATATATATGTATATGTATTACGGGTATAAGATATATTACAATTATACTATATAGCCATGTGCGCCCAACTACGTTGCACGTGTTAAAGTTGTCTGTGAAGGGCTCCCTGTTTAAACGCGGCTGCCAGTCGTGAACTGGGCCCTTCGTCGCACAGCATTATGATTTTTTATAAGGGAAACAAAATTACAAAACAAAACCCTTGGACATTGATTCGATAGGAACGGCCTACTCGGAATCACTGTCCGAATAGTAATTATGTGGTGGTGTAGGAGCATTTCTGCTTCTCTCCGTTCACAGTCCGTCTCGTTTTCACAACACTGTCGTTTCCTCTCACGATCTCTTCTCAACCTTTCTCCAATCTCACAGGTTGCTTTGTGGCAATCCAAAGAGTAAGGAAGAACCAATGCTTCTTTCTTGAAGTCCAAACGCCGACTGATGAAAAATCACAGAAGTGTGCCCGACATATATACTCTGACTCCAAGAAGTGGGTGAACATTCGATTTGGACGAAGTGCTGCCAACGACGGTCGATAGAAACACAAAAAACCTCAGTCTCGACAACGAAGCAGGTGTCGACGCCAGATCTAAACACAAAGCACGGTGTCGACACCAGATCTAAACACAAAGCATGGTTTCAACGCCAGATCTAAACACAGAGTGCTATTGACAGGGTTTGTAAACAAAAGTAACAACCAAGGTGTTGTGTATTGAGCCAGTACAAACAGCACGTAGTCTCCTTTAGTTCAATCCTCTTTAATCACCACACTCCAACCTCATCCAACGATCCTCCCCCTCACTTCCTCTCCTCCTCCATCACTACTGCCCTCTACTGAACACAGCAGGAACACCACACAAGGCAGTGAATTCGCGGACAAAGATCAAGATCCAATTGAAGATTATATATAAAGATATATAGATAAAATTGTATATATTATATACTGTATAATATGTGTTTATATATATGTATTCATATACATATATGTGTATGTATTATATGTATAAGATATATTACAATTATGCTATATATAAATAAATATAGATAAAATTGTATATATTATATACTGTATAATATTTGTGTTTATATATGTATATACAGTGCATCCGGAAAGCATTCCCAGCGCATCACTTTTTCCACATTTTGTTATGTTACAGCCTTATTCCAAAATGGATTAAATTCATTTTTTTCCTCAGAATTCTACACACAACAACCCATAATGACAACGTGAAAAAAGTTTACTTGACGTTTTTGCAAATTTATTAAAAATAAAAAAACTGAGAAATCACATGTACATGTCCCCCATGTAGTAGTGAAACAGGACAGTGAGGAAGGCCCTGCCCGGCTCCCTACTCCTCAGTCTGCAGCCTCTTTCTCAGATTAGCACAAAAAAATCACTCCTGCAAGCGAACTATGATTCTTAGCACGATGAAAGAAGTCGCAAAATCAACCGGATCTAAATCCTTTAAGTTGTTCTCTCATTCGCTAGCAAAGCGGATGTAAGATACGCCCCGAGGCAGACACGTAAGTGAGGAGGTCCCCGCCCCTCTCCCCTTGGCCCGCTGCATGTCTCTTGGATTTGTGCAAATAAATCAGTACCGCAAGTGAACTATGATACCTAGTGCAGTGAAAGAAGTCGCAAAATCAATAGGAACGTTAAGGCAAATTATAGAGAAAAACCCAATCTAAATCCGTTAAGTAGTTCTCTCGTGAAAAGCAGACAGACAGACAGGAAGACTTTGGATTTCATATAGATAGATAGATAGATAGATAGATAGATAGATAGATAGATAGATAGATAGATAGATAGATAGATAGATAGATAGATAGATAGATAGATAGATAGATAGATAGATAGATAGATAGATAGATAGATAGGAATGCTGAGAGTCACTGAAACACAGAAAGTATTGGCAAGAATACAAATGATATTTTCACAATGCTAAAAGGGGGCCCATGTACCGTTGGCAGTATGACAGAGTGTGAGAAGCGGCTTTGCGAGAACACAATCAATAGAGGACGTGCCGAACAAGAGAGAGATCCCGAGAAAACAGGGTGCACAGGGAATGCTGAAGGTTTCCCTTAGGGCAAGAGATCAAATATTTTTAAATATATTCTTTTACCTGTCTTTGACACGTAACTTAGCTAGTCAGAAATAAAATGGCACCACAGCAAATCAAATTTATATTTTAATATTATTAAGAATGTCTCTAAATAAAAAATAAATGTAAACCATGTGCTCCCTAGATTCTGAAACACTCAATGTCGATGTGTAGGTTATTTTTAAAAACCACAAAATGGAGAAGGTTCTGCCTGCAGACCTCCAGCGACAGAACCCTCTTGTAGCCAGCCTCTATTAAAGCAATGAATGCAAAAAATGTAAATATACAGTACTTCAAATCATGACAAGTATAAACATTCAAAAAACAAATAAATAAACGAATTGGACTGTAAAAGACTTCACCTTAAAAGATGCTTTAAAAAATATACAGGCAGTTCATCACTGGAGAACCCTTCTCTTTCCAAACATGCATCTCATCCGGAGGGCCACACTAGTGATCCTGTCACAGTAGCCCATCTAAGCAGGCTAAAAAAATAATAAAAGCTAAAATAAATTAAGTAATTATTGTGAATGTACTGTGCTGGGGGGAGAAGGCAGGGGGCATGACAGTGAATGAACTCCTGGCCGGGCAGGTTGCACTCACTTCACTTCTTCATAAATTTACCATAATGCCAAATTATAGGTGATGTGTGTGGTTATTGGACACTTGGGAAATTATAACTAATTGTTGCTGACTGCACTTAAAGTGTATTTGATTGTAAAAATAAAAGTAACTCGCAGAGGAATGGGACAATTAATGACCATCATCATGGCAGCTTAAGCACACCAAGGCCTTCACACTTTGAGCTATTATTATTATTAAGAGGAAGAAATGGAGGGACGAGGGACACTTTAATTAATGGTACCAAGCTTCCAAGTTTGTTTTTTTTTGTTGATTGCAAATGGAAAACAGATTTTCATTCATTGAACTGAATCTGCATTGCCTTTTCCATGCACCTCAAGATTCTTTTCTTTCAACCATCAACAGCTTAGCAGACATTCAGCACAGCGTGTACACAACTCGACGTCTGCATTTTCCGCGCCGAGGGCAATCCTTTAGAGGATTATTCCCAGGTTCATTTTTCTTCTCTTTGCTTATCTGCCTGAAAAGTTGGATATTCTGCAACTTTGTACAGCTTTAAGTAATAATGCCACTTTAGAAAGACACAGAAGCGCTTTCATTTCCGTGCAAAAAAAAGCTGCGCTCTCGGAGGAATGTCCTTGCTATTGATGAATAAAATAGCACAGACGATCCGTTTTCAGTTCCCAAACCACCAAGGCCGAGATTCTCCATACATGAATCTTCTGGCCCACAACGGTGGAAAAACACTTTGCCCTCTCATACCAATGCTTTTGTTCATGAAAATCATACTGTGAATTTAGAAGATGGAGAGATCGACAACCGAAGACTTGCTCTGCTGAGGTGAAATGTTAAAAATGCAGCCATGCAAAGTGGTATTAACAGGATGAACTTACCTTTGTGAATTCTGGGGAAAATGAATATGGAAGATGAAAAAGGAATGTATAAACTGGTAATGTATTCTGTGGAACAGAAATTTAAAAAGAATCTTAAAGTGAGCTGCAATTTTTAATTTGTATTGGGCTACTCAGCCTGAAGTGAAGATATGTTATTTGAACAAAGTCCAGGCTCAGTGACCTGCTTTCTAAACTCATTTACTCCCTGCTTGGCCCATGGTGATCCAGGACAAGTATTGTGATTTCATCTCCAAAAATGGTGTGAGGCCTTCAAACGCATTTAAGAAAGCAGACTTGAGTTCCTCCAGCCTCCCCAGAAAAGGCCACAAAATGGTAGCTTAATTTCCACTTAAGTGGTTGGCTTTATCCTACACTGCGCCAAAATGTGGTTCAGTCTCAAAGTTCAAAGAAAATATATTCTGTAACACACCTGAAATACCCCAAAAAAGGAAGAGGATAACCACATACTCCTGGCTTGTACAGAGTAAGGCCATAGGAAATCATTATAAGGTAAGATTTATTGACAGAAAATGAAAATAATACAAGAAATGAACAAAAGTGCAAATGATGATCAAAAAAGGATTTGCATAAAATCAAACAAGTCCCAAATTGAAATTCTCTAGAACAGGAGTTTCCACGATCAGTCATAGTGGCTGAGTGGTTTTCATTCCAAACAGTTTCACAAATAAATGGTTCAATCTTACTTCTTATACACATATTGCAAAACATGCATCCATGTTGTTTTAAGAAGGGAAAAAAGTGAAACATTTTTTGGGAGATTCAGCCATTTTAAAAGGAGAACGGATCAAGGAGTGGACTTACGTGGAAACATCACCAAGTGCATGTAAATGATATTGAAAGTTGATGCCCAGATGTGAATTCCTGTCTCTGTTCTGTAGAGAACTACACAATAACAACTGAAAAAGTCACACTCTTATATTCTTACACTTACAATGTTTTAATATATTGATGCTCAGCTCATTATTTCACAAAGATATTGTCTGCTGTCGCTCGATGTGCTTCGGTTTTTTATGGAGAAAAAGATGAAGCACACGCCTAACATGCAATCATGTGGCAAGAACAGATCAGGCAGTGCAGGCATGCATTAAGTTTTAATGACGTTAAAGTTTAGCACAGATGTTTTGGCATAGACAGAGTGATAGTGCAGGGTTGTCATTCCTGCATCACAGCACCAGGTTCTTCATAACGTTTGCACATTGTCCCTCATTTATTATGGATCAACTGGAATTAGTGACCGTCTGTGAGTTTACCACTCAAACACGTTGCCCTTTGTTCTTTAACTACCAACTCATCCTGCATTAAACAATTCAATAACTGGTTTGTAAAGCTTTGATCTGCTTAGTCGCACCTGCTGCCTTATTCATTTTCAGAATTTTTTGTTTTAACAAGTGTGTGCACAACGCGCCATTGAAAATGTGAAGTACAGGTAGCTTTATTAAAAATGCAATGAGTGTAATCACTTCACTTCAGATTTATTGCAATTTGTGCACAGAACAAAAAAACTCTTACAAGCTCTATTTACCACAATGCAATCTTGTTCTGTGGGTGTTATATTAGGGTTCAAATCCTTATTTTATGTCTTTTCTGATCATTTTTGTGTCTTCGATTTACATTAACGTGACTTGTGTTTATTGTTTGCTGTATTTCCAATGTCTGTGTTATGTTCCTTGTGTTTTGTGGGTCATTTCCCAAGAGGCACAGCCACCTCTATCACCACAAGGGGAAACCCTGAGTCCGTTGCAGTTCATTCCAATGCGCTTGGGAGTTGGTGAGTGTTTTATTGTGAGTATTTCTGTGCTATGTTCTGGACTTTTGATGTTTTTGATCTCATTTTTTGACTTTGCCTTTGCATTACCACTTTGGGACTTTGTTGGCTTTAGATTGCCTTTGCTGCTAATTCCTATTTGCCTTTTTGTACTCCACAGAGCTTCAAGTTATTATACAGCATTTTTGTGATGAATAAATTACATTTTTTTTTTATAAATATCCTCTGATTGCCTTTGTATCTAGCTGAGGTTTGATGGTAATATCCCCCTCTAGTAGATATTTTTGGATTTTGAGCTTGGGAACATCCATCCATCCATCCATTTCCTAACCCGCTGAATCCGAACACAGGGTCACGGTGGTCCGCTGGAGCCAATCCCAGCCAACACAGGGCACAAGGCAGGAAACAATCCTGGGCAGGGTGCCAACCCACCGCAGGACACACACACACACACCCACACACCAAGCACACACTAGGGCCAATTTAGAATCGCCAGTCCACCTAACCTGCATGTCTTTGGACTGTGGGAGGAAACCGGAGCGCCCGGAGGAAACCCACGCATACACGGGGAGAACATGCAAACTCCACGCAGGGAGGACCCGGGAAGCGAACCCAGGTCCCCAGGTCTCCCAACTGCGAGGCAGCAGCGCTACCCACTGCGCCACCATGCCGCCAGCTTGGGAACACTTCAGTATAATAACAGAAGGCTATATAAAATAACACCACTGAATGTAATAAAATAAAGTTGTTTAGGAAAAAAAAATAAATCATATGATTTGAGTATACATCCGTCTGCTATTACAAACCAATGACAGAGCATAACCACTAAAGAAACAGAATTGCAGAAGCAAAAGTAGGAGAATAAGCAGAATATAGCCTAGCAGTGGTGGGCACTGTCATGACTCCACTCGCGATGTCTGCTACAAGAAATGTATCTTTACCTTGAGAAAATAGTACCCAGACTCTGTGATAAAATGTATTATTTCCAGTTTACTTTTGTTGTCACAAGCAGAAACATGGGATGTGCAGTTTCTTAATTAGAAACCTTTACTTCAAAGAAGATGGATTTGGTGAATTTTAAGGCTTTTTTCACAATGATACCTGAGTCCATTATAAAACACAGGCTAGGTATTTATTTAAATTTATAAACTTTACGTCATTTTACAATGCTCTTTCATGTGGTAAATTAACATCTCTCTATATATAAAATCAAACGTCTTTCTGTCTGTCTGTATGTCTGTCTGCTTTCACGAGAGAACTACACAAATGGTCTTCTGCTGAACAAAAGGATGAGATGAAGCATCCAAACAGGTCTAACTGTGTAAAGACACACAGGAAGGTGGAAGAGGAAAATATCACTTAACTGACTCCAAGAAACACATTAGATTGAAAGGAATAAACAATACTAAACAAATGTTAGTTCACTATAACCTATGCATGGCTGGCTAGATAGATAGATAGATAGATAGATAGATAGATAGATAGATAGATAGATAGATAGATAGATAGATAGATAGATAGATAGATAGATAGATAGATAGATAGATAGATAGATAGATAGATAGATAGATAGATAGATAGATAGATAGATAGATAGATAGATAGATAGATAGATAGATAGATAGATAGATACTTTATTAATCCCAAGGGGAAATTCACATACTCCAGCAGCAGCATACTGATAAAAACCAATAAATTAAAGAGTGATAACAATGCAGGTATACAGACAGACAATAACTTTGTATAATGTTAACGTATACCCCCCCGGGTGGAACTGAAGAGTCACATTGTGTGATGGAGGAACGATCTCCTCAGTCTGTCAGTGGAGCAGGACGGTGACAGCAGTCTGTCGCTGAAGCTGCTCCTCTGTCTGGAGATGATCCTGTTTAGTGGATGCAATGGATTCTCCATAATTGACAGGAGTCTGCTCATCGCCCGTTGCTCTGCCACGGATGTCAAACTGTCCAGCTCCATGCCTACAATAGAGCCTGCCTTCCTCACCAGTTTGTCCAGGCGTGAGGCATCCCTCTTCTTTATGCTGCCTCCCCAGCACACCACCGCATAGAAGAGGGCGCTCGCCATAACCGTCTGATAGAACATCTGCAGCATCTTATTGCAGATGTTGAAGGATGCCAGCCTTCTAAGGAAGTATAGTTGGCTCTGTCCTCTCTTGCACAGATCATCAGTATTGGCAGTCCAGTCCAATTTATCATCCACCTGCACTCTGTACCCTCTGCACACAGTCACCTCTGATGATCACGGGGTCCATGAGGGGCCTGGGTCTCCTAAAATCCACCACCAGGTCCTTGGTTTTGCTGGTGTTCAGGTGTACGTGGTTTAAAGTGGTTTAATGGATTTAGATCAGGGTTTTTTGTATAATTTGCTTGAACATTCCGGTTGATTTTGCAACTTTTCTCATTGTGCTAAGAATCATAATTCGCTTGCAGGAGTGATATATTTGCGCTAATCCAAGACAGAGGCTGCGGGCCGAGGGAACATCAGGAATAGGGATCTCTTCACTCACGCGCCATCCTCCGTTCGAGTCGGTCTACCTCTGTGTTTTAGAGTGTTCCTTGCCTCCGCTTAGCTAACAATACCTGTTTGTTAATTGATTTTTAAAGTTTGTTGTGTTTCACTACTACTCGGGCAGAGCTGCAGGGTATGGCTAGTATATCATAATTGTGAAGAAATAACTTTGACTTGAATAATACTAAATTCATGTGGCATGGTCACATGGACAACCGTGTTAAAAAACAAATAAACAAACAAATAAAAAAAAGCTCATGTGACTTATTTAGGTTAAGTAAATCTAAATAGTGTAAAGATATTTTGACATCAGACCTCTTTTGTGTGTATTAAGGTTTTGATAGGTACTTTTCACTTGGCAAAGGAGAAACGTAAAAGGAGCAAATAAAATTTTAGTGAATTAAAGCAGTTGGCCTGTAACAAGTTCGAATGGAAAAAGGTTTTTAAGAACTTATGTTCCTTTAAAGAGTGACAGGAATTATTATTATTATCATTGCATTATTAATGTAAGAGCCAAATTCTTTAAGTTATTGGTAAATTTACCTTATTTTTTGCTTAATTTTAATAAAATGCAACTTTCACATAGATAATGGAAGACTCTGTTTTATCCCCATAAGCTAACAAGTTAATGGAATGTTCAGCTACTGTATATTCCTGTGTAACAAGAGAATGCACTCAGATTGTAATTTAAACAGTGTACATAATAAGAGAATACAGACAAAGATGAAGGGTTGGGGGACCAAATGTTGAACCTTATATATTATCCATCCATCCATTATCCAACCTACTATATCAGTATGTGCGTCTCGGGAACTACAGGTCTGACATTGTGGTCAGCAGCACAGGAGCGCCACAGCGGACTGTACTTTCTCCGGTCCTGTTCAGCCTATATACATCGGACTTCCAACACAACTCAGAGTCCTGCCACGTGCAAAAGTTCGCTGACGACACTGCTATCGTGGGCTGCATCAGGAGTGGGCAGGAGGAGGAGTATAGGAACCTAATCAATGACTTTGTTAAATGGTGCAACTCAAACCACCTGCACCTGAACACCAGCAAAACCAAGGAGCTGGTGGTGGATTTTAGGAGGACCAGACCCCTCATGGACCCTGTGATCATCAGAGGTGACTGTGTGCAGATGGTACAGACCTATAAATACCTGGGAGTGCAGCTGGATGATAAATTAGACTGGACTGCCAATACTGATGCTCTGTGCAAGAGAGGACAGAGCCGGTTATACTTCCTTAGAAGGCTGGCGTCTTTCAACATCTGCAATAAGATGCTGCAGATGTTCTATCAGACGGTTGTGGCGAGCACCCTCTTCTACGCGGTGGTGTGCTGGGGAGGCAGCATAAAGAAGAAAGACGCCTCACGCCTGGACATACTGGTGAGGAAGGCAGGCTCTATTGTAGGCATGGAGCTGGACAGTTTGACATCTGTGGCAGAGCGACGGGCACTCAGCAGACTCCTATCAATTATGGAGAATCCACTGCATCCACTAAACAGGATCATCTCCAGACTGAGGAGCAGCTTCAGCAACAGACTGCTGTCACCGTCCTGCTCCACTGACAGACTGAGGAGATCGTTCCTTCCCTAAACTATGCGACTCTTCAATTCCACCCAGGGGGGTAAACGTTAACATTATACAAAGTTATTGTTTGTTTTTTGTATCATTATGCTACTGCTGGAGTATGTGAATTTCCCCTTGGGATTAATAAAGTTATCTGTCTATATATCTATCTACAGGGTCACGGGGGTCTGCTGGAGCCAATCCCAGCCAACACAGGGCGCAAGGCAGGAAACAAACTCCAGGCAGGGCACCAGCCCACCGCAGGGCACACATACCAAGAACAATTTAGGATCGCCAATGCACCTAACCTGTATGTCTTTGGGCTGTGGAAGGAAACCCATGCAGACATGGGGAGAACATGCAAACTCCATGCAGGGAGGACCCAGGAAGTGAACCCGGGTCTCCTAACTACGAGGCAGCAGCGCTACCCACTGTGCCACCATGCCGCCCCTTCTATATATTACAGTACATGAAAAAAAATATGCTTTTGCAAAACTGTATGTCTTTACAGATGAGATTCTCTGACCAAACTGGGGAAAGATGGCGCTGGTGCTGGTTATGAGGCCAGTGAGGCAGAAGGGGTTTGAAGCAGACACCATAACGGGTGTCGACTTGCCTTAAAAGAAAAAGAAACTCAGAAGTATGTTTTTTTCTCAGTACAACTTCCAACTGATAAGGCCTCCAAAATCAAATATCTCATGTCCAAAACTTCAAGAGGAAGTCAAGAAAAGCCACATGACAGTTGAGGAGGGGAGCGACTTCTGTAGGGAACTTAGAGTGGAGGAGAAACTGGAGAGCTGAAAAAAGAGGGAACCAGAGTAAACAAGAGAGTACAAAAAAAGATGAGGAAAGGAACAAATAAAAAAGGAAAATAAATAAATAGCTAAGAAGAAAGTCTGGAAGTGGACAGACGTCATTTACATCTCCCTGGCTTTTCATTCTGTATTTCATACTCATTATTTTTTTAGATATTCACTCATATACTGTATTAGATTCGCAGACACACATGCCGGCTTTTACTACTTTTATTTTGGCTATTTCCACACTGGTAACTTGAAAACTGATAGACCTGCTCCCTTTCTCTTTTTCCACCTCTGTGTTGACCTTGAAAGCCTAACTTGTAGGCTTACAGGAAAATGCAATTTACACTTTTATTAAAACCAATACCTTTGTGAATATAGCCTGCTAACTGTGTCTTATGTTGTGAAGGTTTTATGATGCAAACTACAGACAGCAAGGGAATATGGTGAAAACAAGATTTTTTGCATTAAGCTTATACCAAAGCAAACAAGCAGGCATTATTTAATATAGTGTCTTCTAAAATAAAATTTCATAGCTAGGTCCTTAACAGATAATAGTGCATTTATTTCTATAATTCTACTATGGGGCAGACTCCTGTGACCTGTTGCTGTCTTTGGCCCATGTCCATGTTTTACGCAAACTGAGATTAAGCAGTGACATGATTCATCCATCCATCCATCCGTTATCCAACCCGCTACATCCTAACTACAGGGTCACGGGGGTCTGCTGGAGCCAATCCCAGCCAACACAGGGCGCAAGGCAGGAAACAAACCCCGGGCAGGGCACCAACCCACCGCAAGTGACATGATTCATGTGTTTAATATCAGAAAGGGATGACATGATTGAAGTGTTTAAGGGTGTACTCCTGCAAGGCCTGTGTGTTCCATACCATGCTCAAGCATGATTGCCTGACGCCCCCATCCTAACTGCCCCGCTGACCTGTACTCACACTGCTCTTAAAGTTCTGCGCCCAGGCACACGACAAGATCTGACTTATTTTGTGGTTGTTTAGGAGTTGTATAGGGCAGGATAACGCTCTACCCTCTCACTGATTTATTGAGTATGCAGCACAGTGTTTTGCTGTTAATCATGCCACACGTACAAGAAGATTTTTACGGAGACAAAGGAGGTTAAGGAAGGAATTTGCAGCTTTTCTTGCCAACTACAATTCATGTTCATGTGTAAGGTGAGAATAAAAAACTATTTTTATAACTCAAATGGTATTGAATAAAATCTGACTTGTCGCATCATTGACGTCATGTCTGTTTTCTGTGCTAGGGCATGTTTAGCGATCACACTGCCCCTAAATGCTATAGAATCAGGCTCGGCCCACCTGTCCCGGGCACGGTAAGGTTGGCCCGGCACAGAGCGATGACATTACACAAACAAACTAGACTTTACGGGGTTACATGCGGACAAATGTGCTCGGGCACAGAACGAATTGCCAGTGTGAGTACACCCTAAAATGATGAAAATAATTACTCCGGTGCTTCCCAGTTGTTACTTTAAAATCGATTCTGCAACAAGAACACAGGGGCACTATTGGAAACTTTTGCGCAAATGTTACATTTTGTTCACACAAAGAACCACTGACACACAGAATAAATGACGAAGTAGTGTGATTAATCGTTGGACTTTTGGGGACCTTCAGATCTCAACTTGTTTTTTTGGTCAATCTAGGGGAACAGAATGGACAAGCTGTATGGCCGTTCATGTCACAGCAACCATTTCTTGTATAGTCCAAACATCACGCAAGGAATGCCCCAATGGGCTTTGTGAGGGATTGCCGGCCATATATTCCGGCCAACACCTCCAAGCCACCGGATGGAGCCTTACCTGCAACATAGGGATGCCCCGAGTTCCAGCAGGGCATCATGGACTATGGAGTTTTAATACCCAGCCCTGCTGGATAACGTCAGGGCCGCCAGGAGACGCTGCAGGGAGGCTCACAGAGTGCTACGTGCCCTATAACCCGGAAGTGCATCATAAACACATGACCAGAAGGAACAACGTGCTTCCGGGGTGAAGAAGTGGAGTTTTTATATGACCTGGAAGTGTTGCTAGTCACGTGGACAGAGAGGGCGAAACACTTCCAGGTCAAGGACTATAAAAGGACTATGGGAAATCCCAGATGTCGAGCTGAGCTGGGTGGAAGGGTGGCAACGCGTCTGGGAGAGGAGGATTGGTTATATAGTGTATTGATTATTGATTGTATGAGTAGTGTGGAGTGGAGGGTGCTTTGTGCACATTATTATAAAATAAATAATAATTGGATTTTTACCCAGTGTTTGGAGTGGTACCTGAGGGTTCGAGAGGTCAATAGGGGCCTCAACTGCGACACCTTTACCAGGTCAATTTTTTGAGAGCCTTCACTCTCTAAGAAGACAAGAAAAAACTTCCAAGAAAACTTTGATGGAAAACAAAAATGGAAGAAATCTTGGGAAGAGCAATTTAAAGAGAGACACTCACTTCCAGGGAGGTTGGGCATGCGATGGGTATCAGAAAACACAAGTAATCCTCTTCACAGACCTAGATGGCCAATCTGTCATGAAATACCACAATACCAAACTACTTGATTCTTATACATCGCTCCTCACCAAGTGCAGGCGCAGACCACTGCAACAACCCTCAAGGCAAAATGCATGAATAGATTATACCACAACTAAACAGAGAACTATCACATATAAGGACACAACTCTGGCCTTACCTGTAATGGTTTATTGATGGTTGTAAATATACAGTATAAACACTGCTTAAAAAATTAAAGGAACACTTAAATCACACGTTGGTGAATGAAATATTCAAGTGAAAAATCTTTACTGTGTAATCCTGTGTAATCCGTTGAGAACAAAATGATGTCACAATGATCAATGGAAACCAAAATCACCAACCCATTGAGGCGTGTATTCAACATCACACCGAAAATCAAAGTCAAAAACTGAAATCACAGGCTGGTCCAACTTGTGTGAATTTCATCACAGCAATACATAACGTGACTCAGCAGTGTGTATGGCCCCCACAGGCCTGTATGCACTCCCAACAACATCTGGCCATGCTCCTGATGAGACGGCGGATGGCATTCAGGATGATCTCCTCCCAGGCCTGGATCAGGGCATCAATAAGTTCTTGGACGATTGGTGGCACTATTTGGTGGTGTAGGATGCACCGATACATAATGCCCAGAGGTTCTGAATTGGATTCAGGGTTGGGGAATGTGTGTGCCAGTCAATGGCATCAATGCCTTCATCATCTGCATATACACCCTCTGTCCTGCACCAGGAGGAACCCAGGGCCCACTTCACCAGCATAAGGTTTAACAATGGCTCTGAGGAGCCCAGTAACTAACAGCAGTCAGGGTAACGTCGCCTAGCATGTGGAGGTCTGCACGACCCTCCAAGGATATGCCTCCCCAGACCATCACTGACCCACCACCAAACCAGTCATGCTGGATGATGTCGCAGGCTGCATAATGTTCACCACAACGTCTCCAGACTCTTTCACACGTGTCACATGTGCTCAGGGTGAACCTGCTCCTATCAGTGAAGAGAATGGGACACCAAGGGTAGAGCTGTCAATTGTAATATTCTTTGGTGAATGTCCATCAAGCTGCACGGTGATGGTCTGTGAGCACAGATCCCACTAGGGATCGTTGGGCCCTCATGCCACCCTCAAGGAGTCTGTTTGTGACAGTCTTGTCAAAAACATGCACACTAGTAGCCAGCTGGAGATAATTCTGTAGGGCTCTGGCAGTGCTCCTTCTGTTCCTCCTCATGCAAAGGAGGTTGATGCCCTGTTCAGCTCTCCTTGTGTAACGACCTGTCTCCTAGTAACTTCTCCATGCTCTAGAGACTGTGCTGGGAGACACAGCAAACCTTTAAACATATGGATGTGCCAACCTGGAGGAACTGGACTACCTAAGCAACCTGAATTGGCTACAGGTGCTGCCTCATGATACCAGTAGTAACAAGGAGACTACAGTAGCAAAGTGAAAATCTAGAGAATAATCAGTCAGGAACAATAAGGAGACAGCAATTGTCTGTGGCAAAAGCATTCCCTTCTTGGGAGTTGTCTTCCTGTTGCCTCTGCAGTGCACCTTTTGTCACTTTCATTTGCACCAAAGCAGATGAAGTCAATTCACAACAATTTGTGCTTCCTAACTGGACAGACTGATATTCCTGAAGCTTAATTGACTTGATTAAATGTTCCCTTCGATACAGGCTTCTCTCTTGAATACAGTACATCATACAATAAATAGTCTCCTCTCTCTTTCTCTCGCTCTTTTCTTACCTTCTCTTCCAGAGGTGTGAACAGAACATCATGTGTGGTGGGCATTTGGCTTGTCTGGGGGAGCAAAAAATATCCATCCATCCCCATTTTTGTAGTTTTAAATAACATATAAAAGGAAAAACTGTGGCATAAATCATAGCCTATTGTTCAATAAAATTAACAGAGGCAATGGAACTTGTATTATTATTTTTTGTGAACAAATATAGAAGTACATCTACAAGGTAAATATCAATAAAGTCAAATGTATACAACATATGAGAGCAAGAACAGAAACGTGGCTTATTGTAGTCATGGGAGGCTATAGGACATCAGTTTCCAGTGTTTAACCTGGATATTATCTACAAGACCAGTCTGCGGTTACTCTTGGCAAATTCTGAAATAAATTCATTCATGTCTAGATTTTCTGTGATGTTTTTCTCATGTGCCAGAATGACTACATTTCACTCCCTTGAATGCAGCATTGTTCGGCGGAGTGGAGTGAGAATGCGGTTCAAAGTAGAGAAAGATCTTTCATATGCAGCTGAGGAGACACCAATGACGAGTGCTGTGATGCAGACATGGCTCTGACGTGCGGGATACTAGACGCGTGTTTGTGGAAGCCGCCACCGTCTTTTTCTAGAGCTTTTTTCCAATTAGTGTAGCTGTGTTTGGTGAATATGTCCTCACGGTCCGAATTGGAAACACTAAATTTGTGGCAGGCAAAGCAAAAGCTGCCATCACGGACAACAGAATATTCAAGCCATGGTCGAGACTGATACCAGCTTGCACTAAAACATCTGAGTGTCTTTCCGAATGCACGCTTGGGATAATTAATTAAAATGGGCTGGGATGGGCTATCCATATTTAAGTCAGGCAGACCGGACTGTATATTTTGTTTAAGGCAGAGGTTTGGAGTACCCGACACGGGCGCAGAGCTGGAGGATTGTGTAGGCTTATCTACATCTTTTGGAGTTTCAGTTCCCGATGTGGGTGCGCTGTGCTCTGTGTTGGTAGCAGCGGTGCTGGGCTCAACCGTGGAGCCAGCAGCTTGCGGAGGGACAGAGGTTGAAGATGTCTGCCTGTTAATAAGCCACCTATGCATAGCCTTTGGTGTTACCAACCAGAAAATAAAAGAAGAATGGAACATATACGCTGTTTTAATTAAAGAATGCGGTCAACAGGTTCAAAACGTGCCTCAAAATTTGCGGCGAAGTGAACTGTGAGCAGCACGGTGCCTGTCTAGTGGAGGAGACACTGACGGATACGCCCCAAATTCAAACGGGCCGATTAGAAAGCAACTCAGTTTTGAAAATCAAATGTTATTCTTCTCCAGAGTTTTCATTGGACAGACAGAGCATTTCGCAGGGGGGGACAGTGCCCACCCCAGCCCCCCCGTGGTCAAGCCTCTGTTCTCTTCACTACTCCTTGGTGAGCCTTGTCCTCTTACCACCTGACTCTGACTCCCTCTGGTGAGGCAGAGCGGCTCCTTTTATCTTTGACCCAGGAGAACGTCTGATACTAGGTCCTGGTTTGTAGGGTATTTAAATCTCTGTTGTAACCCCCTGCAGCCTCCAAGGAACCCAACAGTGCTGCCCCTTGGGACTATATCCTTCCAGCTTGCCCTGCAAGTATCCATATGGGAATCCTATCCTAGGGATGCTGCCGTCTGGCGTATGTCTGAATAGGATAACTTAGCAATGTATTATCCTTCTCTTTGCCTCCCAGTCAGGAAACAAAATAGAACCTGTTCTGGCAGGGATGCCAGCATATCCAGTTGTCTGGCAAAGGCAGAGCACATCCTTCCTTTCTTCTTACTATAACTTTACCAGGAAAAGGACTGGAATCAATTCTGGCAGGGATATGGAGATATATATATATATTTTTTCTCTTGAACTTCTGTAACTATAACCCTAGGGGACAAACAAAGCATATCTATCTATCTATCTATCTATCTATCTATCTATCTATCTATCTATCTATCTATCTATCTATCTATCTATCTATCTATCTATCTATCTATCTATCTATCTATCTATCTATCTATCTATCTATCTATCTATCTATCTATCTATCTATCTATCTATTATATTATCATTATTATTTATTTGGCTGATACATTTATCCAAAATGACTGACAACATTTGAGAAACAACTGTTTTTCCAATTGGAGAAGTTGAAGTGACACACTTATGATCACAAGGTGTCAGTAGTGGAATTTGAACTCAAACAACCTCAGGGTTTAAAGTCCAAAGCTCAACCCTAACTACTCTGCAGGTCTATGTAAACTTGGACACAACATTGGAAGAAGCATTCACAAAATTCAGTCCTTGTCAGATAAATTTCTGTGTCCTCGCTCCACCTTCCTAGCCCAAAAGTAAAATAACTAGAGCAAAGCTAAATCCTTCTGGGTTGTTTTCCTGACAGTTCATTTAACATATGGGTCATTAAATCTTTTCAAATATATTTTAATAGCACAATGGTAAATGTCAAACTTTGAGAATCCCTGTTGTCATGCCTTACCTCATATAAACCAGTATGGTATATGAGATGCTATGACTTTTGACTTCTTACTGTCCTAAAACCCGGGAACTCTGTAATGCCTGCTTCTGTGGAAACTCCATTACTTTGCCCAGGAGAGTCTGCTAATCACAATAATCAAATTTCATCCAAACTTACTATCCATTTTACATTTGCTCTGTCGGTAGTTAATTCTGTTACATCTGACTTGACTGTACCAACTACACTAAAGCTGACGCTGCTGTGTGCTTACATTATTTCTTTACTGGGATAACAGCAAGCTCTATTTGAGATGAATAAAACACAAAGTCAGTTATGTTGGGTTTAAATTTTCTCATAATCTACAACTTCTTGGAATCTTGTATGCTTTGTAAAAATTATTTCAATGGGGATCACTGTGAAGGGCTCTGAAGAATACTATGTGGTAGGACAGCAAGAAAAAAGGAGGACAGCTGGACAGATGATAGATAGATAGATAGATAGATAGATAGACAGATAGATAGATAGATAGACAGATAGATAGATAGATAGACAGATAGATAGATAGATAGACAGATAGATAGATAGATAGATAGATAGATAGATAGGAAAACAAGCAAATAAACAGCAATGAAAGGCTTTTTAGTTACAGCTGGACAGACAGCTATGAAAGACACTATAGGACTAATGCATATCACATGGCCATCGAGAAGAAAGCAGAGCTCCAGACACTATCGAAATCCCACAGTGGCTCCCTTTGAACAAGGCTCCATTTATAGTTGTACACGGATCCATCAGTGGTCGCTCACTTCACTACACAGCTGGTTCAAATTGCTTTCTCCTGTTTGCCCTGTGTTCAAGACAACCAGCAGCCTTACTGTACATTCTGTCACAGCCAAAGAAAAATAAATCTCCTAAGCAAAACTGAAAAGTCCTTGGCTTCCAAATTAGTATAAATTGCATAGCTAAGTGCATGTGGCTATAGGACTGTCACAGTCGCTTTCTCTGACAATTCATCATAGTACGCTAATTCTATAACATCATTACAGGGTTCTTCACACCATTCGATCTGACCGGTTAATTTAATCAGGTAATAATAAATCCAAAAATGGATGCCGGAGCCCTGAGGTTTTCAAATTGGGTTACTGTCCTATAAAAGCTCCATTGTAACATTGCACTTTTGCTTCTCTTTCTGGAAGTGCTTGTACACTAAAGCAGGCCGGGCCAGCAATCCCCCATATGTGCAGCATTTCCTAAACTGAAGGACCTGGTGCAGTTGGGGTGATTTGTTTGTGTTGGCCTGTGGCAGCTTTTCTCTTTCTTCATTGATTTTGTCCAAAATACAAACAGAATTTTAATGCATGTGTAAAGAGTAAATAGTTTTATATTATATAGTCCTTTCATAGTGAAATCTCTTAAACTTGGTAAGGGTTAAGAAGGAGCTGAAGCCTTCCAGGCAGGAGTAGTTAGAAGCTGGACGACAGAGTTGGGGAGAAGGGGAGAATGGCAGTCCATTTATGGAGATCATTTGGTGGTTGTTTTAAGGGGGCATTGACTTTATCTCTAGTAGCACAAATCTGACAATGGCCATGACGTGTTTTTTTTTTTGTCAGAATATTTTTTGAATATTTTCTCTTTTGATAGTGAAACATCTGACAGTTCTGTCAAAAATCAAATAAAAACAATGTGTTCTACAATAAATCTGTGCTGGAAATGTGTATGTGTTTCTATTGCCTTTTCTTTATTAACAGCAATGAATAATCAATTTCAGAATGAATTCAAGAATTGGAATGGATTAACTAAACCGACCAGTAAGTTCAGTACAAGTATTTTTCAAGTCAAAGGTATTTTTTCACAATGGTATATATTAATATGCCACATAAGATTGTGTTCTAAAGGGAAGCATATTTTATACAATAACTAGTCTGCTCCTGTATTTAATAATGGAGGTTATGAGTACCGGGGGTCCCAGTATGAAAACAAAACCTTAAGATTTACCGAATATCTACATTTTTCGGGTCAAAAATGTTATTGAGTATTGATCTTTATCTTGAGATTACATTCCTACTGCAAAACAGTGTATCCATGTTGTTTAAAGAAGAAAAAAACAATTCAGACGTGAGGGTCAGTAGGCTTTGCACCCTAGGAACCAAGTTACCCAAACTCTTCTATAACATTTCAGTATTTATTTACCACTCTGTTGCTGATCTTTCTGATCATAAAATAGGTCATTGCAATAACAATTGATGAGAGGAATTCATAATTAACTGCAGAATTACAGTATTTGAGGGTTCCTCTACAGCAGGGATCCCCAACCCTCAGTCCGCGACCCACTACCGGGCCGCAGCTGTCTGACAGCTGGCCCGCAAGAGAACTGCCGGCAATGGAGACTCACTCAGACTTTTCAGAACGCTTGGCCGGCGGGGCTTTGCAGCGGCGCAGAGAGAGGAAAGAGACCGAGGTGAGAGAGTATTACAACAAAGTATTTTTATGGTCCCGACAGTTTCCCCATATGACACGAGTCTATAGAAATCTTGTTACTACGAAGTACATTCAGCAGATACTTTCATTTCAACAAAGTGACCTTAAAATGCTTGAATGAATCATCCAGAGAGCAGTTGGATCAGTGGTCGCAGCTCAGTTGTGCACATTTGCACAGCAATCCCCAAACAGAAACACTGTAAAAATATTTCTTTCTTCGAACTTTCCTCGTATTATTTTTTTTTTTGCTGTTTTTGTTTTCGGTGGTTTTCAGTGATACCTTTTGCTTATTGCTTGTCAAGATTTGAAAAACATCCATTGGAATTTAACTCATTGTCACCCTCCTATAGAAACGGCAGACACGAAAAAACGATAACAGTGTTAATGTTTGTGATGTGCAATCTGTTGGAATGACAAATGCAATGCATATGTCTTTGTTATATTCAAAAAAAGAAGAAAAATCTCGGGTTGCAAACGTATGCGAATTGCTTAATAACTTAATAATAATAGAAATGTAATTTAAATTGTGTATAAAAGTACCCTACGAACCAGCCCCAAATCCTCAAGCACATCCCTGGAAAAATTTGCTTCTAGTAAAGTGGTCCTTGCTGTCAAAAAGGTTGGGGACCTCCTTCTCTACAGCGCCTCTTTCTGTTGCACAATTTGGCTCAAAAAACTAATCAGCACATCGTCATCTCAGAACAGGCTTAAGTTTCAAGTTTGATAGATAGATAGATAGATAGATAGATAGATAGATAGATAGATAGATAGATAGATAGATAGATAGATAGATAGATAGATAGATAGATAGATAGATAGATAGATATGAAAGGCACTATATGATAGATAGATAGATAGATAGATAGATAGATAGATAGATAGATAGATAGATAGATAGATAGATAGATAGATAGATAGATGAAAGGCACTATATAACAGATAGATAGATAGATAGATAGATAGATAGATAGATAGATAGATAGATAGATAGATAGATAGATAGATAGATAGATAGATAGATAGATAGATAGATAGATATGAAAGGCACTATATGATAGATAGATAGATAGATAGATAGATAGATAGATAGATAGATAGATAGATAGATAGATAGATAGATAGATATGAAAGGCACTATATGATAGATAGATAGATAGATAGATAGATAGATAGATAGATAGATAGATAGATAGATAGATAGATAGATAGATAGATAGATAGATAGATAGATAGATAGATACTTTATTAATCCCAAGGTGAAATTCGGTATTTGGTATTCCATCCAGCCATTTTAACTCTAGATCACCCTCAAGAAACTGTGACATACAGACACACACCCATCATCGAGATATCAGTGTTTTTGGTATCAGGGGACCCTAAAACATCGAGATCCGCTAAAAACCGGAGATAGAAATCTTGGATGAATCTAAAGCTTTAAATCCTCCCCCATTGACGATAGCTTATGGTGGGTGAGGGAGCAAAGCAAAAAAACAAAGAGCAAAACATTTTTAGTTAGCTTCATTCATTATTAAAAGGAGACAAGTTTTGTACTTCACTTTGCTGCCTGTCTTCCTCCACAGCAACCTTTCTGGATCAGGGGCATGGATAAATTTTGCCAGTATACCAGTAGTGAAAAAGTATCAAAAAACAATTTTAAAAAATGGTATGGGTCCAACATTTCTTCAATTTCACTACAGGAAATAGATGGTAGTTTCAAGCACTTTGCTTTCAGATCTCCTCTCTGCACTTCATTTGTTTCACATAATATACATATACTTATATACATACTGTATACAGTGCATACCAAAATTAATCAGGTCAGCTGACTCCATGAATTCTTTAAAAAAACAACTCAAAAATCATCTGTTCAGGAAGGCTTTTAGCTCTACTTGACTTTATTACCCTCTCTCAATTATGTTGTCTGCTATCTTAATCTTCTTTATTTATTTATATGGTTTGTAGAATGCTATATACTGTATACCCTGCCGTTCTATCTTAAACTCTGTGAAGTGCCTTGAACATGGGAAAGGCGCTATATAAATAAAATGTATTATTATTATTATTATTATTATTATCAACACAAATCACCAAGGAGCACAGCACCAGTATATAAACATGCGTGAGGCTCCATGGCAGGGGGGATTCACCTCACTTCTCCTCTTCCTCTTGATAATTTTCAGAGTACAGCGTAGCAATTTGCTGCTCAATTGTGCGGCAGAGCAGAGAGGAGTGCATATTTGTGGGCTGGGGAGGATGTGAATTTTCTGTAATTTGCTTTGTTACCATTTCAGTACTGGCATTGAGGTCTGAAAGCTGGTATCGATCCCAAAGTCAAAATTTTAGTTCAAACCAACACTAGTGTGGAGAAGGAACTAAAGTAAAAAGGGAAACATTTTCGAGAGGTTCAGCCATTTTAAAAGGACACCTGCCAGGGTGTGGATTCACCTCAACAAATCAAACGCCATTACTGACATTGAATGATGATACCCAGATGTGATTTGCTGTCACTGTTCTGTAGACAACTAGAAAATAACTGTCTTTCAGTGTACAGAAACTTATTTCATTATTTTGCAAGGATATTGCCTGCTGGTGCTGAATTATAATTCATGTTTGTGTTTCAGCAGTCTAACATGAGAAAGACTGAGCTTTCACAACTCATGCATTCAACTGGAGCTGCTACAACTAATCAACATTATCGATAATAATTGATTATTAAAAACGATGGTAACAATCACTTTAATTGATTAGTTAATTACGTCATTAGGCCGAGTATGGTGTGCTGCGCAGTTGTGTCACCAATTCATTCAGTTGTGAACGTATTTGAAAAAAAGCAGACGGTAAGAAAGTGGCAGAAAAGACGGTGCAACCTAAGACTTCTAGAGTTTGAAAGCACTATACTCTAAATGCAGAAAAACAAGGTTGTCAGTAGTGATGTGCAAAATGATTCTTTTAAGTGATTTGATTCAATTTGTTCAGTTTACCAAAATGATTTGAATCTTTCAGTCACTGATTCATTCACTTCAAAAACAATAAGCTATATTCTAGTTTAAAATCTAGAATACTATCATAACTGTGTAACAACTTTAACCACCAAACAATACAAACAATATAAAAAGCAAGCAACAAAATAAGTAATTCACACATAATAATAATAATAATAATAATAATAATAATAATAATAATAATAATAATTATAATAATAATAATAATAATAATAATAATAATAATAATAATACTCTTGATTGAATTTTGACAATAAATACAATTTCAAAAATAGAACCTCGGAATAGTGCACACATCACAATAAAACTGTGAGAACATTGAAACGTGACTAAATAAAATTATTTTCAGTTTTGGAATAATCTCCTACAATTTCCTTCTTTAATATCCTGACCTTTCTGATGCAATCTTCCATACATGTACCATCAGTGAACTGAACTGTGATTCGATGTAGTGTGAGTCTCTTGTCTACAGTTCAGTACACGAATTGATTCTTTCAGTGAACTAGTTCAGTGTATTGTACTGTGAGCCTTTTGTCCACAGTTCATGAACGAACTTCTCCAGACCAGTAGGGGGCAGACTGGTTCATTCAGTCAGTGAGTATACTGAGACAGTCATAGTCACTCAGTCAAAGTGAACCGATCAATCGGAGGTGCCTGGTGTCATCTACCAAGTCGTCGCAGTCGTCACATCTACCAGACGGCGCAGTGGTAGTACTGCTGCTTTGCAGTAAGGAGACTGGAAGATTGTGGGTTCACTTCCCGGTTCCTCCCTGTGTGGATAGCGCTTTGAGTACTGAGAAAAGTGCTATATAAATGTAATGAATTATTATTATTATTAAGTCAGTCATTGGCTAGTTGTCGTCATGACCATTTCGCTGAAACAGTTTGCTGATTGGCTGTTTCCCAAAGACAGCAGACATTTAAGTGAAGTTAAGATGATAGCTACAGACTGCCAGAATGCTATATAAAACATAGCACACACTACACATGCCTCGTAAGGACTAGTTCTTTAATGTCATTAAACCAGTGCGTTCGTTCACAGACCAAGGCAAGTGCAAAAGAACTAGTTCGTTCGTTTGTTCATTGCACATCACTAGTTATGAGTTGCAAAATGTGTAGGACTGACCTCATATGGCACGATAGCACAACGGAGACAAACAAACATTTGAACAGGAAACAGGGTTACAGGCTCTGTGGAGGAGGAAGACTCGCCGTCATCCCAGTAAGCCGAATGTTACTTCAGTTTTATGTGATACAGAATCATAATACACGGTTTCATAGCTAGGCATGAAGAAACGACTTTCGGTTTGGAGTGAGGAATAATAAGTCTTAGAAACACAGGTCCCTGTCTGAGCAGTCTCATGTGCAAAGGAAATCAAAAACTTGTCGAGAGTGCAGCGGGGAATCGTACTACACATCAACCTTAACTAAAAGGCATACAGTATTGCTCATTCAGAACAGGTGGAAAAGTGAAAGTTCCAGACTAGCTGGCTATCGGCCTTCAACTGGCTTTTATACAATCTGGAGGAAGACGCGATAATGTGTAAGTGCTGCTGCGGTAAGCACACTGCAGCCAGGAAAACAGATTTTGTGTCAGGATCGCAGTTTTAAACTGTAAAAATCTTAACAGCACACTCCCGACAGCAAATGAGATGCAGCAGGATGCGACAGTGTGTTGGCCGCAAGCAAATATGCCAAAGAATCTGCAATGGTAAAATATTTCCAGTCACAAAAAAGACGAATGATAATGCAAAAAGATGTAAGCTTTCAGTTAAAATAAACTCGGCATATTACATAGCAAAGTGAGAACCGAGTTTCACACAAATTAAACCACATATTATACTACAATAGGAAAATACACTGGACATTTCCCCAACATATGACAATGATGTTCACTGTACTGAAATAATTTCAAACATTACGTATAAAAAACTAATAAAATCATTATGCTGTCTATGGTGCAATATTGCGGTGGTCAGATGTTTACGAGATGCTTTGCCAGTAAACCTTCCCTTTCACAGAAACTGAAAAAAAACTTAAATGTTTAATTTTTAAGTGTGTGTTTAGTGTGATTCGGAATACATAAGCCAAATTTCAAGTTTAGTTAATTTATTGAAAACTGCTATTTTTAATGAATGTGTGTATGTTCATTGTACAACCAGAGCCAGAAGTGCTACTAAGTGTTCTATTTCTATTCATTACAGTAATCCCTCGCTACTTCGCGGTTCACTTTTCGCGGATTCACGACTTCGCGGATTTTATATGTAAGCATATCTAAATTCATAACGCGGATTTTTCGCTGCTTCGCGGGTTTCTGCGGACAATGGGTCTTTTTACTTGCTTCCTCAGTTGGTTTGCCCAGTTGATTTCATACAAGAGATGCTATTGGCGGATGGCTGAGAAGCTACCCAATCAGAGCACGCAGTTAAGTTCCTGTGTGCTGCTGATGGGCTCAGCGACGGAGTGTTGCATTAACCAGGAAGTCTCATCTCACTCATTCATCATTAACGTGCTAATGCTTCAGGGGCCGTGTCCAAGCACCAACAGAAGATGCAAATGATTGCAGAAAAGGTAAAAGTTTTGGATATGTTGAAGGAAGGGAACAGCTACACCGCTGCAGGACATCAATTCTTTTTATTTAAAAAGGAGGAAAAGTATATAAGATCTACGGCCACAGTGTCCTTTAACCAGGGTGCAAAACGAGTTGCAAGTGGACGTGATAAGGCAGTAGTCTGGATGGAATCTGCTTTAGGAATCTTTGCAACAAGGTCGATGACGTCATGACCGCCTACAAGCTGCTATGTGTACTTCGCTATACAGTAAGTGTAAACTTATCTACCGATTTCATATTGCTTAGCAGTTGTCCCTGTTATTAATAGAGTAAATGGTGGGTTGTAAACAATACAGGGAGGGTTTAAAAACGTCCAAATACACGCTAAATAATTAAATAAATATAGTGTCCCTACTTCGCGGAAATTCAGTTATCGCGGTCGGCCTTGGAACCTATCTTTATTTGGTAAAAAATTCCATTTCATGAATTTTGTGTTTAATTTCAAATGAAATTTTTTTTACAATCCAACTAATCGACATAATTGACAAAATAATTGCCAGATTAATCGATTAAATCGTTAGTTGCAGCCTTACATTCAAGTGAGAAAATCTAAACAGACTGTGCACATACATTTAGTTTTTATCAGATTGAAGTACAGTACATTTAGTACAGATATATTAGCATAGACAGGGTGGCAGCGCAGAGCTGTCATTCCTGCCTCACAGCGGCAAGTTCTGCATGCGTTCATCCCATGTATTTACGGATTGATTGGTATTAGTAAGTACCCGTGAGTTTACCCAATCAAAAACATTCTCCTTACTTCTTTTACTACCATATTCTCAGAAGGAGTGACTCACAATGCATTAAAAATTGCATGATGATTGGTTAGTGGTGCTTCAATCTGTTTAATTGTGGTTGCGCTCTATAACACTCTTTTTTTATTTCCTAAGGATTTTTCGTTATCATGTGTGGGCTCAACATGCCACGGGAAATTGTGCATGCAAGTGGTTTGGCCCATTTAAAAATCTAACGCATTTATTAAAAATGCACTGCAGTCTAATCGGTTCATTGTTATGTGTGTAAAGTACAATGAAACTCTTATGTGTGTGCCATACCACCACTCTGCCACACTATTGCTTTATAGGCTAAATTACATAATAATACAGGTGAAAAGTAAACTCCATTTTCCAAAAATTAATTCTATGATCCGAGTATTCATCTGTCTCTTATTACAAGCCATGGCTGAACATAACTGCTGAAGAAATAGAATTGGAGAAGCAAAAGTAGGAAAATAAACAGAATATACCGTTTTGCCCCGTGTACGACGTGCGTTGTGATTGTATAGGAAGCGTTTAGGGCACTTTTTCCACAAAATGCCCTTCTGTTTGTGTTGCATGACGAAAGTTTTTCTTTCTTCCGTCGCCAATCGCGAACACATGACTCTGGAACACTGTACTTGCGACCTGCTCCCTGATTTCCTATCTTCTCTGCTTCCAAAATCACTTTTAGTTTCTTTCCCGCCTTGAAGGAGCGTAAATGCTTGCTACTATCCATGCTGAATGATGACGCCAAACTGATTCAAAAACGAGCGCGAGAGAGAGAGAGAGAGAGAGAAAGCACGAGCGAGAGAGAGAGAGAGACGGAGCGCAAGAACGCGTGAGAGAGAGAGAGAACGCGAGCGAGAGAGCCCAAGCAGAAGAAGTAAACATTACAGAAAAAAATTTCCTCGTGTATGACGCGCACCTGATTTTCTAATGCTAATTTTCGGGAAAAAATGTGCGCGTGGTACACGCATAAATACGGCAGCTTGGTAAGATTTTCATAATTCCATCCACGATGAGTGGAAAACTGAGCAACAAACCTTTCCTCGGGAAAACAGTTCCAAGAGTCTTTGACGAAAGTTATTACAGTGATCCCTCGCTATATCGCGCTTCGCCTTTCGCGGCTTCACTCTATCGCGGATTTTATATGTAAGCATATTTAAATATATATCGCGGATTTTTTGCTGGTTCGCGGATTTCTGAGGACAATGGGACTTTTAATTTCTGGTACATGCTTCCTCAGTTGGTTTGCCCAGTTGATTTCATACAAGGGACGCTATTGGCAGATGGCTGAGAAGCTACCCAACTTACTTTTCTTTCTCTCTCTCTCTTGCGCTGACTATCTGTGATCCTGATGTAGGGGGTGTGAGCAGAGGGGCTGTTCGCACACCTAGACGATACGGACGCTCGTCTAAAAATGCTGAAAGATTATCTTCACGTTGCTACCTTCTGTGTGCAGCTTTTAAGTATGCTGCACGGTGCTTCGCATACTTAAAAGCTCAAAGAGCACGTATTGATTTTTGACTTTATTTCTCTCTCTCTCTCCCTGCTCCTGTCGGAGGGGGTGTGAGCTGCCGCCTTCAACAGCTTTGTGCCACGGTGCTTCGCATACTTAAAATCCAAACAGCCCTATTGATTTGTTTGCTTTACTCTCTGTTTCCTTTGAAGAGGAAGATATGTTTGCATTCTTTTAATTGTGAGACGGAACTATCATCTCTGTCTTGTCATGGAGCACAGTTTAAACTTTTGAAAAAGAGACAAATGTTTGTTTGCAGTGTTTGAATAACGTTCCTGTCTCTCTACAACCTCCTGTGTTTCTGCGCAAATCTGTGACCCAAGCATGACAATATAAAAATAACCATATAAACATAAGGTTTCTACTTCGCGGATTTTCTTATTTCGCGGGTGGCTCTGGAACGCAACCCCCGCGATGGAGGAGGGATTACTGTATTTCCAGTTCACTTGTGCTCTAACACGCAAGCCTAAGTAATGTGGAAGGCACGTTTCTTAAATCGAAACCTTTGCTATGTCAAATTGGACGTATTCAATAAGTTTTAAGACTTTTGTTTTAACACAAGGATGCCAGCAGCCATTAGGTCCATTAAAAAATGCAAGACTGGGTAAATAATTTTTTAAATTTATAAAATATACTTCGATTTAGAATGCAGTTTCATGTGGGAAATAAATACATACTATGATTGTCAAGAAATAACTTCGACTTGAAAAATTCTGAACTTATCTTTTAACAGACAGATATAACTGGACTCCTCTTATGTTAATCGGTTTCAACAGACTATTTTGCTGACTGTTCAAATGAACCTGTGTTTTTATGCGTACACATTATGTAATTTGTAAAAAAGTGTGCATTTGTATCTACCTGTGAACTTGTCACAGTGCTTTACACCTACACTCAATGAAGAACAGTATAAATAAAAAAAAACAAAAAACAATTGAACTGAAAACTGAATTTTTGTGTATTTTGGGACATTTTTTATTACCTTGTGCCCCATTTTGTGCTTATGCAGGCCTTGAAGCCTTCTTTTTGAGTTTGAGGCCAGACTGCTTGGAGAGAGGGCTGTTTCTGAGACTGACCATGAAGTGTTGTGCTCTTCACACTCTTTTGACCATTTTATGTTGGTGATTCATAACACAACATAATGGCACTCATTAATAACAGAAAACATATAAAATACTCATTGCTATGCTGTTTGCTTCATAAAAGCACAAAATGCACCAATAAATACAAAAAAAAAAGCTTGTGATTGTACTTGCTAAGAAAGATGGAAAATTATTAATTGACTGATATAGAAATAGCCAATCGGTGGATTTTCATAGAAGTATTGACATCCTTTATACTGTTAAATGTATCCTAACATCAAAAGAAGGAAAAGCAAAGAGCTGCAAGCCTGAATAGCGATGGCCTTAACATTAGCATTTCACACTATGCCATACAAAGCTTGATACTAGCCGTGAATTCTGATGTGTAGTGTGGTGAAGAATAAAACTGAATTCATCCAACGATCTTCTACACTCTATTCAGTTAGCTCAGGGTCAGTGCCTGCTGCAGAAGCAGCTGAAGAGGTGCCAATGCCTTGTGGAGGATTTTTACTCTATTACACTATGACACCCATCCATTTAACATTTTTCCTTCTGATTTTTGGAATAAAACTGAACACATTGAAAGGGGAGCAAACCAATTCCACAAAGAAGTTTTCAAAATAAGACTCTGGTAATCCCAAGATCTTAATCATATAGACATGTACAAATCTTAAGATACCCTTACATCTCATTGAAAAAGTGCTGCATGCCTCCTTAAAAGGGATGAAATGAAAAGCAACTGTCCCCTGTATACATATATGCCTTTGTTATGTCATTGAGTAAAGCAAAGTAAGTGTAAAAAGGAGATCAGGTATTGCTTATTTTACAAAGATCTCCTAAAATTTCATGGACACATTTATTGGGACCCCCAGAAAAGATCCTATAGCCTGGCTATACTTCCTTAGAAGGCTGGCGTCCTTCAACATCTGCAATAAGATGCTGCAGATGTTCTATCAGACGGTTGTGGCGAGCGCCCTCTTCTATGCCGTGGTGTGCTGGGGAGGCAGCATTAAGAAGAAGGACGCCTCACGCCTGGACAAACTGGTGAGGAAGGCAGGCTCTATTGTTGGTATGGAGCTGGACAGTTTGACATCTGTGGCAGAGCGACGGGCGCTGAGCAGACTCCTGTCAATCATGGAGAATCTACTGCATCCACTGAACAGGATCATCTCCAGACAGAGGAGCAGCTTCAGCGACAGACTGCTGTCACCGTCCTGCTCCACTGACAGACTGGGAAGATCGTTCCTCCCCAACACTATGCGACTCTTCAATTCCACCCAGGGGGTAAACATTAACATTATACAAAGTTATTGTCTGTTTTTTTCCTGCATTGTTATCAATCTTTAATTTAATATTGTTTTCCTTATCAGTATGCTGCTGCTGGAGTATGTGAATTTCCCCTTGGGATTAATAAAGTATCTATCTATCTATCTATCTATCTATCTATCTATCTATCTATCTATCTATCTATCTATCTATCTATCTATCTATCTATCTATCTATCTATCTATCTATCTATCTATCTATCTATCTATCTATTGTGGTGGATTGCCCAAACGCCGCCAGGAGGAGCTCTCCCAGCAGCGTGGACGTGCCCCGAGTTCCAGCAGGGCCTCATGGACTATGTAGTTTTTATACACAGCCCTGCTGGATACCTTGGGGGCCACCGGGAGTCGCTGTAGGGGGACTCGGAGGCTCGTATGTGCCCTATAACCCGGGAGTACGTTATGGTCACATGACGGGAAGAAACAACGTGCTCCCAGGGTGAAGAAAAGGACTGTTTACCCTGACCCGGAAGGAATAAGGAGCTGTGGACTGATTGGGCAGGAACACCTCCGGGTCAGGGTGTATAAAAGGACTCTGGGAAGCCCAGTACATTGAGCTGAGCTGGGAGGTAGGGTGGCGAAGTGTCTGGGCGAGGAGGATTTGTGATTAGTGTGGCGATTGTGTATTTATGAATAGTGTGGTGTGTAGAGTGCTTTGTGCACGTGATTACAGTAAAATAAATAGTTATTGTGCTTTTACATCGAGTTTGGAGTGGTACCTGAGGTTCCAAGAGGTGGACAAGGGGCATATCTGCGACACTATCTATCTATCTATCTATCTATCTATCTATCTATCTATCTATCTATCTATCTATCTATCTATCTATCTATCTATCTATCTATCTATCTATCTATCTATCTATCTATCTATCTATCTATCTATCTATCTATCTATCTATCTATCTATCTATCTAAATAATTGGATTCGAGTGATTTCTTACTCTTGAATTCGTATCACACATGTCTCCAATCGTGCAATCAGTCATTCGGCCGATTTAAATGGAGAAAAGTTATCTCTGTCCTGTTCGGTATCATTGTGTGTCGCACACTGAACACGGACCAGAGAGAAACCAAAGGAGAGAATTGTCTGTGGAGGTCAGAAAGAAAACTCTAGACAAGTATGTTAAAGGTAAAGGCTAGAAAAAGTTGCAAATATTATTAAGATGTGTAAGGTCCAAGGGACTATATCCAGCCTCCCTGGGCTCAATCGCAAGAGTAAAATCAACCTCAGAATGAGCAGTAGGATAGTGAGAATGTTAGACAAAAACCCAGGGAGAACTTTCAAAGAGATACAACCTGAACTACAAGGTCAAGGTACATAAGTGTCTGATCACACCATTTGTCATTTCTGAATGACCATGGACTCAATGGAAGGACACCTAGGAGGACTCCACAGTTGAAAGACAAATGTAAAAAAGCCAGACCGGAATTTGCTAAAGAAGCCACAAGGCTTCTGGGAGAATGTCCTTTGGACAGATAAGACAATACTGGTGCTTTCTGGCAAGCTACACAAGATCCTTGTCCATAGTTGAAAAAAATGAAGCTTTCAAAGAAAAGAAGCCCATACCTAGTGTGAAATGTGAAAGAGGTTTGGTTATGTTTTGGGGCGACTGTGCTGCGCCTAGAGTCTGTGGAGGGAACAAGGAAATCTCAAGACTATCAAGATACTCCGGAGAAAAACACACTGAATGGTTTCAGAAAATGGTCTCAGTCGCAGGTCATGAATACTCCCAACAGGATAATGATCCAGAACACACAAGTAAAAGCACCCAGGAATGGCGTAGAACAAAACACTGGACTATTCTGAAGTGGCCTTCTGTGAGCATTGATTTAAATCCTATCAAACATCTATGGAAACATGCCATCTGGACAAGGCCCCCTTCACACCTAACATAGCTGGAGCCGTCTGCTCAGGAAAAGTGGGCCAAACTACCTGTGGACAGGTGCAGGAGTCTCTTTTACTGCTCCAGGAATTGCTTGTTTGCAGTGATGGACTGTAAAGGTTGCACAACAAAATATCAGGTTAAGGGTTTCATCATTTTTGTCCTTGCCATTTTCATTTGAGTAAATTATTTAAAATATTCTGTTGAATCAAAACTCTAAAGGAAAGTCTAATTTTTATTGAATTCTGAATAAACAATAATGGGTGCAAATTACTTTGTCAGTTTCAAGTAACTTGGTTATTCTTTCTGGGGTTATTTGTCCACATCTGTATTCATGGAGTCCCAAATGAGGCATATTACCTGCATTGTGAGGGAACGTCAGTTACGGCACTACGGCCATGTGGCGTGATTCCCGAGGGTGATTCAGCTTGTAGGATCCTCATTGATGGGGACCCGAGTGAAACTGGACCAGGCCAAGGGGTCGCCCACGTAACACCTGGCTGCGACAAATAGAGGGTCATGTCTGGAGGGTGGGACTGGACCATGTGTCTGCCTGGTTGGTGCAGCAACGCGCTGTACCAGTGCATGCTCCCCAACTTGACTTGACTTGACTTGTATTCCATATTACTTGTACCGGGAATCCTTTAAATTCTGCCTCGACTGGGAATAGCCAGCCTAACCAACCTTGGTCCTTACATTCTTGGACCAGTTCCTGGTACTTGGTGGCTTTCTTTTAATGGGGTTCATCACACTCTTCCCACGGGACAGTTAATTTGATCACGATGATCTACTTTGTTTGGTCTTATCTTAGAATTGTTTGGAACCAATGGGGGAACTGCAGCTTCCTTGCCAGGTCCACCCTCATCTTCCACCTTTGTGCCTTCTGAAGGAAGTTGCTCTTGTTCTTTCTTAAGGCAGTGACCTTTCCCCGACTCTGATGAACTAGATTGACGGTACTACTGTCCCCTGAGTTTACTGTTTCTTACCTATCTCCTGCTCCATATTATTTGTTAGAGCAATAAGCACTTTGTTTTGCCACCACCAAGCCTGTCTTAATGTATGGGTGCAATGGGTACTGACCAGGGGCCCCAGGAGTATGGAGACCATGATGTTTCTGATGCCTATGTATGTTTCTGTTTTGCCATGAAAACAGGAGCCCCAGTGCCCCACTTTGCCCAGGGGGCCTGTGACACTGTTCAGATGGCCCTGGCCAACACCTGTATCTTCCTTGGGTGAGGGCCATGGTGCCTTTCTTTCCACAGAGTTAATATAGTGAATCTTTTCTCAAATCCCATCTATACAGGTTTGCTGGTGTTAGGAAGGCTAAACAGAGAAGCCAAGCACTGACCCCAGCATTAAATGCACTTTATCCTCAGCAAAGAATTTCTAAAATAAAAAAGAAAATAAATGAGTACGCAAAACCAAAGCCAGACGTCTAGCAAGAGTGTGACAGCAGGCTAACCATTAGATTGTGACTGGAAAGGTGACAAGGGAACAAACCTATCGAGACACACAAGGTCTCACTCTTTTTCTCTCTGGTGCAGAGATGCCTCTGGAGAGCTGCTGCTGGACTGAGATGGAATTTTCAGGTCAGACTTTCTGTGAATGCAACGTGACTTTTGCCTTTTTATCGTGTTTAAGCCAGGTTTCATGATGACAGCTTTACAGCTTGGGTGATGCAGATAAGGAATGTTGTCCTGAGGATAGGGTGCTGGGGACAACAGAAAGCCAGTGACTGGAACGTCTCCTAAGGACGTGAGATAAATGAAAGAAAAGGCGAATTTGGGAGGGCAAGAGACACAGGAATGTCAATGTTATCTGTAGTTGACTGTGACTCTTAACCGACAGATAGGTCCAGCACCTCAGTGATTCAGGAAATGTGTAGGGGCAGGATAATCTGAATGGGACCTGCAAGGAGCTATAAAACAGGAGACTGCTTGTAAAGCAGGGAACATGTAGGTTTGTAAAGGAACCCCTGCCCGCTGATCCCACCACTGGGTGACTCCTTACAGGTTAATGGCAAAAACTGAACGGACATGTGCCTGTAAATACAAAGATGTAGCTGTCAGTGTGGGCCACTGACCAAGAGATAATTCAGAGTTCAATCTTCTCCCTGTATGTGTTGACTGAGATGCATAACCTACTTGAACTCAAGTTCAATGTACTGTACAAGATAAATGAAATTATGTGACAGATGATAACAACTCAGGGAGAGGGCAACTATGAAATATAAATATTCAGACCCCATTACTTTTTGCATACTCAATCTATATATATAAAATTCTTTTCGCATTTGAAACGGAAATTTCGTATGACCACGTGATATGGAAATTACATATGAAACGGAAATTCCGTATGACCACGCGATATGGAAATTACATATGAAACGGAAATTACGTATGACCACGCGATATGGAAATTACATATGAAACGGAATGAAACGAAATTACGTATGACCATGTGATATGGAAATTACATATGAAACGGAAATTACGTATGACCACGCAATATGGAAATTACATATGAAACGGAAATTACGTATGACCACGCAATATGGAAATTACGTATGACCACAGAACATATTATAATACAGGAACTAATCACTTTGTTTGTGGATGCCATTTTTATATCGTCTTTACGAATTGTTATTATTTGTGTTAGAGTTATTTTACTGATATTGAAAAGAAATAAACACAAAAACGCTGATCTATCCCATAGAAGTGCACCCCATGTCGTCCTCTCCCAGCCCTCCTGTCTGGACTACAGTGCTGAGCCGTCTGCCGCCAGGCGCATTCTGATACAGAAGTTTTATTTATTCGTCCACGTGACTGTCGCAGAAAACTGCCAACTTTTTTTTAGTTGGCAGTACTTGATAGTAGAAGAAATGAGGAAAACAGCTTTGCGTCTTTCTACTTTTTAACTGCGGCGAGCTGTAAACAATGTGCGTGAGAACAAAGTGGACGCTGGGAGGCACGGAATGTTGGGCTGCTCCATGGGGTCGAGAGCTTCACAGTTTCGGGCAGCGTCCTCTCTTCTCGCACTGATTGTGACACTTCAAGTGCCCCGTCGGCTCCTGAGAGAGTGGAAATCTTTGCGAATGAGTGTAATCGGCGCCATCGAAGCAGGACTCTGTTTGTAAATTGCCCTGCACGACTGCTTACTGTCCCTTAAGATGAGTTTGGGTCACTAAAACCCCGCAACATTCAAGGTTCCTTTTGTGATGAATTATTTTAAGAAGTAAATCACAGGCACGTAGTGCAAGGTTGTCAGGCAGAAATTTGGACGATCACATAGAAAATGTAATTTCTATACCACAGCGGTCGTGTAGCGCCTTTCACAAGGAATCTACTACCGAGAGATAATTAAAATACATTTTAGCAGCTGTTAGTACTACTTACCTGTTGTGTTATAGCGCCTTTAAAATGTAGTTTACCCCCAAACCACTCCAATTGTGCTCAATATTTCTTTACTTCTTAAATGTTAATGTTTTACTGTTTAATAACTTAATTGACATTTTATTTTTTTCCCTTGCACTCAGTGAGCGAAGCCACTGGGTAATCAATTAGTTGTGTTATAGATTTAATTTAAAATGGAGAAATTTACCATTCAATAACCCTCAATGACAAAGTGAAAACATGTCTTCAGAAAGGTTTGCAAACTTATTAAAATCAAAAACTGAAATCTGTCATTAATATACATTTTCAAACCCTTAACTCGTTACTTTGTACAAGCTCCTTTGACAGCCACTCCAGCTCTGAGTCATCTTGAACAAGGGGGCGCTTCGCTCGCCTACCCCCGGTGTTGGGTAACCCGAAATACATTGATGAATGTATGAGATATATTGGAGTGTAAAGGTTTTAGATGACGAACAAAGGAAGTATATTCATTAATCCTAATTAATGTTCACTAACAGTGAACTCATTACAGAATGCGTTGTCAGCTAATTGGCGGAATTGTTTAGCGGCCGTCTGTCGTTCCTTTCTTTGCTGTTTATCTATTGACTCTGCTGTTTGAGAGGCGCGTTGTAGGCGCCTACGTTCATTAATTGTATTCAGGCGGGCTCGCTTCTGTATGTCCGTTAGTTGAGATGTTTCGTTTTGGAGCCGTGACTCTTTAGGTTGCGTTGTTTGAGAAGCGCGTTGTAGGCGCCTGCGTTCATTTGTTCTATCCAGGCGGGCTCGTTTTTGTAGCCCCGTTAGTCGAGCTCTTTCGTTTTGGAGCCGTGTCTGCTTTGCTTGCGGCATTTCAGACACGCGCTGTAGGCGCCTGCGTTCATTGATTTTATCCAGGCGGGCTCGTTTTTGTATCTCCATCAGTTGTGGTCTTTCATTTTGAACCCGTGCCTGCTTTGCTTCCGCAGTTTCAGACGCGCGTTGTAGGCGTCTATGTACATTGTATTTGTCCATGCGGGCTCGTTTTTGTAGCTCAGTTAGTCGAGCTGTTTGGTTTTGGAGCCGAGACAGTTTTGCTTCCGCGGTTCCAGATGCGCGTTGTAGGCGCCTACGTCTATTGTTTTTATCCATGCGGGCTCGTTTTTGTAGCTCAGTTAGTTGAGCTGGATCGTTTTGGAGCCGTGACCGTGACTCCATTAGTTATCCGTTGTCTACCGTTAGTAATATGGATAATTGCACTTACTGTTAATACAGAGCGTTTTCTGTGGTTGTACTGTTAATAATGCATCACTGTAATGTGATTCACATATGCTATATGGTTTGGACGTGTGAGGATGCCATACATTTAATACGGAGAGTTCGTTTATTCTTATTACCCGGACCATGCTATGTAGTGTGGACGTTTAGTTCAGAAGCGCGTTGTAGGCGCATGCGCCTTTCGTACTTTCTCACGCCTTCCGTACTATCTTTGTGGACCTTTGCGGACCCCGTAGTGTCTTCCATTTGACTCTGGGGTGCAGTGCAGAATCCTCTTTTCTGTGTGGCTGTGTCGTTAGTCGTTAGCTATGGGCGCATTTTTGCTTCATGTCCTATTTACGTTAGTTGAGCTCTTTCGTTTCTGAACCGTAACTCCTTCATTCGCGGTGGATCAGACTTCGCTTGCGGTTTATGAGACGTGCGCTGTAGGCGCCTGCGCACTATGTCTCCTGGGTCCATCGCCGTGTACCTGCGTCTGTGCCTTCCGGTTTACCATTCTCGGTTAGTAATATGGATAAGTCTCTGCCAGCACTCCACACCTTCATTCCTCCTGGCAGATCTTCTCAAGCTTTGCTAGACTGGATGGGAAGCATCTGTAAACTGTCATCTTCAGGTCTATCTGTAGATGTTCTATGGAGTGTAAGTCTGGGTTTTGGTTGAGCCGCTCAAGAATACTCATAGACTTGTCCCAAAGACACTCCAGTGTAGTCTTGGCTGTATGCTTTGGGTCATAGTCATGATCAAAGGTAAACCTTCACCCCACTCTGATGCTGCATGCGCTCTGAAGCAGGTTTTCTTAAAGGGCCTCCCTGTATTTAGCTTCATTCATCTTTCCCTCAATTCTGTCAACACTCCCTGTTCTTGCCACCACATGGCATGACGCTGCCACCACTATGAATCAATGCAGGGATGTTATTACAACGGCAACAACAATAACAATTTACGTCTTGTATAGCCCAAAATCACACAAGAAATGCCTCAATGGACATTAAAAGGCCCTGTTGTTTGTCAGCCCTACAGCCTTGACTCTGTGGTGAGGCGGCCTTCTGCTGTTATGCACCTAAAATCTGGAATAGCCTGCCAGTAGGAATTCGCCAGGCTAATACAGTGGAGCACTTTAAAAAACTACTGAAAACACATTACTTTAACATGGCCTTCTCATAACTTCACTGTAATTTAATCCTGACACTCTGTATATCCAATTCATTATAATAACTATTCATTCAAAATTTGTACTAACCCCTACTCTCTCTTCTGTTTCCTTTTCCGGTGTCCTATTGGTGGTGGCTTGTGCCACCACCATCTACCCAAAGCACCATGATGTTCCAACAATGATGGATGGATTAAAAGCCAGAAGTCTGTATAACCATCAGCATCAAGTGACTCCGTGAGAACCCTAACTACAAAGAGGACTATTTCATTTATGTTAGGTAGAATGCCCAAAGGGGACTGGGCGGTCTCGTGGCCTGGAACCCCTACAGATTTTATTTTTTTCTCCAGCCTTCTGGAGTTTTTTTTTGTTTTTTCTGTCCACCCTGGCCATCGGACCTTACTCCTTTTTATGTTAACTAAGGTTGTCTTATTTTAATTTCTTATTTGTCTTTTATTCTTCTTTTCTTCATTATGTAAAGCACTTTGAGCTACTTTTTGTATGAAAATGTGCTATATAAATAAATGTTGTTGTTGTTGTTGTTGTTGTAAGAGGACAAGGTCTTCTTGTATTTGGCAGGTGATGAGCAGTGCCTGACCTTCACCAGACATAGTGTGTGGAGCTTGGCAGGAGGAGATCAGTTTTTGTCTAATCAGACCGGATAATCTTTTTACTCATGCTCTCAGAACCCTTTAAATGCTTCAATATGTCTTTTGCACAAAAGTAGCTTCCATTTAGTCACTCTACCATAAATGCCTGACTGATGGTTGTTCTTCTGATAGGTTCTCCCATCTCAGTAAAAAAAAAAAACTTCTGAAGCTTTGTTAGAATGATCACTTGGTTCTTTGTCACCTCTACATCCAAAGCCCTCCTTGACTCAATTCCTCAGTTTGGCCAGACAACTCGAGAAAGAGTCCTGGTGGGTCCAGCCTTCTTCAGTTTTACTGCTGTGCACATGGGAGTACTCAAAGCTTTAGAAATGGTTTTATCCCCTTGCCTTGACCTGTATTTCACCACAATTTGAAGGTCTTCAGAGAGTTCCTTGGACTTTGTCTATGTCTAGATATGCAGTGTGAATTTTATAGACAGATATGCATGTGAGTTTGTGAATGCCACGGTAGATGGACAGGCATCCCAAACGACGATTCCTTGGCTGGCCGGGACACCACAATAAAAGAAACTGGAAGAACAGGCTCTCTGACCGGATGGAATCAAGAACCCTTACACGGCAGGGATGCCAGTATGTTGGGAGGACAAGTGGAGAACAACAGCATCCCGGTACTATGTCCCCTGATACGTAATAGGGCAGCGTCCCTGGGATTTAGGTTTAGGTTTATCTGTCATATATACAGTAGGTTAACACAGGGTCAACATACAATGAAATGTGTATGACGAGAAAAACAAGTCACTCAGCCTAGATCTAATAAAGCTAAAAAATAATTAAAAAAAAAAAAATTTACAAGTTAAAAATAGACAAGCCATATAAAATAAAATGTGTATGTATAAAAGAAGTTATAGAGCAATATGAGATGGATGAGCAGCAAGTACAAATGACAGTTATTGCACAGATAATGTTTAATAAGTACAGATACATATTCCATAAAGTGCAGATGCATGTTCCAGTCAGTATTCCGAGTGTGTGCAGGTACAGTTTGTGTGTGAGTAGTGCAATGTAGGTGTAATGTAAGTGTATGTAAGTGTTCAGGTGTTGCTGTTGAGGAGTCGAATGGCCTGGTGGTAAAAGCTGTTCTTAAGTCTTGTAGTCCGAGCAGCCAGACTCCTGTATCGTCTGCCAGACGGTAACAAGGAGAACAGCTGGCATGCTGGATGGCTGTGGTCCTTTATGATGCTGCTTGTCTTACGCAGGCACCGATGGAGGTAAATGTCTTCAATGGCAGGGAGACTCTTGCCCGTGATGTGCTCTGCTGCCTTCACCACTCTCTGTAGTGATTTCCGGCTGCTGGCAGAGCAGCTCCCATACCAGACGGTAATGCAGCCCGTCAGCAGACTCTCGACCACACTCCTGTAAAAGTTTGAGGTGATGTTTGCAATCATGCCAAACTTCCTCAGCCTCCTCAGGAAGTAGAGCCACTGGCGAGCTTTCTTAACCACAGTGTCTATGTGAAGGGTCCACGAGAGATCCTCGGTGATGTTTACTCTAAGGAACTTGAAGCTGTTAACTCTTTCAACTTCTACGCCGCTTATGTAGATAGCCTGGTATTCTCTGCCTTGTTGTTTCCGATAGTCCACGATCGTCTCCTTGGTTTTGCTGACGTTAAGAGACAAGTTGTTATCCAGGCACCAATTACTCAATGCCAGCACCTCCTCTCTGTAGGCCGTCTCATCGTTGTCAGTGATAAGGCCTATGATGGTTGTGTCGTCTGCAAACTTGATGATGGTGTTTGTGCCGTGTTTTGCAACACAGTCGTGGGTGAACAAGGAATACAAGAGGGAGCTAAGCACACAGCCCTGCGGCGTTCCTGTGTTTAAAATGAGTGATGAGGACGTGTGTTTGCCGACTCTCACCACCTTTGGATACTCACAGGGAATCATGGGAACTGGACTTCTGGAATACAGCTCTGTTGGGTGCATTGGGTGCCAGCAAGGGGTGCTGCAAGGGGATATGGTCCCTACTTTGTGGGACTCCCATCTGACCCAACAGAACATGTCCTAACTCCCGGAAGTATTTCCAGGTCAAAGATAAAATTAATCGCTTCAGCTTAACCAGGAGTGTACTCTGTGTTCATAATGGCCATCAGTCTTGTCTTCATCCTCTCCTCCACTACTGCGTCCCATAACTGAGCCAGCCTTTGTAATCAGCTTGTTGATTCAGTGGTCCCGTCTTGAAGTGATGTTACCAACCCAGCACACCACACTGGCCATGTGAAGGACGTCACTACCCACATTGAAGGTGTATGTATGGCATTATGTTTATACAGTATATCTTACTGCATTCTATCGTATATTTTAATTTTGGTACACTGCAGTACTAAATGGAATTGATCAACATAAAAATAAATAGGTCTGAGTTAATTACTGTTTTTAAACTTTTTTTTAGTACATCCTACAGCCTATAAAAGCTTCTAATACTGAAATATATTTGTTAAGTTATGTATTAATTATCATACCTTATATTTCATAAATAATTAAACTTGGCTCACGATGGGCGACATCACTTATATTTCTCACATGTCTCCAATTTTTCAGGTAACAGTGTGTTTTAATCTCTTGATTTTGCATATGGGTTGTGTTCTCAAGTGCGGCACACTTTATGCTTAAATCAATGTAGAGTCATGCTGTTATTTCACCTAATGCATGTTTTAATCATTCTTTACAGAGATCAATGTGAGGCTTATTTGAAATTCAGTGTTAAGTTCTGCCTCATAAATTTAGAAGTGCATTCCATTATTTCTATGGTTGTATATTGTGTATGGAACGTTTTATGGCTTGGTACTTGGCCTGGCTGTAAATCACTAGAGGTTTCAGAAAATGAAATACAGCTTATTTCTCAATAACAAAACAAACAAAAAAAAAAAACTTCAAAGCAAAACTGTAGATAATTTGGAAACATTTTAAATTATATTACATAAAATGCAAATGTCTGTATCTGAAAGTGGAAAACAAAATCACGGTATGTCTTTGTAACATTCCGAGATGCAATTAGGAAATCAAGAGCTTTGGTTTAAATTAGTAAACTTTACAGAATGCTTACGCCATGTGTGTACGTGAATTTTCTTTTTATCTTGAAAGCAAATTAACTGCTTAAAGCTTCAAAGAACTTCACACACAATGCACAATGTTCCAGCCAATCAAACCTTATAGAGGCACAAAGACCCACCCCCTGCACCTTCTTAGGATGGACACACACTATGCCATTTTCTCACGTACTATGGCACTGGGTGTATGGGTGCCCTCTCATGTGCACTGACTCATTTGTATGGATGCCTATTTAGAGTTTGCAATTTTACGCGCTCATAAAAAGGTTGGTGACCTTCTGAACAGTGTAACATAAAATTATGTGGTGAGACCACTGGGTAACATTTTGTTGCTGGTAGGCTAAACATGCTAAGTTTGCTTATCCTGTATTCATCTGAGTAGAGTATATTGTAGTAGCTATCATGGAGATGGGCAGGGGGCTGGAGAGGTGATTGATGGTAGAACGTTCACAGCTGTGCTCACTGCACCCTACCACCAGGAAGTTCACATGCACTTGGACCAGAGGCCAACCAGGAAAAGGTTGGGCTGCTGATAGAAGAAGCGTGGTGAGGCCAGCAGGGGGCACTTACTCTGCGGTCTGTGTGTGGATCCCAATGCCTCAGTGCAATGTAAAAATTATGCAGTGCTTTGGATGAAACGTAAAATTGAGGTCCTGACTCTCTGTGGTCATAGAAAATCCTTGGGAATCTGTTGTAAAAAGTAAGGTGTATCCCGATGTACTGGATAAATTGCCCAACACAGCCTAGTCATTCTGGCCCCCTAATCATTTCCCCGTCTCTAATTAGCTAATTATCTCGCACCCCTTCACCACCTAGCAGCTACATTGTGGTGAGAGTACTGGCATAAAATGGCCACCATCCAGGTAGATGATGCACGTAGTGGCCGTTAAAGTGGCTCTCCACTCACTATGTAAAGCACTTTGAGTAGTGACAAAAGAGCTATATGAATGTATAAAATTACTATCATTATTATTACAAGTCTGAGAAGGTTTGAGAAGATAGGCACAGAGTGGCAAGGAATTATAAATACAGCCTCACAGATAACAACATGTTGGACAGAAAAGAGACATAACACACAACGCTGGACGATGATCGGGGACACTGCAAAAGTGAAATACCCTGGCTGGCTTAGGTAGTTATCATTTTCAAGAGTTGTCTCCTGCTGCTTTAACAGTGGGAGGGTGATTTGACCAGAAGCACAACCTTGAATCATTTGTTGTTAAATAAACATACCCATTATCGGGCTTAACTCCCATTCAGTCTGTGTCTCAGTCTTTCCATTTCAGTGCTCGTTATAATATCTTATACCATGCCATACCATTTTTATTTGTTAAGCGCTTAAAAACACAGCATTACAACTGACCGAAGCGCTGTACAGTTAAAACAAGCAGGACTAAAAGCAAAAAAAATTTAAAAAAAACAAACATTAAGAGGGAATTAAAACAGAGACACTAAAAAAAACAGGTCAGGGGACCCAATAAAACAGAGAAATAGCAAAAAGCAAGTGGGAATAAGACAGGTTAAGAATTAAAAGCCAATGTGAAGAAGTGAGTTTTTAGGTTTGATTTGAATCTTATGACTATCAGAACTATGTTACTTATACTAATCAGTTCAATTTGTAGCTGCTAGGCAAGGTTCCTCTGTACTTTTTGTTTGAAAAGCCCAATCATGATATTTCTTGGATGAAATGTTATATGGTGGAAGGTTCTCTTGTCACAACTCAACCAAATTGTTTTCCTTGTCACGAATCCACTAATATTTTCCCACCATTCTTGCCAAAGAATAACTCGGACTAAGAGTGTCTGAATTTCATTGACATGTCAAAACCCATCAGCACCTCATAAGCTAATCAAATCAATTTGGATGATATCTCATGTCTTGTAACATTCAAAGACTCATTTTTTGACACACAGATGTTCTCTGCATTAGTAATTGGTTGGCAATCGCTGAAAAATCTTATCATCTGTGGACTCATTTCTTATTTGTAGTTGCTGTCATGCCAACGTCTTCATCATGGCTACATTGCCTGGTGTACCAACTTCTTGTTTCTGGCAAAAATGACCAAATTCAGAAGTTCCAAGTTTATAATATTTTAGATTAGCTTGGATTACTGGACACAAATATACCAAGAAAAAGTTTTTTTTGTTCATTTATTTTCATGAAATCTAGAAAGATGGGACTGTATATGTCAATTAATATACAGTGGGTGAATTCATCTTTTTTAAGATAAAAATTCAGAGCAGCAGAGGTGTAAGATGATTTTAAGGGATTACCTTAAAAGAATCATCAAATAACCAGCACCAATAATCCAAGTCACAAAAGACATACTGACAACACATAAACAAAAACCTAAGTTATAATCTTAAAGGATAAATCTGATATTTTGAAGTCAAAATTATTTCTCCACACTCGTACAGTGGAACCTCGGGTCACGACTGTAATTCATTCCAAAACTCTGGTCGTAACCCAATTTGGTCGTGTCCTGAAGTAATTTCCCCCATAGGATTGTATGTAAATACAATTAATCCGTTCCAGACCGTACAAAATGTATGTAAATATAGTTTTTTAAAGATTTTAAGCACAAATATAGTTAATTATACCATAGAATGCACAACGTAATAGTAAGCTAAATATAAAAACATTGAACTAACTAACATTGCAAGAGTTTGCGCTATAGCGCTACGAACCTGCTCGCTAAAAACACTTTTCTTAATGAGTTTTAAGCACAGGGAAAAAAACGAACATTTGAAAAATCCGTAATTTAATAAACAACCAAGAAAAGTAACATTGCAACAATACACGCTACGAACCGATCGCTATAAACAGAAGTGAAGTGGCGGTTAAATCCAATTGAAAAAAGTCTTCAATAAATACAACGAGGTTAAAACAATGCTGGAACCAGCCCTCTTTCTCTCTCGCGCGCGCGCGTGCGCACGTGTGTGTGTGTCTCTCTCGCATGCGCGTGTGTGTGTGTGTCTCTTGTGCGCACGTGTGTGTCTCTCTCTCTTGCGCGGTCTCTCTCTCTAACTGCACAGGGAATGCACAGGGAGAGACTGAACACGTGTGGAAATCATCGGCGCGCACAAACCGAAAGGGATACTGGCTTGTTCGTATACCGAGTATGTGGTCGTGAACAGATGCAAAAGTTTGTCGAACTTTTTGGTCGTAACCCGATTTGTACGTGTTCAGAGACGTTTGTGAACCGAGGTTCCACTGTATATATTAACACGCCATGTTAAATTGCACTCTAAAGGGAAGCGTATTTTACACATTTTTAAAAATGACTAGCCCACTTTTGCATTTTATAATGAGCTTATTGGTACCGAGAGTACTAATGTTTAAAAAAAAAAAAAAAAAGTTTTTCAAGCCAAAAACATATTGATCCACGTCTTGAGATTACATGCAAATTGCAAAACAAACAAAGCAAACCTTTTTCGGAAGAATCTGCCATTTTAAAAGGAGACCTGCGGTGCGCTGTTTGTCTTCCTCTGAGGAAGTCTTTCAGGACCAGGGACAAGGATTAGCGTTGTCGGTACAGTAATCCCTCCTCCATCGTGGGGGTTGCATTCCAGAGCCACCCGCGAAATAAGAAAATCCGCGAAGTAGAAACCATATGTTCATGTGGTTATTTTTATATATTTTAAGCCCTTATAAACTCTCCCACACTATTATAAACATTTCACGCACAATTATACAGCATAAACCCTTTGTATTCTCTTAGATATTAGGTAAGATTCGTTGAAATTATGTATGTAAATACAGTTTACATACAGTAAAACCTAAATATTATTTTAAAGATATCGAGCGTCTCCGATATCACATATGTTACAGCCATTACGATAGACAGGCCACCATCAATAAATACGTACAATGCAAGAAAAATTGTATACAGTAAAATGTGTGTACAGTGACACTAAACTATGTACATGTAATAAGTACTGTACGTAAATAATTAATTATGGTTACTCACCAACAATGACACGACGACTTGTCCGATAACGATGAGTTTAATTTTACTGCACAACAAAGGATAGCGTTACAGCTCTTCTAAAGGAGCCTCTTCAGGCGACTGTTTAGCACCGCCGTTGTTCTTCTTCCATCACTCTTCAATCCAAATCCCTAAAGCAGGTTCCATCCAGACTACTGCCTTACAACGTCCACTTGCAACTCATTTTGCGCCCTGCTTAAAAGACACTGCGGCCGTAGATCTTATATGCTTTTCCTCCTTTTTAAATAAAAAGAATTGTGGACTTATTTATGCTGTAATGGTGTCCTGCAGCGGTGTAGCTGTTTCCTTCCTTCAACATATCCAAAACTTTTACCTTTTCTGCAATCATTTGCATCTTCTCTTGGCGCTTGTGCACGTTAATTCTGAATGAGTGAGATTAGTACTTCCTGGTTAATGCAGCACTCCGTCGCTGAGCCAATCAGCAGCACACAGGAACTTAACCGCATGCTCTGATTGGGTAGCTTCTCAGCCATCCACCAATAGCGTCCCTTGTTTCAATTCAAATGCGTACCTTGTTTCAACTCAAATGGGCAAATCAACTGAGGAAGCACACGTACTGTAGACCGCAGACATCCACGAAGCAGTGAAAAATCCGCGATATATATTCACATATGCTTACATTTAAAATCCGCGATGGAGTGAAGCCGCGAAAGACGAAGCGCGATATAGCGAGGGATCACTGTATACCAGTACTGAAAAAGTACTACATATTAATTTGCCACATGAAATTTTTTTGTCTTTAGTGAAGTGAAGGGGATTGGGGTGAGTAGATGTTCCCTTGACCATTTTGACATGCAGATACTCCATTGTTTCATCAAAATGACAGACATTTGTCATCCACATATCAGCTGCGATCATGTTTATTTGGTGCTGCTAAACATGTAACGTAACGTGTTATGTCAGTGCTCTCTGTCTATCATCCTAGCTTTGAGTCTCTTTAATCAAACCTCTCTGGTAGCACAATGAGGGTTTAATAGAGACTGGTAGCTTTAAGATTCTTTGGTTTCAAAGTTCTTTTTGGACAATGTTTATTTAATTTGATGTCCAATTCACTGACAGCAACCACAAATACCACCGGCTCCTATTTGCGCCTTCATCTCACACTAGCTCCTGATTTGTCTTACTTGGGCAGGTTCAAATCATCTTCATGCATATATGGCACTGAGCATGTATTTGTTCTTCTCTATTTTGTGAATTTGTCATGCTGTGTAACTAAACAAGCATGACATTATAAGGGGAACAAAATGTGCATCTCACTGAAATGTAAAATAAAATTTGAGCCCCTTGAAAGAGAAACACCGCCGCGGTGTTTACTGTGCTGCGCCCTTTAAGCGGACTGAGAGCTATAATGTCGCCCACTGGTTTTAGCATCCTCGACGCCTCCTTGCTGATCCAATTACACTTACCTGTCTATGTATTTAATCAGTTTTACCTGCCAGCCTTCACTGTGACTAAGCCAATCAAGCAGTTCGACTTGTAGCACAACATGACAGTGATGCCTTGGCTAAAGAGTGTTCCACAAGGCTGGCCATTGCTGTCCCTGTGGGATGGCCCTGCTTTAAAATGCATCTCGTATGGCAGAATACTCCCCTCAGTCTGTGAAGAAATTCAAAGCAAGCTCTGTTATTATACAGAAGGTAAAGCGGCGTTACTAGAAAGACATAAAAAATTAATAAAAAGAAAACAATCATGTCTTTTTTTTTTTAACGGAATTATTATAACAGCCAAGTTTTGAGTTTTAATTGTATCTTGTGCCAAGCGTATCTGCTGATGACATACTGTTGATTTGGCTAGTGTCCTTACGGCTATATGAATAGGATGGCATCCCACAATTGTCTTTTTTCACGCATGCTGAACAATTTATTCAAGAGGCATCAGAAGCCGCTCACTGCTTTGCAGACTATGCATATGTCATTACAGATGGAAGCCTCCGCTGCGCACCTTGCCGTCAAAAGGGTGCCAGCCGTGTCTTTCTCACAGTAGTTTTATTTTATTTAGATTGCTTTGCTCTTGTCAGACAAGCTTTTCACTTCTGCTGCCCTTTTTTTTTCCTCATGAACACAACTTGTTCTTACGCACGCTGGATGCATTTGTAGAAAAAATGTGTTTCTGTTAATAAATTATCAGGACTCCTTTTAAAGAAATGGACAGAGTGAAGAAGGACTGAGGCATTCTAGCTGAAATATCTGAATGTAAAGGATGGACTGGCATCCCATCTAGAGCTGCTTCCTGGTGTGCACCTAAGATTTTACCACCAGGGTAGGCCCTGGCACTCCAGAGTGGTCGATGCACCGCGTAGCCCTACAATATCACCTGCACAGTGCTGTACCTGAAACAGTGTGAGATGGTGCTCAGTGTACTCTTCTTCATGTAAAGATTTTCTCTTCTTTCATGTGATGTTGCTATATTGGACCATCCTCCAATCTCATCTGTTGTACACCTACTAGCCTGAAAACCCTTTCTGCCTTAGACTCCCTTCACACACTCCGTCCACTTTCTCTTTGGTCATGCTCTTCTCCTCTGTCCCGACACCTCCATATCCTTAATTCTTCTCCCCATATTGTTTATCTCTTTTCTTTTGACGGTTCCACTTCAACTCCTGTATTTTCTTTGAGATTTTCCCAACTCCGAGTCTCCCTTTCCTGATCTTATCAAGCTTTGTAAAAGCCATACACCTATCTCAACATCCTTATTTCTTGAGCATCTAGGTTCCCTTCTTGCATCTTGTTTAACTGCCCAGGTTTCTGATCCATAGATCCATGCTGGTCTGACCACTGTTTTATACACTTCACTCCTCACTCTTGCACTGATTCGTTGGTCACATAACACTACTGATATCTTTTGTCCAATTTTTCCAACCTGATAGCATCCTATGGTTTATTTCTAGATCTAGCTCTCCATCGTCTGTGATTGTTGATCCAAGATATTTGAACTTTTCCACCCTTTAAAGCCTTCCTCCTGGGAGATTACCTTCTCCGTCACGTTATTATCCCATAAATCTTAGATATGCAGTCTATTTGTGAATTCCCCCTTGGGATTAATAAAGTATCTATCTATCTATCTATCTATCTATCTATCTATCTATCTATCTATCTATCTATCTATCTATCTATCTATCTATCTATCTATCTATCTATCTATCTATCTATCTATCTATCTATCTATCTATCTATCTATCTATCTATGTGTTCTTTTTCCTACTAATTCACCATAGTTCTTCACCATTCCTCCAGTTTCCTTTCCACAATATTTCAGAGGTGCCACATTGTACAATGTCATCCACAAAGGTTGATCTACTATTCCTCTAACAAATGACATCCACAACTAGCGTAGATAGATATGGGCTTGATGATCAGCCTTGATGTCAACCAACCTTAACTGCAAATCTACCTGGCACTCCTACACTACTTCTCACTTGTGTGGCGGCCTCCTCAAACATATCATTTCATAAACTATCATTTCATACATTCTCTGATACATCTTTCTCTCTCAAACATCTCCACATTTCTTGCTGGAGGACTCTAGCATATGCCCTCTGTAAATCTATAAATACCGTGTCTAGTTTATTCTGCTTCTCTCTATATTTCTCCAAGGCAAAAATCACATCTGTTGTACCTTTTCCTGGCATACATCCAAACTGTTCTTCCCCTATCGTTATCTCTTTTCTCAACTTTCTATTAATTATCCTTTCCCCTATTTTCATTTTATGTGCCATCAGCTTTATAACCCTTTAATTTCAACAATCCTGGATGTCTCCCTGCTCCCACTGATCTGGTATTTTCTCTTCACAACAGACTTTTGACATCACCTCTCATAACAAATCAATTCCTTCCTCTCCCAGACCATGTTTCAACCAGTATGCCATCTTGCCCAGTTGCTTTCCAATTCTTCAGTATTTATAATGCCTCTCTGATCTTGTCCCTATGTAATCCCTGTTATAACACCATTATTTGGTACTCCATCTTTGAATACTAACCTTGAAATTTTCTCATTCAACAGATGTGATTAAAGTGCACATTACAGACATTCAGGGTGTTTGTATTCATTTCAGTCACACCATGTAGAAATGACAATACTTTTTGTATACGATACCCCCATTTCAGGGCATCATAATGTTTGGGACATAGAAATGGTTGGCATATTAAAACAATCATATTTAGGACTTTGTTGCATATCCCTTGCATGTAGTGACTGCTGTCATGTACAAGCGCTTGGGAAGCCGCGAAAAGACCTGACGAGTAGCATAACACATCGTGCCAGGGGATTAAGGCAGGGTACTAACCTTTCTTTCTCTTGTTCCCACAGAAAGACAGAAACAACGCCGCCAATAACTTTCCCCGGACTCACTAAGTCACGCGCTGCCACTTCCGCATTCCATCCCTTCCTCTGGTCTCGCCTTGATGACGTCATGACTCCAATAATATACTTCGGTTCCTCCCAGCATTCCAGTCATCAGTTTCCGGTCCGTCCTTATTTAAAGTTCCCTCTATTCACTACGAGAGGATTCTTTGTAATGACCGCAAGTCAGAGCACTGACCGAATTTTTTGTTTGTTTGCAATTTCTGTACAGTATACGGGGCCGGAAACCCCAAACGTTTATACGTTTCTGTCTCCTTATTACACTGCTTGAAGTCTACAATTCATGGACATCACCAGGTGCTGAGGTTCTTCTCTGGTGATGCTCTACCAAGTCTCCAATGCAGCCATCTTTAACTCATGCTTGTTTTGTAGGCTTGTCCTCTTAAGTTTTCTGTTCCACAAATAGAAGGCCTGCTCCATTGGATTTACTTTGGTTGTGTGGCTTGGCCATTCAAGAATTTTCAATTTTTTAGCTTTGAACAACTCCTTTGTTGCCTCAGCAGTGTGTTTGGGATCATTATCTTGTTGTAGGATGAAGCGACATCCAGTGAGTTTAGATGCCTTTACTGGAACGTGAGCAGAAAAGCTGTTTCTACAACCCTCAGAATTCATTTTGTGACTGCCGTCAGCAATTCCATCCTCATTGAAGAGAAGTGTGCCGCAACACCCCCAGCACCATATTTAACAGATGAGGCGGTCTGCTTTGGTTCTCGGGCAGTTCCTTGTCATCTCCACACATTCCTCTTCCTATCACTCTAATGCAGGTTCCTCTTTGTCTCGTCTGTCCATAAGACCTTTTTCCAGAATTCTACCGGTTCTTTAAAGTTCTTTTTCCCAAACTGTGATCCCACCATCCTGCTTTTGTGTCTAACTAGAGGTTTGCACCTTGCAGAGTGGCTCCTGTATTTCTGTTCATGAAGTCTTCCGCAGATACTTGTCTCTAACCCACACAAACCTGCCTCCTGAAGACTGTTTCTGATCTGTCACACAGGCTTTGGGGGCTTTTTCTTTACCACAGTGTTTCCTTAAGAAGGCATTAACTCTCCGGAAATGTGTTCTTTTCAATTGTGGCGTTTTAATTAACCTGAATTTAAATAATTATAAATTAAAAAGGTGTTATCCCCCCCAGCATGCAATATGGCGGTCACAAGATTACATGAGAAGTATAAGGATAACTTAGCTTTGTTTAATATCGGCTTACGCGGTATTACAGACGGGAAGCTTATGACAGACTCTATCAAGAATGTGGGAGTCTTGATCTACGCAGTCTGCCATCTTTCGTCACCACGCTGAAAGGATTTTCCGGATGGTGGACATAATCTTCTGTCCGTTTAGCTTCGAGTGTCTTGACAGCAGTACAAGCCTTATATACTGGTCTCTCCATGAGCAGGCTCTCTCTGGTCTCCAAACACGGAAAGGAAAGGACTCAAACATCACCTTCAAAAGTACAGGAATAGCACAATGCCTATTTGCAGTTCTCATTCTCCCAACAAGGAAAGCGGATTTTGTGCTGACAGAGGGCAAATGTATATTAATCTGTCTTTAGGCTGACTATTCAATCCTCCAGTTGTCTTTGGCTTATCTAGTCCTGTGCTTGGCTCGGCAATTCTAAATGCTGAGCCCCTGCATACCATACTTGGTCTGCCTGTATGAATGAGTCCATAACAGTGTACACAGAGACAGTGACATTAAACTTAATATTACAGTAATCCTTCCTCCTTCGTGGGGGTTGCATTCCAGAACCCCCCGCGAAAGGTGAAAATCCGCGAAGTAGAAACCATATGTTCATATGGTTCTTTTTATATACTTTAAGTCCTTACAAACTCTCCCACACTATTATAAACATTTCCCGCACAATTATACAGCATAAACCCTTTGTATTCTCTTAGATATTAGGTAAGATTCATTGAAATTATGTATGTAAACACAGTTTACACACATTAAAACCTAAAGATTATTTTAAAGATATCGAGCGTCTCCGGTATCAATACGTTACAGCCATTACGACAGACAGGCCACCAGCAATAAATACGTACAATGCAAGAAAAATTGTATACAATAAAATGTGTGTACAGTGACACTAAACTATGTACATGTAGTAAGTACTGTACATAGATAATTAATTATGGTTACTCACCAACAATGACACGACGACTTGTCCGATAACGATGAGTTTAATTTTACTGCACAACAAAGAATAGCGTTACAGCTCTTCTAAAGGAGCCTCTTCAGGCGATTGTGTAGCACCGCCGTTGTTCTTCTTCCATCACTCTTCAATCCAAATCCCTCAAGCAGGTTCCATCCAGACTACTGCCTTATCACGTCCACTTGCAACTCGTTTTACGCCCTGGTTAAAGGACACTGCGGCCGTAGATCTTATATGCTTTTTCCCCTTTTTAAATAAAAAGAATCGTGGACTCATTGATGCTGTAATGGTGTAGCTGTTCCCTTCCTTCAACATATCCAAAACTTTGACCTTTTCTGCAATCATTTGCATCTTCTGTTGGCGCTTTGACACGGCCCCTGAAGCAGTAGCAGGAGCACGTTAATGCTGAATGAGTGAGATGAGACTTCCTGGTTAATGCAGCACTCCGTCGCTGAGCCAATCAGCACACAGGAACTTAACTGTGTGCTCTGATTAGGTAGCTTCTCAGCCATCCGCCAATAGCGTCCCTTGTATGAAATCAACTGAGCAAACCAACTGAGGAAGCATGTACCAGAAGTAAAAAGACCCATTGCCCGCAGAAACCCGCGAAGCAGCGAAAAATCCGTGTTATATATTTAGATATGCTTACATATAAAATCCGCGATAGAGTGAAGCCGCGAAAGTCGAAGCGCGATACAGCGAGGGATTACTGTATAACAAAACATATTATAACACACAGTGAGGTTTCTTCTGTCGTTCTCTGTCTTCCTGGTCTACCAGTCCCTTTGGGATTAATGAGATCACCAGTGTGTACTTTCTTTTTAATGACTAGGGGGCTTTGCCACCTGCTTGCTTTGCTCGTCAACCCTCTGGCCTGTGCTACACGCTAGCCTCTTTGCAGTTCTGACGCTCGCGTATGGGAATGTGGATGTACAATTTTATCAGATTTTTATTTTCATGAGAATTGTTACATATGCATCAATGCAATGTATAACTGCCAGTGATTGAATTTCATTTCTTTCTCTCTATTAAATAAAATGACTTTTTCTAATGTCTGGCTCTGAGATTTGTTAACTGTCTTTGCAAAAGCTATTCTAACAGGAAACTGTTAACCTTTTAATATGAATGGCATATCAAGATCTCCTTTGTTGTCTAATGTTATCCACGGCAGATGTAGACAGATAGATAGATAGATAGATAGATAGATAGATAGATAGATAGATAGATAGATAGATAGATAGATAGATAGATAGATAGATAGATAGATAGATAGATAGATAGATAGATAGATGTGAAAGGCACTATTAGATAGATAGATAGATAGATAGATAGATAGATAGATAGATAGATAGATAGATAGATAGATAGATAGATAGATAGATAGATAGATAGATAGATAGATAGATAGATAGATAGATAGATAGATAGATACTTTATTAATCCCAAGGGGAAATTCACAAATGTACTACATTACCTTTCTTGGATACATCCTTCTTTCTCCAGTAATTCATGCGTTGGAAGACCAGACGTTGTTAACGGTTATAAATATTCTTCGGAATATTGTAAGTTATTGTTTTCATCTTCCGCATGATTACCACCAACTGTTTCAGCAGAGTCTATTGATGCACATTTAACCAATTTGCTGTGTAACCGATCGTCATTTTTGGCGTTAATTTGTTTGACTTCCTCGTTTCTCTGTGCTAGAGGACTGTGGTCTTGTTTGAAAATGTTTAAGAGGAGAGCGTGACTTGAGGCAAAATTCTTGTCCCCCGGGACTTGAAAAAATCTCTCTTCCAAAAAGTCTCGTTTCCAAAAAGTCTTGTCACATCAAAGGATTTTTTTGTTTTTGGAAAGCTATTCCAGACAGTTGATTTAGTTAATCCTAAGGTTTTACCAATGTCTCTAATGGTTTGATTCTTGTTTGTCATTCTCATTTGTCTTTCTCCCTAACATTATGGAGTGCACTATATGTGTCATTTGAACAGTGCAGAACAACTGTTTGATTTTATTTTTTGCCACCTGTCAATAAAGAACAGTTAAGTAACAATATCTGTAATTTTTGGCTGTGTTTCTTATTTTTGACCTGGTTTATCAGCCAAAAACTACAAGATACCCAGGGATTAAGGGTTCAAAGGCATGGGGCATAACATTGTCTAAAAGTTGAAAGGATATTATGTCACTGTCATCTTATATATGGCTGTGAATCTTTCTAAGTGCTGTGAGCTCTTAACTCACAGAATACCACTATGCAAAAATCAACTGCAATGAAAAGATTGATGGAATTTAGGAATCAGCTGGATGAGATATTGGGATAACGTAACTATTAGCTAACCAAACAAGCTTGATGGACTGTATGGTCTCCACTGATTTGTAAAATTTCCTAGGTTAGCTAAGCCTAAAAATAAACCTGCTTTCACTCCACTCTCAATTTAATAGGCCTGTGGCTCCACAGAGATTTCATCCGGGCTGCCAACAACTTCGGACTCGGCATCTTTTTAAGCAAACATGACATTAGATGCTGCAGAACCCACACTCCGCTAGTCTGCAAAGAGTAATACACATCAAGGAGATCAAACAAAAACAGGAGAGAGCACGTTGCACACCTCTGTCCCACAGCTTGATGGCCCTTATGCGGCCTCTCCGTCTCCACAAAACAAATCCCAATGCCCATTGTGCAGCACGACTAGAAAGATGGTTCTTCTGAGAAAGCTCCGGATAGAGCCATCACCGTTTAATTGGCTGAATATGAAGAGAATGTTTTTTTTGTTTGTTTGTGTTGATTGCTATTTTGGAATTGCATTGCTTATTCATTAAAACCAAAAGAGAAAGCCATTATGATTGCCCTACAGATAGCTTTCATATTGAATCAGCTATAAATACTGCAAAAAGTCCTACAGCACATGCAGCTCAGTTCAATTACACAATAATTTTTAATCACACTGAAAGGTAAAAATATTATGTTCATTAAGAAAACACATTTCAGAATTTTCAACAGTGCGCCTAAAGTGATATTAATGGTGCTTTGCACAATATGGATTCTGAAGAGCTTTACGCCAATATGTTTCAGGGAGGTGTGCTGCTCATTTTGCAGCTTTAGGCACACTATTATTGCTGAAGGTTTTGATGGGAGTTTTAACATGTGGTAAAATGTCATAATTTGTCAAGCGGGATGTGACTCGGTGGAACACGGGGCACGTGGCACTCATCCCACTGTACTTAAATGTAAAATGGGGATGTGTCAAGTGCTTTAGCTTTGAAAAATTTTAACAGAAATAGTAAAACCAAACAAGCTGGAAGGGCAGATAATGGAGAATCAGCTAAATTGTTAAAGAGGGACTGGGACAGCATACAGGCTTGGGTAGATCTGTGGAAGATGAAATTTAATGTAAATAAATGTATACCAAAATGTTTGATTTGAATACACAGTGGGAGGTCTGAAACTTGAAGATACCCCTTATAAGAAGGACCTGGAAGTCATAGTGTACTTATCACTATCTACATCAAGACAGTGGACAGAAGCGATCATGGAGGCTAACGGGGCATTAGATTATATGGTGCCCTGATGTGAGAAGTATAAGTCAATGGAGGCTGTGCTTAAATTATACAACATGATAGTAAGGACTCACCTGTGTGCTGTTTTGATGTCCATATTACAAAAAGGAAATAGCAGCACTAGAGAAGGTCCAAAGGAGGGAAACCTGACTGATTAGGACTGAGAAGTACGTGCTGCTGTATGAGGAGAGGCTGAAGGAGATGCACCTTTTCAGTTTTAGCAAACTGGGTGGCTGTGATGAGAGAGGATTGTTGCGCTACACATTTTTAATGCACAAGCCACTCCAAGGGTGATTGAGGTGCTTGGCTGTTTTACAATACAAAAACTAATTGATTGATACTTGATTTATCAATTGATTAATTGGAAAGCCCCCTCTGCAGCTTCTACTATTCTTGTGCCAATTATTAACTCCATCAGTCAAAAACCCTCAGATCATAGTGGAAGCCGTGGCCTCTGCTCTCTCATATTTTACATCCGTTGTTCTGTCATTCATTTCCTTTGAAGACAACTCTTTTGCATTTCATTATGTTAAAGCTAACTTTAGTTCACTGTCAAACACCTTTTGAAAATTTCAACTGACTCAGTGTGACTAATGTTAGTTATTAGAGGGAAATAATGCTGACCGCCACAACATTCTGTCACTCTTTAACTCAGTTAGAATCTCCACTAATTTTGCGGAATCAGCACATAATCTTGGTGTTATTTTTGACAGTAGCATGACATTTAAAACACAATTTACAAAACTATTCAAAACATGTTTTGTCCATCTTAAAATGTCAGATGATTAAGATGTTTTCTAAATATGCAAGACGCTGAGAAATTAATTTATGCATTAATTTCTAGTAGGATTGACTACTGGAATGCGTTATTCACTGACTGTTCAAATCATTCTTTATACATTTTTCAATTAATTCAAAATACTGCTGCAAGAATTATTACAAGAACTATAAAGTACAAACACATAACCCCCAGTTCTCAAACACTTATATTGGCTCACAGTTAAGTTCAGGACTGAATTTAAAATTATCCTTTTAACTTGTTAAGCCTTAAATGACCAAAGTCCTGCTTACTTATCTGAGCTTATTACTACTTATACACCAGAGCACACACTTAGATCTCTGGATGTCGGTCTACTGAAAATTCTAAGGCCGGGTTTATACTTCACGCGACGCATGCTGCAGCGGACGCTCCTGCTACGCAAGCATTGTACTGTTTATACTTGTGCACATACTTTACATAAATATGGAGGAATCCACCAGGTGGCAGTGCGAGATATTATCACGATGAGAACAGGTTCGGCTACATTGTGTTGTGAATTGCCTGGAACACCCATTAAATTACGATGACACCTTACCCGCAATATCTCTGAAAAGGATGTTTAATGATTAAATCCATCAATCCAGGGATGTGTCCATTCCAGCAAGCATTGGGCACGAGGCAGAAACAATCCCTGTACGGGGCCTCAGCTCATCGCAAGGTGAGTAATTTTTTGCGGGACCAAATCCCCAAATCTGCATATCTTTGGAACGAAACCGGAGCACAGTGTGGAATCCAAGCAGAGAATACCAGCGACGTGACTCCCTGAGAGACAGCAGTATTACCGTTCCGCTACCGTGTCACCCCCATGTGTGTAATTATTAACAGTGCTCATTATTTAAACGAAATTAACAATTTATCTGTAAAATGTAACATACATACTTTAATGCATTTCATCATGAAAGTGATATCAAGTATAAATCTAAAGATTCTAAATTTGCAGAGAGTTGGAATATCATACATGTAATGTATTCTGTGTGGTGATCTATTGCTGCTTGCAGTAGCGATTAAAAACTGGGCAGACGTTTACAATGGTGTGCTTTAATGATAAAGTAAACTACGAGGTTAAAGTGGACATTTCGAGATTAAAGACAAAATTTCCACTTTAATCACAAAATACACCTTTTCTCCATGTCCTTAATTTTTTTCTCAGTGGCTCAAATACAGCGCTGTACATTATGTTGCTGTTGTGAAGTTGCAAAAAAAACACGGCACAGAAGATGGTATGTGAGACTTTTAAAATGTATCGTGTCATTACAATCGGGAATATGCGACACTTGAATATAAAAGCAACATTGGGCTGCTTTTCCTCTAATATCTTTTCTGTGTGGTTTCTTCTCAGGTGTAATGATTGCTAAAAGTAATGGTTAATTATTCACAGTGCCACAACATTTTGTTTTACAATTGGGTACTGCCACGTTTTAATTCCCTTTATTGCGAACTTGGCTCCCGGTTGCCATGAAAATGCCTAGCATGAAGCCGTACCTTGCGTCATCAATGTAAATCCTGTGTAAAGATTAATTCTGTATCCATGAATGGGACAAAAATTCAATCAAATGAAATGTGCATTCTTCCTCATACTTTCTGATTTTCTGGCTATTTTGATTCTCACTCTGACTCTGATTTCAGGTTAACAACTAGGTTTTGGTGTATAAGGTTTACTCTTTATGTTTGTAGTTTGACAAACGTTTCATCGCCTGGCTCTCTAATTATTATATACTGCCTATCTATCTATCTATCTATCTATCTATCTATCTATCTATCTATCTATCTATCTATCTATCTATCTATCTATCTATCTATCTATCTATCTATCTATCTATCTATCTATCTATCTATTATATAGTGCCTTTCACATCTATCTATCTATCTATCTATCTATCTATCTATCTATCTATCTATCTATCTATCTATCTATCTATCTATCTATCTATCTATCTATCTATCTATCTATCATATAGTGCCTTTCATATCTATCTATGTATGGCAACTGGACACATAGTTTGAACCCAGGACTTTACATCTATGAGACAGAAGCACCAAAATCTGTGCCATTAACTGCCAAGGTGATGACAGAAGTACAGTGGAACCTCGGTTTGCGAGTAACTTGGTTTACGAGTGTTTTGCAAGACGAGCTAAAATTTTTAATAAATTTTGACTTGATAAACGAGCTTGGTCTTGCAATACGAGTAGTATGTATACGCTTTGTCTGCTGAGCGTCACGTGATCATAACTGAGCTGATGGTTCTTCTCTCTCTCTTGCTGTGGGATTGTGCACAATCGTCTCCTATTCTCCGTCTGAGTCGGCGTGCCTCACTCATATAGTCAGCATCCGTATGTGCGTATACTGTTTACTACAGCATTGTGACTGTGTGTGTGCGTGTGTGTGTTGTAACGAGTGAGACCCTGTCTTGCACCCCAAAACACGAGGTTGAGTCTCAGTACTTTAGCAACACCAGCTTTACTCAGCTTGAAACAGCAACAGCGCAGTTACTTATTGTAGCGGGATCTGCCGCTCTCCTATACACAGACACAGCAGTCAGGCAGGGTCGTGAACAAGTAGTACTGTGTCCTGCGTATTTATAATGTTTCTTGTTCCTTGTATCACCCATCGACGGCAGGTGCTTATAGCATGTCCGCGATCTTTTCGGATTCACTTTTACGGCGAACTGCTACAGCGCTGGGAGACTGCGACTGCTTTGGGATGCTCTTCCGCGTGTCGGTGGAATCCCACAAGACTTTAGAAACTCACTCACACCAGCCATGATTCTTTTCAAAGGTAAAGTGTAGGTTAATTTGTTTTATGTATTTTTACTTTATATTTTGTGCTAATCATTTTTATATGAATAGTTTTGGGTTGTGGAACGAATCATCTGAGTTTCCATTATTTCTTATGGGGAAATTCACTTTGATATACGAGTACTTTGGACTGTGAGCACGTTTCCGGAACGAATTATGCTCGCAAACCGAGGTTCCACTGTAAAAGAAAAATAATGGAAGTCGTAGAAAACAGAAGTTAGGTAATTAAAACACTAAAAACTGGGTTCTAGTTATTTCATGTGTTTCAGAAAAAAAGATTTGTACTGAAGAAAGAAAAAAATAGCATGCACTTGTAGAGACGGGGAATACAATATTCATTGCGTGTGGCCTTCTAAGACGTGCGCACTTACTTGTGCAGCACCCAGTGAAAGTCTGCATGGAGTTAGGAAAGTAAATCAAAAATTCAGCAATCGACTGTGAACACCAAAGTGATGTAAATGGGAATTGTGTGTAAGAATGGAAAAAAAGAATATGTACAAACCATTAATAAGAGACGGTTGTGTAGTAAAGGAGCAAAGGTCTGAAATTCAACTTAAAACTCAGCAAGTATAAAGCTTTGGACTGCTGGGGGAAAAAATGTTAACTTTGTAATTTAAAAATCCTTGTGTTGCATCTTTAATGTGTTCCCTTGAAAGACTCTTTCTGACATCTTGCCAGTTGAGTTGGGCTCCTTTGAGGAATCAAGAGGAAGATCCATTGCCTTTCTAATACACCAGGGAGCATCAAATGAATTCTCAAAATTTATTTTAGCAGACTTTATGTCAGTTTTATGTAAGATGTGAACATTTTTGTATGTGTGCATGAGCTAGGGCTAGCACTCATCAAATGGTTGATATAAAGAGATTTCCTTTTGCCACTTTTCTGTTGTGATGGTTTAGGGGTCGCTATACCACACTTGACACTGTTATGACTTTGGACAATGAGGCTCCACTCATCTGCACATTTTTATAAAAGAGCTCATCTAATTACATTGTGCCAATGTTTTCTGAGCTCGCTAAATGCTTGTCACTCTGCTACCTGCCAGTAAAGGAGTGCGGCACGCTTTATGACAAAGCAAGCGCACGCACGCAGTATGCAACAACTCTGAAGACACAGCCATGCGAAATGAAACAAAATGCTTGCAGGGCACTTTCCGAAGCTATCGCTTCCATTAGCGTAACCCAGCAGAATTCATGCGCCAGTAGATCATTGTGACCTACTTTCTGGAAAGGATGAATTGGTGTTAGGAAATGTCAAACCTGGACTGACTGAACCAAAAATATTGCTGAAATATGTGTGCCATGTCCACACAGACAGCAGAGACAGCACCAATAAAACACACAGAATTTACATGTGGATTTAAAAGTATGAGGACTCTGTACTTCAAACTCCTGTATATGACTTCTGATATATTATAAATACTGTATCATTTTATTTACATTGTCTAGATAGATAGATAGATAGATAGATAGATAGATAGATAGATAGATAGATAGATAGATAGATAGATAGACATGTGAAAGGCACTATATAATAGATAGATAGATAGATAGATAGATAGATAGATAGATAGATAGATAGATAGATAGATAGATAGACATGTGAAAGGCACTAGATAGATAGATAGATAGATAGATAGATAGATAGATAGATAGATAGATAGATAGATAGATAGATAGATAGATAGATAGATAGACATGTGAAAGGCACTATATAATAGATAGATAGATAGATAGATAGATAGATAGATAGATAGATAGATAGATAGATAGATAGATAGATAGATAGATAGATAGATAGACAGACAGACATGTGAAAGGCACTATATAATAGATAGATAGATAGATAGATAGATAGATAGATAGATAGATAGATAGATAGATAGATAGATAGATAGATAGAATTAATATCATTGTTAATAAATAGATCACTAAACAAAATGATGAAGTTTACATCATTGCTCATACCTGCTTACCTATTAGTCTATTAAAGAGGTTTTTATTATTAATTGGTAACAAATGCATTGCAATTCTCACACATTCAGTCAATCCGTGTAATTCCAACATAAATTAACCTTGAGAAAATGTAAAGGACTATAAAAGCTGTAAGCAACAGAAGATTTGTTAGTTTGACACCGGAATTAATAACATTCTATGAAAAACAGCAGATAAGGCAAATAGCCTCAGTAAAGTGTGCATTATGGAGGACAGTATAAACAGATAGATACTCGATGTTTATGGTCATAGCAGATACTCAATGGGTCTGTAAGTGCTTTAGACACTGTCTAAGCAATACATAAATCCATAATAATGCACACTGAGAAACTGTACATGTAAAATACACATACTTGAAATACTGTGACCTTTTATTAATTAATTAATAAATAAATGACGCATCACAAAGAATGGCAGTTTTCATTTCTTGATTTTCATATTGACACACTCCTTATCGACTACTATAACTGGCCATTGATTTGTAGCTGTGTTTTAAGCTATATAGTAATGTACCATATTTATTTGTTTAATACTATATAACATATAAATAAAAAAACATGTTCATCCAAATGTGTCCAACTGGAGTGAGTAGAACATTAGAACAATTTAGATGACAACAGGCCATTCAGCCCAACAAAACTCGTCAGTCTAATCCACTTAATTTGTCTAAAAAACATCACGTTGAGTTTTGAAAGTCCTTAAAGTCAACAACAACAACATTTATTTCTATAGCACATTTTCATACAAATAATGTAGCTCAAAGTCCTTTTAAATGATGAAGAAAAGAGAAGAAAAGACAAAGTAAGAATTAAAATAAGACAACACTAATTAACATAGAATAAGAGTAAGGTCTGATGGCCAGGAGGATAGAAAAAACAAAAAAAAAAAAACTCCAGACGGCTGGAGAAAAAAATAAAATCTGCAGGGGTTCTGAGACCACGGGACCACCCAGCTCCCTCCGTTCTCCTGTCTACCACGGTGCTTGGTAGCTTATTCCACGTGTCTTTGGTTCTCTGTGTAAAGAAAATCTTCCTAACGTTTGTGCGAAATTTACCCTTAACAAATCTCCCCCTTCATGATTTTAAATACTTCAATCATGTCATCTATTGATCTCCTTTTCCTTAAACTGTAAAGGCTCAGCTCTTTTAATCTTTCCTCATAACTCATCCCCTGTAGCCCTGGAATCAGCCTAGTCACTCTTCTCTGGACCTTCTCTAGTGCTGCTATGTCCTTTTTGTAGCCTGGAGACCAAAACTGCACCCAATACTCCAGATGAGGCCTCACCAGTGTGTTATAAAGGTTGAGCAGAACCTCCTGTGAATTGTCCTCCACACATCAAGGCGCTATATAACCTGACATTCTGTTTGCCTTCTTAATGGCTTCTGAACACTGTCTGGTAGTTGATAGCTTAGAGTCCACTACGACTCCTAAATCCTTCTCATAAGGTGGACTCTCGATTTTACGACCACCCATTGTGTATTCAAACCTCACATTTTTTACTTCCTATGTGTCATACTTTACATTTTCTGACATTAAATCTCATCTGTCACAAATCTGCCCAAGCCTGTCTGCTGTCCAAGTCCTTCTGTAACGATTTAACGGATTCCAGATTTTCTGCCAATCCACTTATCTTGGTATCATCTGCAAACGTAACCAGCTTGTTATTTATATTCCTATCACAATAATTTATTTATATTAAAATAGCAGCAGCTCTAGCACTGATTCTTGTGGAACACCACTCTTAACATCGGCCAGTTCTGATAAGGTTCATCATACCATCACCCTCTATTTCTTGTGTCTGAGCCAATTCTGCATCCATCTACACACCACACCCTGAACTGCCACTTCTTTTATGTTTCATGCCCAACTTCTAATGTGGCACCTTATCAAATGATTTCTGAAAGTCAAGATAAATAAAATCGCATGCTCCACTTTGATCAGATCCTTTTGTTGCCTCCTCATAGAATTATATAGCATGTTAGTAAAACATAAAATCCCTTGTCTGAACCCAAGCTGACTGTTCAGAAACACTCCTGTCCTTGCCATTTGCTGCTCAATCTTATCCTTAATAATTTCTTCCATTCATTTTCCTGTGATGCACATTAGGCTTACTGGCCTATAGTTGCTTGGATCTGCCTATTCACCCTTTTCATGTATCGGGATAATATTTGCCATTTTCCAGTCCTCGTACTCGCCAGCCTCCTTAAGTAGGTTTCGGAACAAATTAATTTAACCTGATCCCAAAATCTCAGAGCTTCTTAGTGTGCATAAATGTAGTCGGCAATCAAAGATTGCATGTTTTTCTATTGCTTGATTTCCTGGTCGCTGTGTAGCTTTTGCATGTTTCCCTCGTATCAGGGCGGACTTTCTCTGACATTACAAAGATGTTCTGGTGCAGTGTACTGGCACCTCAATGCTTAAGCAAACTAACCAAATCTGAGGGCACATTTGCAACACTGTGGACAGACTTAGTTGCCACATTACAAGAGAAAGATTGAGAGTGGGACTGTGAAGTAAGATTCATAAAAGAAGATGTATCTTTTCAGTCTAAATTAATGGAATTAATGAAAGCTAAGGATATACTCCACATGAAAGAATTTTTTTAAAATTATGGAGGGAATATGCAATGCTACTGTCTGCTGTAACTTACTGTAAATAACCCCTTTTGGACACCTGTGTTCACTGTCTGCTTGTCTACAGTGGTGAATTCACTATAACTTTTAAGTTTTTGTCAAAAGCAAAAGTGCAGAATTGAAACAGAGATGTATATTTAATCCTTATTTTACTTACACATTTGAATAAAACGTACATCAGGTAAGCTCATTGTTGTTTTCTATGAAATTTAAATTAAGTTCTATATCTCTCTATTATAAAAGAAAATCTTGAGACTAGACGAGGCTTTTGCCAAGAGATTTTTTCAAGTCCCGCCCTCCTCTCAACCATTTCAGGTTAACGGCCCAAGCACACGGTCCTCTCACCTCTCATTCGTGTGAATGCTTTTGTCCGACGTAGATCCTATGCTCTTAGCTCTTATAAATTTTTACGTTTTCCTCACTTTAAATTCCCAATAAAAGAAGACTTATTATGTCCAAATCTTATAGAAGAATTTCATTCTGAAGGGTTATCAACAGAAGAAATGAGTACACAGGCAATACTAGCACCGAGAAACGATGAAGTCAAACAAATTAACGTAAAGATTGTAAATCGGTTCCACGGCAAATTGGTTAAATGTGTATCAATAGACTATGCTGAAACAGTCGGTGGTGATGAAAACATCAACTTACAATATCCTGTAGAATATCTACAACCGTTAACACCATCCAGTCTTCCACCGGCCGAATTACTGTTGAAAGAAGGATGTATCGTAATGTTATTGTGTAATTTATGTATGAGTATTGGGCTGTGCAATAACACAAGATTAGTTGTATTCGAAACTGGTCAAACAATTCTGACATGTAAAATTGTAAGAAAGAATTGTAAGAAAGGTAATGTAGTACATTAGACACCAAAGGAGATCTTGATATGTCATTCATATTAAAACGTTTACAGTTTCCCATTAGAATAGCTTTTGCTATGACAATTAACAAATCACAGGGACAAACATTCGAAAAAGTCGGTTTATTTATTAGAGAGAAAGAAACGAAATTCACTCACAGGCAGTTATACATTGCGTTGTCACGATGAAAGTCCAAACACGGAATCAAAATTCAATGTGATATTGACGAAAAGTTAATTCCAAATATTGTTTTTACTGAAGTTTTACAGTAAAAGTGTAAGTTTAAAAAATATTTGCGTGTTAATTTCAAAGCCAAACAGAACGAAAGCATATAACGCAATGAATACGTCTAATGTAACATGAAGCATAATTTTCTTTCAATTTATTACGTTTTACTGTTTTTGACTATGGTTAATTACTCACTGTAATGTAAAATAGTTAGGTCTATTATGCATATGTAACAATTCCCATGAAAATAATCTGTTTAATCAGATTGTACATCCGCTTCCCCATACGTGAACGGCAGAGTCGCAAAGTGGCTAGTGCATAGCGACCGTCCGGGGGTTGGTGAGCGAAGCGAGAAGGGTGCAGAGCCCCCCAGTATTTTAATACATTCAATTGCAGTAACGTGTGGTGTTAGATGTTGGTCAGACATGCAAATGAAAATGTCACTGTACTCTGCACACCTGTGAATGCTGTTACCAGTGCTAACACTACAATGCCCAGTATGAGAGAGTGGGGGACTGGCATCCCATCTAGGCAGTTGCCTACATTGTACCCAGGAAATCCTGGATAGCAGTGATCGGCGACTCGCCAACAATTTGATCTTTTGGAGCCACACTTTTTAGTGAATTATACAAATCAATTCACAAGACTGAACAAATCAGTTTAGTAAAGCTCAACGGCAGTGCTAAAGCACATTCGTGTACTGCGTGGTGTCATCAGCGTCTTTTGTTTCGGTGATGCTGGTAGATGCTTAAAGCACAAAAACTGTGTGACTCATAAGTCTCAACTCACTTTTTCAAATTATATCATTATCAGTAAACTCTCATTCATCATGCAAGTACAATACAGTGACTACACATTTATCTTAGCATGTCTGAATTGTTTGTTTTGTACAATTCGCTACTGGAATTGTTTTAAACTGAATATACGTACAATATTAAAACTGATAAATTTATGTCCCCTTGCACATTCAACAAATTAGTCACACAAAACTGAAGCATATAAATATATGATAGTAATTTCTAACAATTATTTGCTTTCAACTTTAGTTCAACACAAAGTTTTTTATGGCTCATTAACTACACTGGGCTTGTATCATTTATTAATTCTTTTGAGTTTGAAATAAATCATTACCAAAGAATAAATAATACAATTCTCATTTACAAATTTTCACCCAGGAACGAATAAACTGATTCTCATTCTTTTGATTCAGGAAGGCATTAATAGCTGACAATGACTCACATGATTCTCATTGAATCAAATCATTCCAAGATAACGTGTCACATAAATCCCGTTTATTTGATTCATGAACTGAATCGCTACCCAAGAACGAAAAATGTGACTCTAATTCATTTCATTCATGAACTGAATTACCTGAAAACAAATTTCTCATTCATGTGATTTGAATCAATACCAGAGAACGACTCAAATGATTCTCGCTGATTTCATTCATCAACCAAATCATTACCCGAGAACAAGTCACACAATTCTTGTTCATTTGATTCGCAAACAAATCATTACTCCAAAACAAGTAATACAATTCTCTGTTATTTGATTCATGAAACACCTTACCCGATTCTCATTCATTTGATGTGTAAATAAATCACCCCCTGAGAACAACTCACTAAATTCTTGTTGATATGATTTGAAAATGAATCTTTACCCAAGAACAAATAATATGATTCTCATTCATTTGATTTGCGAATAAATCGTTACTTGAGAACAACTCACACAATTCTCATGGATTAGATTTGTGAACCGAATTATTATGCGAGAATGAGTCACATGACCTTCATTCACCTGATTTGTGTAGAAATGAGTTGTTGAAAATGTGTCACACAATCCTCATTCGATTCATGAATTAAATCATTACATATGAAAGAGCCACATGACTCTCATTCACTTGATTTGTGATTGACCAAGTTACATGATTCTTATTCACTTATAATTCAATAATGTGATGTCTTATTTTAGTTATGAATCTTAAAGATCTAGTGGCCTTGTGTGGTGTGATAGTTGCCCGGACACCACCAGTCTGAGACCACATCTTTATCAAAAGACTTCTTTTATTTGTCTTCTCCACACAACAACACTACTCAATTCACAGTCCCGCACAACTCACAGTGCCTTCAGCCCCAGTCACCTCTCTCCTGGGCTTTCTCTCTCCTCGTCCCTGGGCCACCTGTCCTCTCTCTCCAGGAGCTTCGTCCTGCTCCTGCTCCCGACTCCAGCTCAATGACAGGAGGGAGGCGGCCCCATTTATCCTCAACCGGATGAGCTCCAGGTGCTCTACCTGACGTCACGTCCTGGTGTGGCGGAAGCATCAGGAGATCACCCGGAAGCACTCCGGGTGACCCTGGAAGGAACGTCCTCCATCTGTGTGGCGGAAGTACATAAGTCCTGGACTCCATGAGGTTTGGGGCGCCCCCTGGCGGTGAACAGAGGCCCCAAAGGTTCTGAGCCTTCCTGCTCCCCTTCCGTGGGCCTCTTCTACTCCAGGGCGGTTGCCCACTTGTGGCCCGGAGGACAAATGTGCCCCGTCTTGGTCCTTCCAGGCGTCCCGGCTGGGTCTGACCCCCAGCCATGTACGACAGTGGTAAAACAATGTCACTATGTTAAATACATGAATAATTATATATACAGTACATATGCATATATACAAAAATAGTGTGTGAATTATTGAATTGTTTGTTTGTGATGCGATGAGAGGGACCCCAGCCCCTGGACCCTAAAAATGAATCAAATGGCTCAAAAGAATTGATTCTCTTAATCAGGGATTTTGAAATAATTCAGTAAAGTGAATCGAAATGGTAATTGCTGCTAGAGAGGCTCCATCCCTCCATCCATAATCCTCTACTGGCAGAACTGAGGGAAGAATCAGATCTTGTCACATTTTAGCCACATTTTTATGTATTTATTTATTTATTCCTCACATTAGTACCCAGTTTAATGGAAAATGAAAGGCAGTCAAGTTGCACTCATCCAATGTTTATTCTGTAAAGCACCTTTCATTACGTGCGTCGTTTAAACAGGAAAAATGAATTGTGGAATGGATCAGCTTCACACCTATTTTAAAAACGGGGAGAAAAGACTAAACCAATAAATGAAGTGGACAAAATAATAAATATTTGACTAACGCTTAATGTAGTGAGACAAAAGCAGTGATAAGCCAAATGCCCCTTAAAGCCAATGAATGGGATGCACTTTTTCTAATTTGTATAATCACACATTTAAAAGATACAAGTATCTGAGCGTTAAGCCGATCTGGCCATTGTCACCCTGCTGCCACCAGCCTCAGCCTCTCATTAATATCTCCACAGTTTCCAGGCTTTTCACAAGGAGCTTGCTGAGCTTCACTGCTTCAAATAAATCTTTATTTGTCTGACACTCCACCTTTGAATGCCAAAGATTATTGATTTGGTTCAAGCACAAATTTTTTGTCCTGTCCAACAGAAATGGCTTTTGCAAAGGCAACAAATAACGGTCCACAGAGGCCTATACAAAAAGGCATTCATTCTATCAGGTTAACCATTGACAAACATTGCTCAGTTTGTTCTTTTGCGTTTAAAAGATTTGCATTCAGAACACCAAAAAGCAAGTCAGATCTTCGAAAGCCAAGCATGATGAGCATTTCATCCATTTGCTGATGGGTGTCATAGAAAGTCAAAGCCCATGCAGACACTTGGCGGGTGGGTAACTCAAGAACCAAACCTGGACGGGATGCCAGTACAGTAAAACTCCACACATGTTCATCTTTTCTTTTTCAACAGTGGATTCTCCCACAGTTAACAACACAGGGAGAGTGTTAAATAACCAAAAGCCATGTGCAGCACTCTGAACACACTGAACTCATTTCAGACCTGAAGTGTGATGGACGACCATTCTTTTTAAAAAGAAAAAGAAAAAAAAAAAAAAACACCTGCCAGATATACCATCGTGTTGGCAGGTAAATCAGTGATTCATCTGTGCTTGGAAATTGCATTTTAGCTGCAATTTATCAAAGCCTGCCCTGCTTCCAAATTTTTTAAATCTATCTTAATGTTGATGAAATGAGGCCGACATCTGATTTGTAAGGATTTTACCACAGCACTTGTGTCCATCTCTCACACCGAACAAAAGGCGGCACAGAATTGTACTTCAACAGCCATTGACGGGTCCAAAAGCAATAAACCAAAGCAACAAGACTTGACAAATGACAGCCTGTACAGAAGCAAAAACATGCGACAGCTGTGTGGGTTAGTCCTCAAAAAAAATGAAAAAGGACCCAGAAAGTATTACCATACAATTATAAATCTAAAAGCACAAATCAAGTCTTCAGTTTAGCAAAATAACATGTTCAATATTGTCTGCTTTTGACTTCCAGGCGATTTCTGTGTAGAACAAAATATCTGTGAAATTGAGCAGGGGTATACACCATAACCTCCAATAGAGGGCACTGTGATGTCAGGATTGAGGTCTGCTAGGTCAACAACTGCACACAAAATGTCAACTGCTTCAATGCAGCTTTTGATTGCTGGTGGAATAAAAAGGGAAAAGGGTCAAACTTGTGATCGTGGCTTTTAGGATTTGTCACGGCAGACCCACTGTATGTTTCAGAGTTATTCTACTGGACAAAAACTTCATACAGTAGTTTTAATTTTGACACCAACTAAAACATTCATATTCTATTCTATTCTATTCTCTGTCCATCCATCCATTTTTAAAACATATCCCGAACAGGGTAACAGGGAAGATGGATCCCAGTATTATTTATATTACATTATATCATATTGCATTAAGCAAAAACGGTGGCTCATTGGCTAGCACTCCTGCCTCAGAGCTTCAGATCTCTGGATTTGAACACTAATAAGGACATGATCTGTGTGCAGTCTGAATGTCTGTGTTTATGCAGACTTTTATTCATGTACTCCAGTATTCCTCTCATACCTTAACAACATGAATGTTGGACTGACTGGAGAGTTTAAATTGGCCATGAATAAATGAGCTGGGAGTGTACCTGACTGACTTATGTGATCGGCTACAGTTTCATCCTGGACTGGGAATCCCGGAACCTTAACACTGCATTGAATAGGTTCAGTAAATGGAAGTATCTCTATCTATCTATTTATCCATTATATAGTGCCTTTCATATCTATCTATCTATCTATCTATCTATCTATCTATCTATCTATCTATCTATCTATCTATCTATCTATCTATCTATCTATCTATCTATCATATAGTGCCTTTCATATCTATCTATGTATGGCAACTGGACACACGGTTTGAACCCAGGACTTTACATCTATGAGACAGAAGCACCAAAAACTGTCCCATTAACTGCCAAAGTGATGACAGAAGTACAGTGGAACCTTGGTTTGCAAGTAACTTGGTTTACGAGTGTTTTGCAAGACAAGCTAAAATTTTTAATAAATTTTGACTTGATAAACGAGCAAGGTCTTGCAATACGAGTAGTATGTATATGCTTTGTCTGCTGAACGTCATATGATCACAACTGAGCTGATGGTTCTTCTCTCTCTCTCTCAATCTCTCTCAATCGCTGCAGGATTGTGCACAATCGTCTCCTATTCTCCGTCTGAGTTGGCGTGCCTCACTCATATAGTCAACATCCGTACGTGCGTATACTGTTTACTACAGCATTGTGACTGTGTGTGTGTGTGTGCCTATAATATAGTGCCTTTCCTATCTATCTATCTATCTATCTATCTATCTATCTATCTATCTATCTATCTATCTATCTATCTATCTATCTATCTATCTAGCAGTATGTGCATCTCGGGAACTGCAGGTCTGACATTGTGGTCAGCAGCACAGGAGCGCCACAGGGGACTGTACTTTCTCTGGTCCTGTTCAGCCTATATACATCGGACTTCCAATACAACTCGGAGTCCTGCCACGTGCAAACGTTCGCAGACGACACTGCTATCGTGGGCTGCATCAGGAGTGGGCAGAAGGAGGAGTATAGGAACCTCATCAAGGACTTTGTTAAATGGTGCGACTCAAACCACCTACACCTGAACACCAGCAAAACCAAGGAGCTGGTGGTGGATTTTAGGAGGACCAGACCTCTCATGGACCCCGTGATCATCAGAGGTGACTGTGTGCAGAGGGTGCAGACCTATAAATACCTGGGAGTGCAGCTGGATGATAAATTAGACTGGACTGCCAATACTGATGCTCTGTGTAAAAAAGGACAGAGCCGACTATACTTCCTTAGAAGACTGGCGTCTTTCAACATCTGCAATAAGATGCTGCAGATGTTCTATCAGACGGTTGTGGCGAGCACCCTCTTCTATGCGGTGGTGTGCTGGGGAGGCAGCATAAAGAAGAAGGACGCCTCACGCCTGGACAAACTGGTGAGGAAGGCAGGCTCTATTGTAGGCACAGAGCTGGACAGTTTGACATCCATGGCGGAGCGACGGGCGCTGAGCAGACTCCTATCAATCATGGAGAATCCACTGCATCCACTGAACAGGATCATCTCCAGACAGAGGAGCAGCTTCAGCGACAGACTGCTGTCACCGTCCTGCTCCACTGACAGACTGAGGAGATCGTTCCTCCCCCACACTATGCGACTCTTCAATTTCACCTGGGGGGGGGGATTATTAAACGTTAAAATTATACAAAGTTATTGTCTGTTTTACCTGCATTGTTATCACTCTTCAATTTAATATTGTTTTTATCAGTATGCTGCTGCTGGAGTATGTGAATTTCCCCTTGGGATTAATAAAGTATCTATCTATCTATCTATCTATCTATCTATCTATCTATCTATCTATCTATCTATCTATCTATCTGTCTGTCTGTCTGTCTGTCTGTCTGTCTGTCTGTCTGTCTGTCTATCTATCTATCTATCTATCTATCTAGCTATCTTAGTCTTAATTAATAAACATGGACCTCAGCATTAACATTTGCAGTGCACCATCTATTTGAATGAACAGTATTTTGTAATGCATGTAGTAATAAAATGCAGTGCATTTGCCATTCCAACAAATGGGGCAACAGAAATATTTGTAGTAATTAAAGGTTTTATTATAAATTCTTGTGCTGCACCACTTGTTGAAATGAAAATCACAATGCATTTTTTTACAACACATGTTTGTGAACGCCAGATGTTAGTGTGAGTGTGAATGACAAACAAATACCAGCCAGATGGACACACAAACAACTCTTTAATTAAGCTGGATGTACATCCATTTTACCCATTTATCATATGGTCTCCCACTAATTTCATTACACACTCACAGACAGAACCAACCATAGATAACACTCCAGCCTTTCTCTGGGAATATGTCCACCCACATTCACACACACGTTTATAAAGTGTAATATATGTGTTGATTTCTGCAGCAACAATTAAAGAAACCTTGCATAACGCTTCTGTGCTCAGATTTACATGTCAAATCAGTAGTTTATGTTTTATTGTAGACCCGGCCAGCTTGTATATATAAAAGCACATACAGTGAATTCAGTGCTCAGTCAGACCTCTTCAATTTCTGCACACTTTATTTTGTTGTAGATTTCATTTTAAATGAATACATTTGCATTTTTGCCCATCTGTCTTCATAAAAGTTTGAAAATTTAAATAAAAATCCAAACTGAAATCTATCACTTATATCAAATTTTAAACCCTTAATTCAGTACTTTGTTGAAGACCCTATGGTAGCAATTCCAGCTTCATGTCTTCCTAGATAAGTATCTACAAGCTTTGCACACTTGGATTTGGGCAGTTCATCCCATTCTTTCTGGCAGACCCTCTCAAGCTCCTTTACATGAAATGGGGAGCATCTGTAAAGTGCCATCTTTAGGTCTCTCCATACATATTCTAAGAGGTTTAAGTCTGGGCCCTGGCTGGGCCACTCAAGGACACTCAGAGACTTGTTCTGGTGCCACTCCAGCGTTGTCTTGGCTGTATGCATCAGTTCATCGCCCTGGTGTCCAATCTCCCTGTGTCTGTTGCTGTGATGCACCCCCGTAGCATGATTCTGCTGCAACTGCCAGGCTTCGCTGTAGGGATGGTATTAGGCATCTAATCAAGAAAGATATAGTGCTTGGAGTTCTGTCCAAAGAGAAATTTTTGTCACACCAGACCAGACAATCTTTTTCCTCATGCACTCAGATACCTTTCAACTTCATATGCCTTTAATTCAAGAATGACTTCTGTGTAGCCACTCTACTAGATAGATAGATAGATAGATAGATAGATAGATAGATAGATAGATAGATAGATAGATAGATAGATAGATAGATAGATAGATAGATAGATAGATAGATAGATAGATAGATAGATAGATAGATAGATAGATAGATAGATAGATAGATAGATAGATAGATACTTTATTAATCCCAATGGGAAATTCACAATGCCTGATTGATGGAATGCTGCTGATTAGGTCATTATTTTGACAGGTTCTCCTCCCATCTTAACCATGGACTTCAAAAGCTCTTTTAGATTCTTGGTCACCTCTCTGACCAAGGCACTTCTTGCGCAGTTGCTCAGTTTGGAGAAATGGCCAACTCTAGGAAAAGTCTCAGTAGATCCAGACCATTTCCTAAATCTTGAGGGCACTGTGCTCCGATCTACGCCTCACAACAATTTAATCGCAGAGGTCTACAGAGAATTCCTTGGACCATATGGCTTGGTTTTCATCCAGGCATGCAGTGTGAATTGTGGGTGACCTTCAATACACAAGTATATGTTTGCCTTTCTAAGTGATGTGCAACCTATCCAGTTTCCTACAGGTGGACTACAATCAAGTTCTAGAAATATCTCAAGAATTAAAGCTAACAGGAGGACAATCTGAAGTGCCATAGCAAAGGGTCTAAATGCCGATATGAATAAGAGATTTCAGTTTTTGACTTATAATAAATTTGCAAACCATTCTGAAAACAAGTTTTCACTTTCTAACTATGGGTCATTTAGTGTAGAGTGATGGGCTAACATCTCTCCATTTAACATAAACCTACAATGCAATAAAGAGTGCAAAAAGTGAATGGGGTCTGGATACTTGCTGAATCCAATCTATTTAAATATTATACAGTTTCTTGAATTAATAAGACGAGTAATGTTTTCAGCTATGTAAGTCTTATAAAGAGGGCCATGAGTGCTGTGCCTTCACTGAGGGCTGCACCTGAAGGACATTGCAGTTCCACTTACTAGAAGGAACTTATACTTGTTTTGCCAAGATTTAAATGTTTCAGAAAGTTTTTCAATAAGAGGAGTGGTAACTTTCAAAAATGGTGCACTTGTCTCACAGGCACCAAAAGTGAATCCTATGAAATCGTAAAGTAAGTATAAAGTTGTGTGTAATTACCCAGAAGAGTACTAATGCCTCATCGACCGAAAAAAAAGGAGAGTTTCAGTAGTAAGTCACAGACGCCTAATTAGGCCCATAGGGCAGTTTGACATATGCTCCTTCTACCCAAACAGACGTCAACCTTTTGTCTCTCCTCGATTTGTGCATTTCTGCTGAGCAGCGGCTGCATCACCCAATGCTCCTTCTTTCTGACAAGGGTGGCTTTCAAATGCATTTTTTTTTGCAGTGACCACAGCGTATGGAAACCCCTGAGACAAGAAGGCTGATCCAGGGTAAGGACACCCAATTGTGACATTTTACTAAATTAGAAGATAGATAGATAGATAGATAGATAGATAGATAGATAGATAGATAGATAGATAGATAGATAGATAGATAGATAGATAGATAGATAGATAGATAGATAGATAGATAGATAGATAGATAGATAGATAGATAGATAGATAGATAGATAGATAGATAGATAGATACTTTATTAATACCAAGGGGAAATTCCCATACTCCAGCAGCAGCATACTGATACAAAAAAAAAAATTAAATTAAAGAGTGATAACAATGTAGGTAAAAACAGACAATAACTTTGAATAATGTTAACATTTACCCCCCAGGTGGAAATGAAGAATTGCATAGTTTGGGGGAGGAACGATCTCCTCAGTCTGTCAGTGGAGCAGGATGGTGACAGCAGTCTGTCGCTGAAGCTGCTCCTCTGTCTGGAGCTGACACTGTTTAGTGGATGTAGTGGATTCTCCATAATTGACAGGAGTCTGCTCAGCACCCGTCGCTCTGCCACAGATGTCAAACTGTCCAGCTCTGTGCCTACAATAGAGCCTGCCTTCCTCACCAATTTGTCCAGGTGTGAGGAGTCTTTCTTCTTAATGCTGCCTCCCCAGCACACCACCGCGTAGAAGAGGGCGCTCGCCACAACCGTTTGATAGAACATCTGCAGCATCTTATTGCAGATGTTGAAAGACGCCAGCCTTCTAAGGAAGTATAGTCGGCTCTGTCCTCTCTTGCACTGAGCATCAGTATTGGCAGTCCAGTCCAATTTATCATCCAGCTGCACTCCCAGGTATTTATAGGTCTGCACCCTCTGCACACAGTCACCTCTGATAATCACGGGGTTCAGGAGAATAGCAAGAATAGCAAGCTTTCAGCATTTCTTTCTTAAAAAAATCCCGGAAGAAGGAAACCTTAAAGCAGAATGCATTTAGCAGGCAATATGCAATTTTGTTCCAGTCACTATAAGGTGAGGTGGCATGGTGGCACTGTTAATGCCTCACTGCTAATCCTGAGTTGTACTTTACATTAACATTAATTTGGTTAGCAGACGCGTTAAAGTGGCTTATAAAAGAGGTCAACAGAATCGAGTAGACATCAGGTTGGGGGACTGTTTGGGAACAAGTGTGACAGGACAAGGACACAAAATTGACAATCATAAGTGAACAGCTAAGAACATAATACCAGTGACAGTTCATTAGTTACAAGAACCTAACAAATCCATTATCAGTTCAACAGAAATTCACCAAACAAGAGAGTCTTAAAATGTTACTTAAACTCATTGGGGAGGAAGCATAAAGAAGAGGGACGCCTCACGCCTGGACAAACTGGTGAGGAAGGCAGGCTCTATTGTAGGCACAGACTGGACAGTCTGACATCTGTGGCAGAGCGAAGGGCGCTGAGCAGACTCCTGTCAATCATGGAGAATCCACTGCATCCACTAAACAGGATCATCTCCAGACAGAGGAGCAGCTTCAGCGACAGACTACTGTCACCGTCCTGCTCCACTGACAGACTGAGGAGATCGTTCCTCCCCCAAACTATGTGACTCTTCAATTCCATCCGGGGTGGCGGTGGGGGGTAAACAGGGTAAAGCTTCACTATGTGTGTCCAAACTACCCATAAGCCATTGCAAATATTTTGTATTGCCTCAGCTTCTATCCATTGCAGTTACTGCGTAACTTTCTGTGCATCTGTTTGTGTGTCCGTCCAGTTGCTATGTCTCTGTCATTCAAACAAATAGTGCATCACAAACATTAACACTGCTTTTACGAATCCCATAATAAAGGGCATATAACAGAGACATATGCATTGAATTTGTCTTTCCAACAGACACCACATCACAGACATCAACACTGCTTTTACAACTCTCATACCAAAAGGTATATAACAGAGACGTGCATTTCATTTGTCATTATGACAGATGGAGCATCACAAACATTGTAGTAATAAAATGAAGTGCATTTGTCTTTCCAAATGGTACATCAAAATCATTAACATTGCTTTTATGAATCCCATACCAAATGGTATGTAACAGAGACATACACATTGCATGGTGCACTGCAATATAGACCTTAAGTCAACAAGTGCAATTTGCATATTTATTACTATTCGGTTTGTTATTATTTTCTCTCTTCTTGTCTTTTTGTCTTTTTAACTCTTATTCCTCACTATGAGTCGATTGCACCTTCAATTTCGTTGTTCCTTTGTAAAAGTGACAATGACAGTAAAGATCTATCTATCTATCTATCTATCTATCTATCTATCTATCTATCTATCTATCTATCTATCTATCTATCTATCTATCTATCTATCTATCTACATTGATTACTTAGATTTCAACCTGTCTTAGAAAGGTAGCACAGATAGTGGCAAATAATATTACAAGCAGAGTGTTCTGGACTAGAGCTAAAATGCTTAGGTGTGAAATTATGAATGGCCCTTAATGCTGCTGTGATGGTCTCCTGAGACCTTGAATGAGATTAGCTGCTAAACAGCATCATCATGTGAATTTCCCCTTGGAATTAATAAAGTATCTATCTATCTATCTATCTATCTATCTATCTATCTATCTATCTATCTATCTATCTATCTATCTATCTATCTATCTATCTATCTATCTATCTATCTATCTATCTATTATATAGTGCCTTTCCTATCTATCTATCTATCTATCTATCTATCTATCTATCTATCTATCTATCTATCTATCTATCTATCTATCTATATTGTGCCTTTCATATCTATCTATCTATCTATCTATCTATTATATAGTGCCTTTCCTATCTATCTATCTATCTATCTATCTATCTATCTATCTATCTATCTATCTATCTATCTATCTATCTATCTATCTATCTATCTATCTATCTATCTATTATATAGTGCCTTTCCTATCTATCTATCTATCTATCTATCTATCTATCTATCTATCTATCTATCTATCTATCTATCTATCTATCTATATTGTGCCTTTCATATCTATCTATCTATCTATCTATCTATCTATCTATCTATCTATTATATAGTGCCTTTCCTATCTATCTATCTATCTATCTATCTATCTATCTATCTATCTATCTATCTATCTATCTATCTATCTATCTATCTATCTATCTATCTATCTATCTATCTCTTTAGTGCAATTGGGTGCAGGTCCCCTGTGTGAGGAGTTTTTCTCTGGTGATCTCATAAAAGAGGCGGAACCTCCTGAATGTGATATTAGAATTAAACCAAATGTAAAGGATTTTATCAGGCCTAAAAACTCAATTTTAAAAATTAATCACATAAATGGAATTTTGTTCCAAGATTTGTCAAAAAAAGAATTGTATGACTGGTGTCTTAAAGTGTCCCATTTTATACATTTGAAGGAAATGACTGATACCCTCTGGAGGAACACTCTGTGTCTGCATGACACGACATCTCCAGTATGGAGGACTTTATATAAACCTCCCATTGAGAAAAGAGTTGGGGACCTGCAGTGGAGGATTCTACATGTAGCACTAGCTACCAATTCATTCTTAAAAACCATTGGCGCCAGCACAACAGATCAGTGTCCATTTTGCCTTCAGAAAGAAACAATTTATCATTTATTCCTGTATTGTACCAGATTACAACCATTGCTGACTTTCCTTGCTTTATTGTTGTTGAATTTGGGAATTGTATTTAACGAACTCATTTATATTTTTGGAATGTCGGTGTCGAGAATTCATAAAAGAGAATGTTTACTTTGTAATTTTTTGTTAGGCCAGGCCAAGATGGCAACTTTAAAAACAAGAAGAAATAGAGATAAAGGTCTGAAAACCACTGACGCCCTATTAATGTTTAAGGTCCTCCTTCAAAGGAGATTGAAGATTGAATTTGCATATTTTAAACTAATTAATCAATTAGATGTATTTAGTGAAATCTGGGCTGTAAATGATGTTTTATGTTCCATGGAAAATGAATGTCTGGTACTAAAGTCTGAGTAGGAAAACTTTACTTTTAAATGTTTTTGAATGTTGGCTGTTAATTTGACTGCAGTTGTGTTATAATTGTTAATAAAGGTCATTTTAAAATTAAAAAAAATTATCTATCTATCTATCTATCTATCTATCTATCTATCTATCTATCTATCTATCTATCTATCTATCTATTATATAGTGCCTTTCCTATCTATCTATCTATCTATCTATCTATCTATCTATCTATCTATCTATCTATCTATCTATCTATCTATCTATCTATTATATAGTGCCTTTCCTATCTATCTATCTATCTATCTATCTATCTATCTATCTATCTATCTATCTATCTATCTATCTATCTATCTATCTATCTATCTGTCTATAATTTCAAATGGAGGTGGGCAGCTCGTCCTAACAGCTGGAAGCTACACAAGAAATGAGTCTGGATTGAGATTTGATGCCACACAGAGGTGGAATTACCAGACACCATTCATCAGCAAACCTGGAGTGGTCAGGAAGAAGCACAGGATCACAAAAGTGTATCCAAATATACAGATGTGGAATTATTGACTATTCTGTAGGCAAGCAGTAAAGATTTTTATTTTATGGTCTCTCCTTAAAAATAACCAAGACAATGTTTTTAGGTGTTTGGAAGGCTAACGAACACAAGAGTGTTTCTTTAGAGACATTCTTAATGAAGTTTTAAAAATGTTTTTAAGTGATGCTATTTTATGTGTGATATGGGTTCATTTATTTTGTGCTTTCTGGTTGGTCTGGTTTGCAAGCTGTTGATATGTGCTCTTGGAAGACAACATCAAGGCTCATCATCACAAGGTAATTCCACCCAAAGTCAAGGTGTGACACTGTTGTCTAATGCCTCTCCTCTTTTTCTGTCTGCAGATCCGAAGAGTGAAAAATATGACTGGCATCTGACGTCACTTCCGGGTTCCAGTCACCTGAGCCTGCCTCTTCTGCCTCTGCCACCTCACAACTGGCTCAGTCGTCATCTTGGATCAATCTAATTCATGATTCAAAGAGTTGTAGGATTTTATAAGGGGATGACTTGCCTCATGCCCCAACCCTTTATGCTCTCTTGATTAATTTTCAGCACACATGCATGATGTCACCACCTGATTGTCACTCCGGGTGCAGCATATTCTTTTGAGCGGGTGTGTTAGTTGACCAAATAAAAAATATTATGAAAATAGTGTTTAGTTCTACATATACAGTGCATCCGGAAAGTATTCACAGCGCATCACTTTTTCCACATTTTGTTATGTTACAGCCTTATTCCAAAATGGATTAAATTAATTTTTTTCCTCAGAATTCTACACACAACACCCCATAATGACAACGTGAAAAAAATTATAATTATCCACTCAAAACTGGTTCAGTGTCACCTTCACCAATGACTTCAAAGCATTTCGCAGCATTTGCAACAATTACCAAAACATTTTTGCATTTACAACAGAACTCAAGATGAAGAACTCATCCCTGCTCATTAAGGAAGTAGCTGAAATGAAGACCTACAGCCACTGGGACCCTCAGGGATCCAAGTTTGATTGCCCTGTTTTAGAGGAACGTCCTGACACAAAGTCACCATTTCTCATCTCCATAGTTGAGTAATTCTGCTATGGGGGTGACTGAGCCCGGATTTGATCTAAGCTTTATTGGTAACTTACCAACTAGGCCGCCATGCCACCCAAGTAAGAGACACAGAACTGCACAAAGATTGCAGGATAAATACAAATCAATTACTATATTTCTGCTACAGAAAAAGGACAATAAAGTAACAAAAGTATGGTTTTGTTTAATTTGAGAGAAATGTGTTTAGCACACTTTTATCACCAAGGGTAAAATATGAAAGGCAGGTACATTTTATTAGCAGAGACAGCGATAGCATCAAGAAACAAGCAAACCACCAGGGAAAGCTCACCATACTGGCTGCAAATCAAATGATATTTGTCTTTCTGGGCTTCTAGCCAGTAAAAAAAAAATAAATAAAAACAACAAGAAAAAAAAAAACTATGAGAAGGCAAGAATAATGTCATTATAATACAGTTTTCTTAAGCACAACACTGAAAGCAAGAAAGTATATAATAACTCAAGCAACAAGATGGCATCAACAATTCGCTAAGGAGTTTATGCAATTGTCAAGGAGGATGTAAACCTTCAAAGTTTATGAAACAGGGCACTGGACGAGCACTTACAAAAATGACAAAGCAGTTCAAAGCCCGATAAGCCACTTGAACTAACAGAATGTTCTGGTACAAGGTGACTTCTTGTTTTCATGGTGGACTGATTCAAAAGAGGAGCCGTTTTCATCCATCCATCCATTATCCAACCCGCTATATCCTAACTACAGGGTCACGGGGGTCTGCTGCAGCCAATCCCAGCCAACACAGGAAACAAACCCTGGGCAGGACGCCAGCCCACCGCAGGGCGCACACACACACACCAAGCACACATTAGGGCCAATTTAGGATCACCAATGCACCTAACCTGCATATCTTTGGACTGTGGGAGGAAACCCACGCAGACACGGGGAGAACATGCAAATTCCACGCAGTGAGGACCCGGGAAGCGAACCCAGGTCTCCTAACTGCGAGGCGGCAACACTGTGCCACCGTGCCGCCCTCAGCAGTTTTCATTCTTGTCTTAATTTACTGTCCTGACCAAGAATCAGCTCACAGCAGCAATGGGTCATGGAGGAGAAAAAACGCCTTTCAGATGACTTTCAGCGACGTTAATGCAGGCACTGATGTGCGGTGACTCAACCCTGCAACTTTTTAGTTTTTAGAATTTATCCAAAAGCTTGGAGACTGAAAACACTGCAGTAGTGCTGAGCAGTGATTGTGTGATGATGTTACACTTACCAGCATTGACGATCACTTATTTGGCAACTGGCAACTACTAGGGCTGTCAGATCGAATATCGCTTTATGAAAATAATATTTAAAAAAGGTTTTAACCGAAGGCAAAGACCATGAAGACCAAGGAGCGGCTGCTGCTTCACCACCTGAGGCCACAGGTTCGTCACGCCCTCGACCCTCTGCAGTTCGCATACCAGGAGAAGGTGGGAGCAGAGGATGCCATCATCTACATGCTACACTGATCCCTCTCCCACTTGGACAGAGGCAGTGGTGCTGTAAGAATTATGTTTCTAGACTTCTCTAGCGCCTTCAACACAATCCAACCTCTGCTCCTTAGGGACATGCTGACAGAGATGGGAGTAGATTCATACCTGGTGGCATGGATCGTGGACTATCTTACAGACAGACCTCAGTATGTGCATCTCAGGAACTACAGGTCTGACATTGTGGTCAGCAGCACAGGAGCGCCGCAGGGGACTGTACTTTCTCCGGTCCTGTTCAGCCTATATACATCGGACTTCCAATACAACTCGGAGTCCTGCCAAGTGCAAAAGTTCGCTGACGACACTGCTATCGTGGGCTGCAACAGGAGTGGGCAGGAGGAGGAGTATAGGAAACTAATCAAGGACTTTGTTAAATGGTGCGACTCAAACCACCTACACCTGAACACCAGAAAAAACAAGGAGCTGGTGGTGGATTTTAGGAGGACCAGGCCCCTCTTGGACCCCGTGATCATCTGAGGTGACTGTGTGCAGAGGGTACAGACCTATAAATACCTGGTAGTGCAGCTGGATGATAAATTGGACTGGACTGCCAATACTGATGCTCTGTGTAAGAAAGGACAGAGCCGACTATACTTCCTTAGAAGGCTGGCGTCCTTCAACATCTGTAATAAGATGCTGCAGATGTTCTATCAGACGGTTGTGGCGAGTGCCCTCTTCTACGCGGTGGTGTGCTGGGGAGGCAGCATAAAGAAGAGGGACGCTTCACGCCTGGACAAACTGGTGAGGAAGGCAGGCTCTATTGTAGGCACGGAGCTGGACAGTTTGGCATCCATGGCAGAGCGACGGGCGCTGAGCAGGTTCCTGTCAATTATGGAGAATCCACTGCATCCACTGAACAGGATCATCTCCAGACAGAGGAGCAGCTTCAGCAACAGACTGAGGAGATCGTTCCTCCCCCACACTATGTGACTCTTCAATTCCACCCGGGGGGGTAAACGTTAACATTATCAAAGTTATTGTCTGTTTTTACCTGCATTGTTATCACTCTTTAATTTAATATTGTTTTTTGTATCAGTATGCTGCTGCTGGAGTATGTGAATTTCCCCTTGGGAATAATAAAGTATCTATCTATCTATCTATCTATCTATCTATCTATCTATCTATCTATCTATCTATCTATCTATCTATCTATCTATCTATCTATCTATCTATCTATCTATCTATTGTGGAGGATGGCCAGGGTTCATGCCCGGCCAGGACGTCCCTTCTACTTGTATTCCGGGGGAGCAGCCATGGACTCCTCAATACGTCCCCTGGGACGCTTGGTGGCAGCCCCCCTGGTTGATGATGCCTCAGTTTCCCACAGGGTTTCATGGGAGATGGAGTTCTTCCCAATCCTGTGGGGACCTGGGATGGCCGCCAGGGGGCGAGGCAGAGATAGTTAAGCCCAGCTGGTCTAATCATGGGCCCCACACGGGAATGCAATTGGGAACAGGTGAGCAAGCACCAAGAGCACTCCCGGGAGGGCCATAAAAGAAGCCAGCAACCACCACTCAGGGCCAGAATCGGGAGGAAGAGGACGAGGTGCCTATGAGGAGTGGTGGTGCCAACGGAAGGATTGCTGTCTTGAGAAAGAGGTACTTTGGGACTGTGTTATACCTGTGGGGTTCACAGGGAAGACGTGCCCCACAGATGAACAAAAAGATTTATTTGTGTTGTGTTAAGTGCTTGCGGGTCTGTGTTGGGCCTGTGGGACACGGGGAAGACGTGCCCCACGGCTGAAGAGAAAATAAAAATTTGTGTTCAATTTATACGTGCCTCAGAGTGAATCTGTGCCGGGTCGGACGCTTTTATATTAGGCCTTATTCACACTATCTATCTATCTATCTATCTATCTATCTATCTATCTATCTATCTATCTATCTATCTATCTATCTATCTATCTATCTATCTATCTATCTATCTATCTATCTATCTATCTAAAAGATGATACTCGATTGTAAGTGAATGGTGGTTGGTTTCACCACAGTAATTTTTGCATCGAGTTACCTCAGACGCATCGTACAAAGCTGCAGAATTTTATAGATCTGATTTTGGACTTCCCTTCCAGGATCAACCATTTTATAATTCTGAATGGTTAGCTTTTTTCCCTTCATTAGTAAAATTTATAGCCAGACCCCTTTACAATGTAGTTTTGGACATTTCTTTTTTCTGTCCCTATCTCACTGCCCTGTACGTTGATCTTTAAATGTACTGGTATAGGTAGTAAACTTGTGAAATTTGTTCCCTGCTCAGGATTTTGATGGCTTTTATATTTAAATAAAAGTTGCCAGAGTACACTTACCACCCTCATCCTCTGTTGCAGGCCTAGAATGTTGGAGCAGACCTATCAGGAGCCCAGAACTAGGGTTTAGTGGCACACCAGACTTGTTAAGGCAGCAGATTTAAGAGACATCCAATTGTGCAAAACCCCCACTTACATTTTAAACTAAATGGCCAAACTCTAGACTGTACCAGGATCTGATAACAAAGATGTTAGTGAGAGATGAACTGACATCTTTGCAGAGGACTCTCTGTAGGCCAGCAGGGAAAAGTCAAACACGAAAGCTGACACTGATGAGGAAGTCTTTGGTTTTTATCGAAACTTCGAATGACATCACTGGACACAACCTTCGGCGACAACCACCCTAGCAGTATACAAAGATCCTGGAAAATGGCAGCTCTTTGGTTTAAAAAAAATGGCTTTGGAAAAGACGCACACCAAAATCAACATTGCAAATATTAATCTCATGTAAAATGTAAGTGTAGAAATACATTTTGTGGTGTTGAAAAGCACTAGCGGGAAAAGATCAAATATGAAACCTAATCATGGCACAATTACTACAAAAATAAAAATGAATATGTAACAGGAAAATTAAATATCTAAAAAAAACAGACTAAATTTGAGTAGGCATCTTGTAATTCTTGGCCACCACAATGTCATATACAGGCAGTCCCCGGGTTACTGTAGGTTTGTACTTAAGTTGAATTTGTAAGTAAGTCGGAACAGGTACATTGTTTTAATAAATGCTATTGTTGACCGACTGTAACCAAGTGCTCTGCCAATGAATGATGGAGTTTCACCTCTTTCTGACCTTTTTATTATTTCTACTTTATTTTCCACTAGACAAAAAGCCCGTTTCGACAATGTAAGATGAAACGGGCACGAGTTTGTGTCAGTAGTGTATGAAGAACAAATGATAAGTAAGAAATAAATAAAGTGATGTAAGTAATGATAATTAACTAAGAGGTTTGGGATATGTATGACTTTATCACGGCAAAAAATACTGTACACTTAAAAAAGACATGCTATCTATGACAACGTTTTTTGTTTGTATACTGGAGGCCTGTCAGTATGCAACTAAAGTTTTAAAATCTCTCTGTAGACTACATTTTTTTGTGAAGACACTCTCACTGTTTGGTAGTAATTTCCCTTGATGTGGCCCATCTTTAACTTGCATCTTCACATCACTCGCCCGCTGAAAGTACTTAATAATAATATGTTCTTACGTATTATTTTGAATGTGAGGGTTGGCTGTGATCGGGGCTAATATCCTACGACTGGGTGGAAGGATTTGGGATTTCAGAATAATAATCCCGAAATGCGTAGGCTAAATCCGCCGCCTGCCGCGATGAAGCAAATTTTCTCTTTAGAGGCATTTGTATAAGTTGGAAGTGAGACGAACTTTGAAATGTTTAAGTCATGAATGTACCTGTTGAAGACAGTTGTATAATGCGTAGGCTAAATCCGCCGCCTGCCTCGATGTTGGGGTTGGATTTCGGTCTCGTAAGTTTTTTCGGGCAGCGGCGCAGAAGGCGCATTCGGCTTCGGACGGACGTGAGTGAGTGAGTGAGGAGGCAGGCGAATTATGTATTGAGATGGTGATGGTTTTTCTCTTCTTTACTGTAGCACTAGCACTTGCATCAGATTTGTGTTTCAGAGACATTGTTGAAGGGTGAAGACAAAAGGTTAAGATGAGCTCTTCTGTACAGCACTGTACAGTACACACTATCACAGCAGGAAGGCACCAGTCGTCAACACGTCTGATGTATAGGGTGGTCCAGATCTAATTATGCAATTTTCATTACGCTATAACTTGTTTAGTTTATCACATAGAAAATCACCTGAAAAATCCCGGACCATCGAGAAGTGTGCTAACTGTCGACATGAACTGTCGTCTTCGCTCGAACTGGAATCGTCCCCGCATAAATCAAAGTCATCCAGACGATCTGGATCTGCATAATTAGATCTGGACCACCCTGTACTGACAAGAGACAACTTCCTGCTATGTGCGTCACAGTACAAGCAGGCTTGCTATTGAGAATGAATGGGGGCAGCGAGGGGCGGTTCATCACCAGCCCACCTCACAGTCACCTCCACTACAGTATGCTGCTTGCACCGTACTCAACATGCAGCCATGCGAGGCACACTACAACGCTACCCCCTGCCGTCCCGTTCAGCCACAACCAGATCACCGCTTGCAGCATTACCAGCCACACACCTAGTACGAACGGGGCAGCCGTGTGTGGTAGGCGGGCAGTGAAACCGCTTGCTGCCGGGAGGAACCCGAGGGACACTACACTGCGTGAGCAGCAGAATCGCCCCCCTCCAGCCACCGCTTGCAGCGTCCGCAGGCCAAAGACGATGAAGCGGCAGTTACTGAGGCGCATGCATCGCAGCTATGGCCTCGTTCGTATGTCGTAGGTTGAATGTCCATAACCTGGGGACTACCTGTACATTAATATGCCTAGAAACCAAGAAGTCAGACACATAAAATGGCAAAACCCTTGAAATCTAGAAATATGAAGACACAATGACGTCAGTGGAATTTAAAAATGCAAAACAAAGATAACAACATTGAAATTTCAACAAAAACAGTTTAACAAACTTCTATATTTGCATATTATTAATATTTTATTGAACCTTTCAAATCAAAATAAGTCAAAAGTTATCATTTGTTTTTGGAGCTTCCACGAATGAAGTCACTTCACTTCATTATGCCTGCTTTTCATTTCTCGTATTTTTCAATACATTAGAATGGCTGTAAGACTCGCACCTGGACTCCCCAAATGCAGAGTTCACCTGGAAATGCACATGCTGTTTCCACCTTCACACAGCTGTCTTAAAGAACAACTGAGTCATTGAAACTCCCTGAATGGACCTGAATAGATCTCCATGAGCTGGAGAAATTCATTCAAATCACAACAATGGCGTAGTCGGCAGGATTTTCTAGTGGGCACAGAGAGGTAAATTCATTTTTTTATTCTAACTTGCCACCGATGCTTAAGACAAGGTAGGGTGTCATTATATTATTCATCTAATGAATCAACAGAAATCGTAAATTACGACAGGTGTGTAAGAGGATACATGAGCTGTGACATGTGAAATAGGATTTTAGTAGTTGACTTTACTAGGTGCATTCTTATTCTTTTTGAATATTTAGCTTGTATTCATATACAAAGGTTGAAGCAATAAAGACTGCCAGAGCACCTGGATTTAAAATGCAACAGAACATTAACATTACCATTATCAGTAGTGGATGGCACCCTGTCCTAACTGAAAGGTGACCAAATAGTTAAACTGTAATAAAGACTACAGTGAACTTTGGACAATGGCCACTAGCATTTTCCTCACTTAGTCACTTAGTCAATACTTCATTTTTAGAGATATAAAATCATCCATCTCTCTTTTTATCTTTTCCAACTTTTTTCCCATTGCAGACTTTTGAAAAAACTAAAGTGTATCCTTGCAGCACCAGACACTAGGACTAGGACCCCTCTTTGGATAGAAAGCTATTCCCTTCACAGGGCAGGCCTAAATAAATCACGAATGGCCAGTTAGAGTGACAAATCAACCTAAACTGCCTGTCTTTGAGATCCATCCATCCATCCTCTTCCGCTTATCCGAGGTCGGTCGCGGGGGCAGCAGCTTGAGCAGAGATGCCCAGACTTCCCTCTCCCCGGCCACTTCTTCTAGCTCTTCCAGGAGAATCCCAAGGCGTTTTCAGGCCAGCCGAGAGACATAGTCCCTCCAACGTGTCCTGGGTCTTCCCCGGGGCCTCCTCCCGGTTAGACGTGCCCGGAACACCTCACCAGGGAGGCGTCCAGGAGGCATCCTGATCAGATGCCCGAGCCACCTCATCTGACTCCTCTCGATGCGGAGGAGCAGCGGCTCTACTCTGAGCCCCTCCCAGATGACTGAGCTTCTCACCCTATCTTTAAGGGAAAGCCCAGACACCCTGCGGAGGAAACTCATTTCAGCCGCTTGTATTCACGATCTCGTTCTTTCGGTCACTACCCATAGCTCATGACCATAGGTGAGGGTAGGAACATAGATCGACTGGTAAATTGAGAGCTTTGCCTTGTGGCTTAGCTCCTTTTTCACCACGACATACCGATGCAGAGCCCGCATCACTGCGGATGCCGCACCGATCTGCCTGTCGATCTCACGCTCCATTCTTCCCTCACTCGTGAACAAGACCCCGAGATACTTGAACTCCTCCACTTGGGGCAGGATCTCGCTACCAACCCTGAGAGGGCACTCCACCCTTTTCCGGCTGAGGACCATGGTCTCAGATTTGGAGGTGCTGATTCCCATCCCAGTCGCTTCACACTCGGCTGCGAACCGATCCAGAGAGAGCTGAAGATCACGGCCTGATGAAGCAAACAGGACAACATCATCTGCAAAAAGCAGTGACCCAATCCTGAGTCCACCAAACCGGACCCCCTCAACGCCCTGGCTGCCTGTCTTTGAGATTTAGGATGAAATTGGAACATCCACAGAAGATACATAACATATGGGCCTAACATAATGAAATGTCCATTTATTAAAACTGGCTTAAAGATACAATAGTAAGTCTGTCACTGGATATTCGGGACCTTACATCTTTTTTTCTTTGTGCTTCTCATTGTCTTTCTTTGTCTGCCATTCCAGCTCCACTGTACACGCCAGAAAATGTGACCCACAGACATGTGATATCATTTACTGTTAAATTCTGCTCCGTACTTCTAATTTTTTTATTTTTATACTGTATTGAGGATTTGTTCTGTTCTGTGTAATGTATTGTATTGAGCCCCCTTCTTTATAACAACCACTGCATGCCCAACCTACCTGGAAAGGGGTCTCTCTTTGAATTGCCTTTCCCAAGGTTTCTTCCATTTTTCCCTACTAGGTTTTTTTTTGGGAGTTTTTCCCTGTCTTCTTAGAGAGTCAAGGCTGGAGGGGCTGTCAAAAGGCAGGACCTGTTAAAGCCCATTGCGGCACTTCTTGTGTGATTTTGGGCTATACAAAAATAAATTGTATTGTATTGTATATGCCAACATGGTTTACTAATTTACACTTGTCATGATCTGGGGAGTCCTGAAAGCACAGGTACAAAATACTTTCAAAAAGTTCCCGCTAGTAGGGGGAGAAAACACCATAAAAACCCCAACTAGAAAACCCAAAGAGTCAAGAACAAATCTTTATACTGTAGCAGTGCTACTAGTAAGATAAAACTGCATCTCTCAGCAGTCCCTGCAGGGGCTGTTGGGGTCAAAGGTGGTCAGAGGGGTTTAAAAGGAGGGCAGATGTCTGAAAGAGAAAAAAAGTGTTTTTTGTTGTTGTATTTTGTGTTTCGTTTACCTGTCGGACTGCCTTCTGTTAATTAAGCCGTATTTAATCACTGTGTCCTGGATTGTATTCGTTGTTGGGGTCTACCTGTCTGCTGAGGTCTGATTGTGGATTCACGGCTTTCCTGCAAGTATAGGAGCGCTCCTGAGCCACCCATCCGTCTTCACCCTTACAGTGTCTACCGGTAGGACTGGTTTTTCATTCTCTTACTACATACAGATCTCTGGACTTACTCTCGTCATCTGTCATCACATCCGGTGTGGTATTCCATGGACTTTGCTGTGTGGAGTTGTGTTTTTGTGCTTAATGTAATATCGCCATAGGGGTACTGGGGTGGTATTATTTATATTATTTAATTTCATTATATTCTTTAATTGTTGTTAGTTCCCAGTGTGCTTTATTTTGTCTCTGTTTGTTAGTGTGTGCGGGTTGTGCCAAGGCTGGGAGCGTCCCTGGGATCCTCTATTAAAATAAATAAATCACTGTCAGCTTGACGATGTAAATCTTAGCGGCACCGGATCGCTACAATATGATAAAGGTTTGTTTCAACAAAAGTGACTGTGCAAGCACAAAGCTCTGAAAAGCACAAAGGAGATGCTTGAAGAGGCAAGGCAGACACAGCAAACAAAGTCCCAATGCAGAATCCAAAGGCAGTGGCTGACACAGAGCAGAAATTCAATACATCAAATAACACTGTCCCAATACGAAATCCAGAGGTGAAGTCAAAAACAAAGCAAGGGGTCAAAAATGCAGAAAATCAAAAGCAATAACAAAAAACAGAGATACTCACAAAAACTCTCCACTCCCTAGAGTGTTCAATGAACCACAAGGAACTATGGGAGGCCCTCCCTTAAATAGGATGGGGTTCCTAGTGGTGATTGGCAGGTGGCTCCGCCCCTTGGGTAACCGCCCACAAAACACAAGGAACATAACAAAGGCCACTCCCCTTTATCAACCCACACATAGAAAAACAGATATACCGTTTTTACTCGTGTACCACTAATTTTTACAAAGAAAATCGCGAAAACCATTTTGCCCCATGTACGACGCGCGTTGTGATTGACTAGGAAGTGTTTGGGGCACATTTTCCGCGAAATGCCCTTCTGTTTTTGCTGCATGACGAAAGTTTTTCTTTCTTCTGTCGCGTGACAGCGCAAGCAAGCGAGCGTGCGTGCGTGCGTGCGTGCGTGCGTGCATGCGTGCAAGTGAGAGAGAGAGCGAGCGAGAGAGAGACAGAGAGCGTGCGCGTGTGAGAGAGAGAGTGAGCGCGAGCGAGCAAGTGAGAGAGAGAGCGAGCAAGTGAGAGAGAGAGCGAGAGAGAGACAGAGAGCGTGCGCGCGAGAGAGAGAGAGTGAGCGCGAGCGAGCGAGCAAGTGAGAGAGAGAGAGCGAGCGAGAGAGAGAGCGAGAGAGAGACAGAGAGCGTGCGCGCGAGAGAGAGAGAGTGAGCGCGGGCGAGCGAGCAAGTGAGAGAGAGAGAGCGAGCGAGAGAGAGAGAGAGAGAGCACGAGCGAGCGAGAGAGCCCAAGCAGAAGAATTAAACATTACAGAAAAAAATTTCCTCGAGTATGACGTGCACCTGATTTTCTAATGCTAATTAGTGGTACACACGTAAATACGGTAATAAATAAAATTAAAAAATGCTGGCTGAACCATGACAACACTGGCCACATGCCTTCATTCAACAGATATTACTGTCCTCTTGTGGATAACAGACGACATTATGCCTGGGCAGGGGCACAGACACCAGACGGATGGACATGTTATAACTTTACATATAAGAGATCATACAGGAAAAAGCACCAAACTTCATCATCCTTACTATTTATCAAACCAAACCAAAGAAATATGGTGTGAACAGAAAGGTGCAGTTTTGAGCCGGCCCCTGTTATCCTGGCTCAAATTTCCTTTTGCTTAATATAATCATTGTGTTGTGTTTTAAGTATTAATTAATAAATGTTGTTAAGGATTACGTTCATGTCATTGCTGCTATCATTTCTTAATGATCATATAACTTAAACTATCATTTTATCTTAAGGGCTGGGCTCCCTAACATTGCAACTGAGGGATGGCGTTCTGGCCTTTTTATTGGGCTATATGGGGGTCAGTGTCTCACTGATACTTTGACAATTACTTATATGGGTTTGGCTTTTCTGAGATTCTGAATATTGCTTTAGATTTCTGATTTATGTGTTGTGGAATTGGCTTTCATAATTTTTTGGGTTTGTCCTTTTTATTGAATTATAAAGGGTCGCTGTGTTTTGATTATTATGGGCCAGAAGTCTTTATGGTAACCAGCAAGTTTTTCAATTTTAAATTCTTTCCCATTTTTTGTTGAGCCTATGTAGGCCGTAAACCCTTTTTTGATATTTTAGGTCAAGGCTTGTTGCTGGTTTTGTCCTTTGCTTTCATTTTTGCCCCTTGGCATTGCTTACTTGTTCTGGTTGTCGTCCTGGTTTTAGGCTTCTAATATTTACTAGCCAACCCGCGGCGTAGCATACGCCGCATAATTACAGTATGTATTGATGGGTGAACACTTCCCGAAAGACACAGTTGTCCAAATGGGGTGGGTTTCAGGATACGACTGTAGGTGAATGAAAAGATGGAACTCTGGAGAGGGCAACATACAATTGTCCGTGACTGACAATTGGAGGACCGCCGTTGCATGCTCATTCAGTGATTCACATCCGCGACAAACAAACTGTTTTACATGCTGCATACAGCGATTCACATCCGCGACAAACATGATTTTTCTTAGATGGTCCTGTCGTGTCCACCCTCGCACTCGAAGCATACGCACTGCCTGGTCATGTGCCCGCTCGCAAGAGCAACTCACAGAGATCCGCCCACCAACTGTAAGACCATGGGATACCCCTCGCAAACTGTTTTACACGCTGCATACAGCGATTCACATCGAAGCATACGCACTGCCTGGTCATGTGCCCAGTCGCAAGAGCAACTCACGGAGTCCCGCTCACCAACTCTAAGACCATGGGATACCTCTCGCAAACTGTTTTGACACGCTGCGTACAGCGATTCACATCCGTGACAAACAAACTGTTTTACACGCCGCATACAGTGATTCACATCTGCGACAAACATGCTTCTTCTTAGATGGTTCTGCCGCATCCACCCTCGTTCTCGAAGCATACACCCTGCCTGGTCATGTGCCCGCTCGCAAGAGCAACTCACAGAAACCCACCCACCACCTCTAAGACCATGGGATACCTCTCGCAAACTGTTTTACACGCTGCATACAGCGATTCACATCCGTGACAAACAAACTGTTTTACATGCCACATACAGTGATTCACATCTGCGACAAACATGCTTCTTCTTAGATGGTCCTGCCGCATCCACCCTCGTTCTCGAAGCATACACACTGCCTGGTCATATGCCCGCTCGCAAGAGCAACTCACAGAGACCCGCCCACCAACTCTAAGACCATGGCGGGTAAAACAGTTTGCGATGGTGGACACAGTCGTGCGTCGTAACCGAAAAGAATAATGAAGAGTCAACGTGGCTCAGAGGTGCATGTGGAGTGTAGCAGAGACGAACGTGAATGACGCCCTGTTTTGTGAGTTGCTGCGTCCGAGTTGGTGGGCATAGCTCTGCGAGTTGTCGTCGTATCCAATGACGCCGTGTTTTGTGAGTTGCTGCGTCTGAGTTGGTGGGCGTGGCTCTGCGAGTTGTCGTCGTATCCAATGGTCTTAGAGTTGGTGGGTGTGGCTCCGTCCTGTGTGCTCCACAGGTGTCTTGCTCGCTGGTGGCTTAGTGAATTATATATACAGATTTTAACCATGGGGCGGCACGGTGGCGCAGTGGGTAGCGCTGCTGCCTCGCAGTTGGGAGACCTGGGGACCCGGGTTCGCTTCCCGGGCCCTCCCTGTGTGGAGTTTGCATGTTCTCCCCGTGTCTGCGTGGGTTTCCTCCGGGCGCTCCGGTTTCCTCCCACATTCCAAAGACATGCTGGTTAGGTGGATTGGCGATTCTAAATTGGCCCTAGTGTGTGCTTGGTGTGTGGGTGTGTTTGTGTGTGTCCTGCGGTGGGTTTGCACCCTGCCCAGGATTGGTTCCTGCCTTACACCCTGTGTTGGCTGGGATTGGCTCCAGCAGACCCCCGTGACCCTGTGTTCGGATTCAGCGGGTTGGAAAATGGATGGATGGATGGATTTTAACCATGGCTTCTTGCTTTTGTTTCATCTCCATGTGACATTGCTCATTTTAATCCTCAAGCACAATACATGTCCTATTACAAAGTGTAAATAACCATGATTTAAATAAAGTTTTAAAAATGTTAATGAATTTGTAGTAGGACTTAAATGAAAGAAGAGGCATATTCACAGTCACAAGCTTGATTAGTTAGCAGAGATGATGGATTTCTCCTTTGACTCCATTTAGCTCCAGGACCTGAGTTTGTGTCACGGAAAAGCAACCTGGCTATACATTTACAAATACTGTTTGAGGTAAAGCGTATTTGGGGGTTCCGGCAGTGTGTCGGCTTTAGTAAAAACAGTGCGCTCAGGCTCGCAGTGAACAAGTGGACTGGGTTGTTAATGGGGGAAGTGTCGGAGCATGCATTCACTTGCAGACACACGCGGTTTAGCCGATTTGCTCATTAGCGCTCTGGGGTTCCTAATTGAAGCACCTGCGCCCAATGAAGTATAAAAGCAGTGGCATAGCTGGGGGGGACATCTGTCCCCGGGCGCAGCATCCTTGGGGTGCCAAATTTCTCTTCCCCATTGCATTTTGGCAAACAGGAGGGGGCACGAAATCTTCAGTTGTCCCCGGGCGCTGAAAACCTTAGCTACGCCTCTGTATAAAAGGTGCCTTTTATAGAAAGAAAGACAGAGGAAGAACAAGAAAAGGAAATAGCAAGTAAAAGTTTGGGAGGTTAAAGGGTAAAAAAAAAAAAAAAAAGATGAAGAATTAGGATTATGGCAGAGCCCCGGGTAAACTGGTCCCAGGGGAAGTGAGCAGATGGCACTCACGGCTCAGGGTCGCTCCTACTGAGCGTTCAAGAAGAAGAAGCAACCAACCGCTCCAAAGAAACTCCGACAGAAACCAAGGGAAGGTGGTGGGACAAAGGAAGCAGGGCTCGTGGGGTTCCCCGCTGAATGCCAAGGGATGACGGTGGGGACATGAGACAGTTAGAAAGGTGACTACACTTGCTGGTGGATGTCTCCCCTTGCTGAGGTGAGCTTAATGGGTGAGGAGCAGAGACGCCAGTTTTAGAGGGATGCACCATGGCTCATGATGGTCTAAACGGATAAATCCTGACTGCATTTTAACCATGGAATTTAACCATTTATTTGATTACCGTATATACTCACGGATAAGTCTGGACTTGATTTTATCGTATAATTTCTGGTGTTTTATAATGTCGGTCATATAAGTCGAATGTGGGAAAACTCACGCTATTGGTCCAAGAGATTATGATATGCTGATGCCCACCTTACAGAGTAACCACGGAGGGAGCACACTCATTTATTTTCTATGTGGGTGTGGCAGTGCGCTGTATCAGCGTGTGCTCGTAACCTCTCTGTCTCTCTAGTGTGCCTACGTGACCACACGGTAAGACCCAAACTATTCCAAAGCGACGTTTGCAATGCTTTGTGTATCTCACACCCTCATACACCTTTATCGTAACAGTATCCCTTATCTGCGATGGAGCGTTCGATCAGAAGGAAATATGAAGCTGGTTTAAAATTAAACGTCATTGAAGCAGAGAAAGAAATTGGTAACTGCGCTGCTGCAACAAAATTCGATGCGTCTGAGAAACTGAGTGCGAGATTGGAGGAGGCAAGAAAATCACAGTTTTGAACGGGTGTACAAGTCGAGGTCTGATTTTATAATCGATTTTTCGGGTTTCAAGACCCAACTTATACATGAGTATATATAGTACTTAATGTTGATTTTAACCTCCACTCGAATAATGTTTTTTTTGGATTATTTCTTAGCTTATTTATGAAAAGGGCGGCACGGTGGTGCAGTGGTAGCGCTGCTGACTCGCAGTTAGGAGACGCGGGTTTGCTTCCCAGGTCCTCCCTGTGTGGAGTTTGCATGTTCTCCCCGTGTCTGCGTGGGTTTCCTCCCACAGTCCAAAGACATGCAGGTTAGGTGCATTGGCGACCCTAAATTGCCCCTGGTGTGTGCTTGGTGTGTGCCCTGCGGTGAGCTGGCGCCCTGCCCGGGGTTTGTTTCCTGCCTTGCGCCCTATGTTGGCTGGGACTGGCTTCAGCAGACCCCCCGTGACCCTGTAGTTGGGATATAGCGGGTTGGATAATGGATGGATGGATATTTATGAAAATGGAGCGGCACTTTGTTTTGACACTGTTTGAAAAATAAATCTACTGAGCACTTTAACAACACCATTGCTGTGTGATGTGTCCTCATTGTGCAATTCATCGTTAGTTCAAGAAGGAGTATGTCCAAGCTCAACAAGCACCTTTTGTTATGAGTGTGGGCATCTTTTAAAATTTATTTTGCTAAGAATCTAAGAGGGATCTTTGGTTTTGATAAGAAAATATTAAGTGTATGTGTTGTTGAACCTTATACATAGTTTCTGACTTTTAGTGTAGTATGAATACTGTACTAACGTATTTTTATTTTCATCTGCGTTTCAGCGACTCCATCAGTGCCACCTTTCTGCGAGAGTCGTTGCCTAGACACCGACCTTGCTTGTCAGGGTCATGAGTACATCTGTAGAGACAGCTGTGTGCTCCATCGTGTGTCTGGTCCAGTATCTGTGATTGGATTTCACAACAATGTTTTTTTGTGCAAATCTTTCAGGCATTTCTTGATCTCAAATCCTTGTGTGTCTTTCTGATTATGATCTTCAAGGCATTTTCACACTCGTAGTCCATTTGCTTTGTTACTAATCAAGGAACTATTTTGTTCCTTTGTTTTCGATTTCCAGTAAGTTCAGTTGCATTTTTCACTGTGAACTTTCAAGCGAACTAAACATATCAATAAATATCCCGTGGGCAACTCATGGACTTCTTTCATTAGACAGAAACATTTTTTCCCTGTGAAAAAATATCATGACAGATATTTGCACAACACTGCATTATCCATATTTAGTAACTGGAAGACTACTTGAAAATGATTTATGCACTGAAGGACACGTTTCAAATAGACAAGTGTACAAGAAAAGACGAGCTCTGCTGATGTCATACACCGATGTGCTTCAGTTTCATGATGATAGACTTACCACCTAATTTTCATTTAACGCTATGATATTGCATACTGCGCATTTACTCTCCAGTAGCCACAATATGAATGTGAATCTCAAATCATATGTCTACTGTTTAATGAGTTGTGTAATATTTGTACCTGTTTGTGTATTTATCTTCTTGTTTTTTTTTTTCTACCTTTAAATTGTTTTTAATGCTCCACGTTGATCCCAGACTCATTATGCTATGAATTTGATTCCACAATTAACGAGAGCAGACGCTCAGTGTGACAGTCACAACTCAAAAAATGTCACGCATGATGCACAGTATTTCAAGTTGTTAAATACAGTAGGTCTCTCACGCTGGATCACATTCAGACCTCATGTGAACTGCTTCAGGGTTGGCTGCATATCACATCAAGACCACCCTTTCCAAAGGGTCTCAACATAGTTGTTTTGGTCCGTACTACAGGTGCTGGTCATAAAATTAGAATATCATGACAAAGTTGATTTATTTCAGTAATTCCATTCAAAAAGTGAAACTTGTATATTAGATTCATTCATTACACACAGACTGATGTATTTCAAATGTTTATTTCTTTTAATGTTGATGATTATAACTGACAACTAATGAAAGTCCCAAATTCAGTATCTCGGAAAATTAGAATATCAATTAAGACCAATGCAAAAAAAGGATTTTTAGAAATGTTGGCCAACTGAAAGGTATGAACATGAAAAGTATGAACATGTACAGCACTCAATATTTAGTTGTGGCTCCTTTGGCCTGGATTACTGCAGCAATGCGGCGTGGCATGGAGTCGATCAGTCTGTGGCACTGCTCAGGTGTTATGAGAGCCCATGTTGCTCTGATAGTGGCCTTCAGCTCTTCTGAATTGTTGGGTCTGGCGTATTGCATCTTCCTCTTCACAATACCCCATAGATTTTCTATGGGGTTAAGGTCAGGCGAGTTTGCTGGCCAATCAAGAACAGGGATACCATGGTCCTTAAACCAGGTACTGGTAGCTTTGACGCTGTGTGCAGGTGCCAGGTCCTGTTGGAAAATGAAATCTGTATCTCCATAAAGTTTGTCAGCAACAGGAAGCATGAAGTGCTCTAAAACTTCCTGGTAGACGGCTGCGTTGACCTTGGACCTCAGAAAACACAATGGACCAACACCAGCAGATGACATGGCACCCCAAACCATCACTGACTGTGGAAACTTTACACTGGACCTCACGCAACGTGGATTCTGTGCCTCTCCTCTCTTCCTCCAGACTCTGGGACCTTGATTTCCAAAGGAAATGCAAAATTTACTTTCATCAGAGAACATAACTTTGGAACACTCAGCAGCAGTCCAAAGGCGAGACGCTTCTGACGCTGTCTCTTGTTCAAGAGTGGCTTGACACAAGGAATGCGACAGCTGAAACCCATGTCTTGCATACGTCTGTGTGTGGTGGTTCTTGAAGCACTGACTCCAGCTGCAGTCCACTCTTTGTGAATCTCCCCCACATTATTGAATGGGTTTTGTTTCACAATCCTCTCCAGGGTGCGCTTATCCCTATTGCTTGTCCACTTTTTTCTACCACATCTTGTCCTTCCCTTCGCCTCTCTATTAATGTGCTTGGACACAGAGCTCTGTGAACAGCCAGCCTCTTTAGCAATGACCTTTTGTGTCTTGCCGTCCTTGTGCAAGGTGTCAATGGTCGTCTTTTGGACAACTGTCAAGTCAGCAGTCTTCCCCATGATTGTGTAGCCTACAGAACTAGACTGAGAGACCATTTAAAGGCTTTTGCAGGTGTTTTGAGTTAATTAGCTGATTAGAGTGTGGCACCAGGTGTCTTCAATATTGAACCTTTTCACAATATTCTAATTTTCCAAGATACTGAATTTGGGACTTTCATTAGTTGTCAGTTATAATCCATCCATTTTCCAACCCGCTGAATCCGAACACAGGGTCACGGGGGTCTGCTGGAGCCAATCCCAGCCAACACAGCCCTAACCCTAACCCTAACCCTAATCATCAACATTAAAAGAAATAAACATTTGAAATACATCAGTCTGTGTGTAATGAATGAATCTAATATACAAGTTTCACTTTTTGAATGGAATTACTGAAATAAATCAACTTTGTCATGATTTTCTAATTTTATGACCAGCACCTGTAGAGTACGATTGTTGTGTTCACATCTACCTAAACCAGGGGTGGGTAATGTCGGTCCTGAAGAGCCACAATGGCTTCAGGTTTTCATTCCAACCCAATTGCCTAATTAGAAACCAGTCCTTGTCAGTCTCAGACGTTATTTAATTTTATGGCTTGTTGCTCTGCAATGTAAGCGCTTACATCGTAGGATATCATCCAAATAATTTGAAGCCTAAAGAGGATCATTTTCAGTCTGTCACATTTTCTATTAAGTGTTTTATTAAATCAAGCAGTGCATGATGAACACACACAGATGTAAATGGAAACAAGCTAGATGGATAACTGTTGGCTGATTTGTCATTTACATCTTATTGCTAATAAGGAGCCATTAAAACAGTGAATGCAGCTGTTTAAGATTGAAATAAGCAATTAAGGTTCAGGACCCTTAACATGCAAGACCACTAAAATGAAGCATCAAAATGTCACTTAAACAATAAGTTCTTCATCAGCAATAATTGACTTCTCATTAAGAAGGTGGGTTGGAACAAAAACCCGCAGCCACTGCGGCTCTCCAGGACCGACACTGCCCACCCATGAGTCCTAAACGAACCAGACTTTCTGTGAAATCCCACCAGAGATTGAAAAAACAGATCCAAACTAGGTGTGAAAAGACATTGTGAAAGATCAGCCCAGCAACAAACAGATATGGACTCCAGATGTCCCAAAAAATAATAGAAATGTTTAATAGAAATACAGTCGACCCTTGATATACGACCCGCCTGACATGCGAACAACTTGATTTACAACCAAAATTTTTGTTTTGATTTATGACCAACATCTTGCGTTACGACCTGAATGCGGTCACGTGTATCCACTTGTGCGATTGTAAACAAACAGCCGAGAGCGTTCGTAAGCGTCAGCCGGAGCCCAGATACATGTGTTTGTGGATGTAATTTCCGTCAGTGCAGTGATTTGTATAATTTATTTCGATAATTGCTAAGGAAGGAAGAGAAGGTAACGAAGGTAAAGAAAACGATCACAATCGAAACGAAGAAGGAAATTGTGCGGAAATATGAGAGTGGTATTCGTGTGACCGATCTCGCAAATATGTACAGCATGTCGAAATCCACCATCTCGACAATTTTACAAAGAAAAGATTTGTATAAGGAAGCTCCTTCCAAACAATAACCATGTTCCTGGCGTCCCGGTGTGGCAAGATCCCTGGCCGTCTGCCGCAACATTTAGTTTTACGATTTGGGTTTTCTGTTACCGATATAATGAGTCTCGGTAATGATGCTTTTTCTGTCCCCAGACTTCGATTAGTTTCCCAGTCCTGTGCATGCTCTGCTATCTCAGTGTTCAGTTCAATAACAGTACACAGTCTGAAAAATAAAAAATGACCTCCAAAATATATTGACGTTCTACTCTCTATGTTTTTATTTGTGCGTCAGTGGATCACTCTGCAGGCTCATCTGAGGTATGCTCTACCATCTTGGGTTGAGAGGGTGAGCTGGCACTAACTATGTCCTCTGCTGGTCCCTCCTTAGTGTTGAGATGATGCCCGGTAAGGGCATTAGACTCCTCCCCTTCTGGTTCCCCAGCTAAAAACCCCGTAGCCACGAGAAGGAGGCGCCATTCGATAAAAGAGCACACAAGATGGAGCTCCTAGCCAAGTGACTGAGCAGGCATCCCAAGCGAAATTCACAACTTTATAGAAGCTTCTTCCTGCTATTTTTTAGCCCTATAAAACATTATTTTTTTGCTCATTATTTTCTGTTGGTTAAAAGGGGGCAACTGGGTTGGCGCCCCAGTCTTTTTTTTTTTTTTTGTGGACCTGCTGTACTCCTTTCGACCACAATTTATGTAAAGAAGGCAGAAACAAAAAAACCATTTAAAGGCTGATTCTAACAGGTTAACATCCTAATTATAAAAAAGCCTCATTAAAACAGAAGAGCTGGAGTATAATGAGATTTCAGAGGACTTAAAAGTCCAAATTAAACAATTAGTGATGGCTAACCCTGGCTCGGCCCTCACAGACAGCAGTCTGAGCCAAACCGGCAGGGAGAGAGCAGCAGCAATCCTTCATGGTGCTATCGTCGCGGATAGCCATGAAATGCAGTAATTTGAAACTGCAGTTGACGTTCATTGAGAGCTTCACAGAAACAAATAACTATGATGAAGGTTCTGTGACTGACTCCATAAAATATGACATCACACTAGATCTCAGATACAGAAGAGAAGGATGGGAGACTCTGTTAGCAAGTTCCAAAAAAAGAGGCCTTTCAAATGTCGGAATTCTTAAAATGAGCATTTGCTGTAAAAAATGAATTAACTTGCAATGCCAAGGCACTATATTCTCACTTTTTATTTCTAGCTTGTGCTGAACGTGACAGCAGTTGCACCACTGCATCATTAAACAGGAGAAAGAGTTTGGGTCCAAGACAGCAGAGGGAGAAAAGTGACCAAACAGGAAGGCTGAAGACATTTATAATCCTGTAGACCTCTGGGGTAAGGGGGCATGTGCTGCATGTCCTGAACAGAAAAGTGTGGTGTGCCAGTGGTAGGTACTCAGAGCCGGATTCACCACCCTAGGCCACACTTTACAGCGTTTAATATACAGGGTGGTCCAGATCGAATTATGCAACTGTTCGACTGACAACCGTCTCCCCGCCATTTTGGAATGCAGGGCAGGTGCTGCCATCTATCGGCAATGAAAAGAATTTTAAGTGAAATCTCTATGTGCGGGCGGCACGGTGGCGCAGTGGGTAGTGCTGCAGCCTCGCAGTTGGGAGACCAGGGTTCACTTCCCGGGTCCTCGTTGCGTGGAGTTTGCATGTTCTCCCCGTGTCTGCGTGGGTTTCCTCCCACAGTCCAAAGACATGCAGGTTAGGTGGATTGGCGATTCTAAATTGGCCCTAGTGTGTGCTTGGTGTGTTTGTGTGTGTCCTGCGGTGGGTTGGCACCCTGCCCAGGATTGGTTCCTGCCTTGTGCCCAGTGTTGGCTGGGATTGGCTCCAGCAGACCCCCGTGACCCTGTGTTCGGATTCAGCGGGTTGGAAAATGGATGGATGGATCTCTATGTGCAGGGCAGGTGCTGTGAATTCTCTATGTAATAAACTTAATAAGTTAAAGTGTAATGAAAATTTCAAAATTAGATCTGGATCACCCTATAGGTGCAACATACCCATTTCTCACCCTATGATGGACTGGCGACCAGACCAGGGCTTGTTCCTGCCTCGTGCCAGATGCTTGTTGGGATTGAGATTGAGGCTACAGCTTGAGTGACTTTATTTTTTAAAATTTGATATACTTTATTAATCTCCAAGGAGAAACTGTCTTTTTGCATGACCTTTGAGGGTCACAGCACAGGGTCAGCCATTGTACAGCAACACATTTCAGGTTTAAGGGCCTTACTCAAGAGCCCAACAGAGCATCCCTTCTGGCCGTAATGGGATTTGAACCTTCCAGATACCAGTGCAGATCCTTAGCCTCAGTGCCACCAATTGGAGGAATGGAATGGATCCCTTCAATTTCTACACTTTATCGTGTTGCAGGCTTAATTTTAAAATCGTTAAAAGGACTGTTTTTATCCATCAGGCTATAATCAACAACGTTTGAAAAGGTTTGCAAAGGTTTACTAAAAATCAAAAACAGAAATCTTTTCTTCGTATAAGTGCTCAGACCATTAAATCAGTTCTTTACCACACTCTACAAGGGCACGATTAAGAGCGTTCTGACCAGTTACATCAGTGCCTGGGGACTGCAGTATCTCTGACAGTAAAGTCCTGCAATGGAATGTGCAGCAGTAAAGATCACTGGGACCTCTCTGCTCTCCATTAAAGACATCTTTATCAATCATTTTATCCATAAAGCCGATAGCATTGTGAAGGGCCGCTCACACCCCTCTCACAGTCTATTTGTCACACTTACACTTGGCAGAAGGTACGGTGGCATCTGAACTAGTTGTGCAACCCCTTGGTGGTCTGGACTCTGAACCCTGTGCTGTCCCACTATTTATTTATTGGGGCGGCACAGTGGCACAGTGGTAGCGCTGCTGCCTCGCAGTTAGGATACCTGGGTTCACTTCCCTGTGTGGAGTTTGCATGTTCTCCCCGTGTCTGCGTGGGTTTCCTCCCACAGTCCAAAGACACGCAGGTGCATTGGTGATCTTAAATTGTCCCTACTGTGTGTATGTGTTTGTGTGTATGTTTACCTTTGATTTGTTTCCTGCCTTGCGCCCTGTGTTGGCTGGGATTGGCTCCAGCAGACCCCCGTGACCCTGTGTTCAGATTCAGCGGGTTGGAAAATGGATGGATGGATAACTGCCTCTTTTTAAATAGAAAATTCAATACTATTATGGTCCCCAGTATGAACACCATTGTTATAACTTTTGTATTTTGCCAGACTGATGTGCTCCAATTTCAAAATGAGTTTAATTCTGTTTCTTATAAGCCTTTAGTCACATAGTATGTTATCCATCCATCCATCCATCCATCCATCCATCCATCCATCCATCCATCCATTATCCAACCCGCTATATCCCAACTACAGGGTCACGGGGGTCTGCCAGAGCCAATCCCAGCCAACACAGGGCGCAAGGCAGGAACAAATCCTGGGCAGGGTGCCAGCCCACCGCAGGGCACACACATACACACACACCAAGCACACACTAGGGACAATGGATTGCCAATGCACCTAACCTACCTTAATAAAAGTATAAGTGTCTGAGTATCTGTGCGTCTGTCCGGTTGCTATGTCTCTGTCAGTCCAAAGGATGGCGCATCACAAACATTTGTAGTAATAAAATGGATTGCACTTGTCATTCCAACAGATGGTGCACCACAAACATTAACAATGTTTTTACAAATCCCATATCAATGCATTGCATTTGTCATTCCAATAGGCGGTACATCACGAACATTAACATCCATCCATCCATTTTCCAACCCGCTGAATCCGAACACAGGGTCACGGGGGTCTGCTGGAGCCAATCCCAGCCAACACAGGGCACAAGGCAGGAACCAATCCCGGGCAGGGTGCCAACCCACTGCAGGACACACACAAACACACCCACACACCAAGCACACACTAGGGCCAATTTAGAATCACCAATCCACCTAACCAGCATGTCTTTGGACTGTGGGAGGAAACCGGACGAACATTAACATTCCTGTTATAATCCAATACCAAACGGCATATTACAGAGACATATGCATTGCATATGTCATTCCAACAGATGGTACATAACAGACATTTGGAGTAATAAAATAATAATAATAATAATAATAAATTTTATTTATATTGCACTTTATATTTTAGCAATCCCAAAGTGCATACATTGCATTGTCACTCCAATAAGGTGGGACATTACAAACATTTAAATAGAATACCAAATGGCATATAAGAGAGGCATTTGGTACATCACAAACATTTACGGTAATGCATTTTGTTACAAAAAATGCATGTGATGTACCTTCTATTGAAATGACAAATGCAATACATTTCATTACCACATAATACATATAGATTGCATGCCTTATTGATGAGGTCTACATTGATTACTAAAATCAAACTGGTAGCACAGCTGTTCATTTAATAAAGTTACAGGTTGTACAGAGGTTATCTCTACTGTCTCACAGACCCAAAAGACCCAGTTCACAACCAGGCACCGTAACTGCCGGTATGAAGTTTGTATGCTCTCCCTGTGTCAGAGTGGATCTTCCTCTGGGTACTACATCTTCCATCTCACACCACCAGTCAGATGCTGGTTAGGTTACTTTGTGGCCAGACTAAATGAGGGCGCCTTGTGATTTTGTGGTAACCCACCCATGGCCGGTTCTTGTCTTGCTGCCGTGCTAAACTCCAGCCTTGCCTATGGCCCATAATTGGAATCAGTGGGTCAGAAAAGAGAAAGTTGGAATACATTTTGTCTTTGTTTCCTTTCATCCACAATGAGTTCCTGGTGAACATGGAAATGAGAAATGAAATGAGCTTGTCTGTTGTTTACATATCGCAAAGGTAGCTGCGAGAGGTTCCTGTCTTTGTCTAATCTTATTTCGTTTCTTGCATGCTCTCAGCGTGATTCGAAATCAAAGCTTCTGCAATCAAATTAAGTCTTCAGCTGTAAAAATTTCTGTTTGAAATCCAGATTAAACTGATTTTTTCCATAAATCACAATGCAATGTTTCTCAGTGGGCAGGTTCAGATAAGGCTTCTTGGAAACGTTACCCATACAGGGATGCTTAATCATGTGTTGCCATTCACGCTACCGAGTGCAGCGTGCTGTTGCTTACAAAAGAGAGCAAAAAAAAAAAGGTATTTTCACAATATCTATTTTTATTTTCCATCTTCCAACATCAATGAGCGTGAATGTAGTTCCTTCTTTTAAAGCCTACTGTGTGCCAAATTGTGAAAGTGGGATCTGTGATTGGAAATGGTTTATTTTATGCCAGGTTTAGCACAGCAAGAGCTGTATTTAAATTGTCTAAACAGTGGAAGACCTAAATACAACCATTGTTTAGATGATTAAATACAATTGTTTATTTGCGAAGGGTGTGAAATTCTGCCTTCCATTAAATGTAATGTGCTATCACCTTTAAAAACGTATTACGCTCCGGCAAGAGTCTGCAAATTTGGCTTGCGCAATATAATGGAATGGCTGGGTGTTATATTATAGGGGCAAATAAAATTGGCTTATTGCAATGCAACCCAAGGTGACTGCATGATAAAACTTCCATTTCGCTAATAAATGCTTCAGATCGATACACTAGGCGAGCCACTAGTGCAAAGCAACTGATACATTTGTCTAAATGCCACTTAGGTCTGCTTGGTTCAAACAGAACCGGGGTGTGATTTGAAAAACTTGCTGCTAGGCGGGCAATAATCTTCAAAATTGTCATGTCAATGGGATACATTTTTATGCTTTGCTTTCCCATTTTCTTGAATTAAGGGAGACGCTTGCCAGACTGCCAACTGGTTTGCTGAGTTGGTATTTATGATGACTGGAGGCACCGGTGCTGCAAAAAAACCAAAAAAAAACACAAAAACAAAACACAGAATAATGACAATGTACATTAAGGGTTTTGGATTATTTACAGTACTGCTAAAAGATGACAAGTGCAGAATTGCCTTTAGACGCACTGGCGACTGGATTGCTGCATGGCCAATCAGCCAGCCCGGGGCAGCAGAGCTCTCTCAGTCACAGACCCCTACGGACACACGACTGCATCTTTATTATACAATCCTTTATCTGTAGGTGGCCATTAACATAACTCAAGGGCTTTCCGATAATCTAGACAAATCTGTGTACAGTAAACAGAGTTCTGATATCTAAAGCTCAGTACTTTGTTAATGCCCAAGGGGGAAACTGTCTTTTCACGACTTTTGGAAATCAGAGCACAGGGTCAGCCATTGTACAGCGCCCTGGACCAATTTTCATGTTAAGCGCCTTGCTCAAGGACCCAGCAGAGTAGGATCCCTTCTGGCGCTAACAGGGTTTGAACTGACAACCTTCTAGATAACAGTGCAGATTCTTAGCCACAGAGCCACAACTCCGCCTTAGGACCACCACACTAATACTGGGTGGGAGCCTCCTTTTGCTATCAAAACAGCCTCAGTTCTTTGTGGCATAGATTCTACAAGATGTTGGAGACGTTCCTTTGAGATTCTGGGTCATGTTGACATGATTGCATCGCACAGTTTCTACAGTTTTGCCAGCTGCACAATTATGTTCTACCAAATCCCAAAGGTGTTCCTTTGGATTCAGATCCAGCTAAATTGTGTCCGTGAACATTAGAACAATCTGGACAAGAACAGTGCATTCAGCCCAACAACGCTAGCTAGTCCTATCCTCTTCATTTTTCCGAAATAACACTGTCGAGTTTTGAAGGTCCCAAGTGTCCTACTGTCTACCACACTACTTGGTCACTTATTCCATGTGTCAATGGTTCTCTATGTGAGGAAAAACTGCTTAATATTTTGCAAAATTAGCCCTCAACAAATTTCCAATGGTGTCCCCATGCTCCTGATGAACTCATTTTAAAGTCACCGTCTCGACCCACTGGATTAACTCCCTTCATAATTTTAAACACTTCAATCAAGTATCCTGTTAATCTTCTTTTGCTTAAAACGTTCCTCATAACTCTGTAGCCATGGAATCAGCCTAGTCATTCATCTCTGGACCTTCTCTAGTGCTGCTATGTCCTTTTTTTAGCCTGGAGACCAAAACTACACCCAGTACTCCATCTGAGGCCTCACCAGTGTGTTATAAAGCTGGAGCAGAACCTCCTGTGACTTGTACTCCACACGTCAAGGCGCTATATAACCTGACCTTCTGTTTGCCTCTTTAATGGCTTCTGAACACTGTTTGGCAGTTGATAGCATAGAGTTCACTACTATTGTACTCCTAAATTCCTTCTCAATCTTCAGACCTCCCACTTTTTATTCAAACCTAACATTTTTACTTTCAATTTGTAATCCCCATATCCTTGATGAACTCATTTTAAAGTCACCGTCTCGATCCACTGGATTAACTCCCTTCATAATTTTAAACACTCCAATATTGTATCCTGTTAATCTTCTTTTGCTTAAACTGTGAAGGCTCAGCTCTTTTAATCTTCCCTCATAACTCATTCCCTTTTGCCCTGGAATCAGCCTAGTCGCTCTTCTCTGGACCTTTCTCTAGTGCTGCTATGTCATTTTTATAGCCTGGAGACTAAAACTGCACCCAGTACTCCAGATGAGGCCTCACCAGTGTGTTATAAAGCTTGAGCAGAACCTCCTGTGACTTGTACTCCACACGTCAATGCGTTATATCACCTGACATTCTGTTAGCCTTCCTAATGGCTTCTGAACACTTTCGAGAATTTGATAGCTTAGAGTCCACTACTATTGTACTCCTAAATCCTTCTCAATCTTCAGACCTCCCACTTTTTATTCAAACCTAACATTTTTACTTTCAATTTGTAATCCCCATATCCTTGATAAACTCATTTTAATGTCACCGTATCGATCCACTGGACTAATTCCCTTCATCATTTTAAACACTTCAGTCAGGTCTCCTCTTAATCGTCTTTTGCTTAAACTGTAAAGGCTCAGCTATTTTCTAATCTGGAGTCCAAAACTGCACCCAGTACTCCAGATGAGGCCTCACCAGTGTGTTATAAAGCTTGAGCAGAACCTCCTGTGACTTGTACTCCACACGTCAAGGCGCTATATAAGCTGATATTCTGTTAGCCTTCTTAATGGCTTCTGAACTCCGTCTGGTTGTTGATAGCGTTGAGTCCACTATGACTCCTAAATTCTTCTCATACGGGTATTTTCGATATTCAGACCTCCTATTGTGAATTCAAAACTAACATTTTTGCTTCCTATGTGTAATATATTTACACAGAATAAAAGGGATGTGCATGGACTGCAATAATACTCAAGGACTGACTGATTGGTATTAACAGGGTCAAAGTGTGCAAAGAAAACATTTCCCACACCATTACACCACCACCAATAGATAGATAGATAGATAGATAGATAGATATGAAAGATGCTATATAATAGATATATGTGAAAGGCACTAGATAATAGATAAATAGATATGAAAGACACAATATAATAGATAGATAGATAGATAGATAGATAGATAGATAGATAGATAGATAGATAGAAGTGCACTATATGACAGACAGACAGACAGACAGACAGACAGACAGACAGACAGACAGATAGATAGATAGATAGATAGATAGATAGATAGATAGAAGTGCACTATATGACAGACAGACAGACAGACAGACAGACAGACAGACAGACAGACAGATAGATAGATAGATAGATAGAAGTGCACTATATGACAGACAGACAGACAGACAGACAGACAGACAGACAGACAGACAGACAGACAGATAGATAGATAGATAGATAGATAGATAGATAGATAGATAGATAGATAGATAGATAGATAGATAGATAGATAGATAGATACTTTATTAATCCCAAGGGGAAATTCACCAGTTGATACAAGTTCACTGTTGATACAAGCAGGTTGGGTGCATGGATTCATGCTGTTCTCGCCCTAACATCTGTGTGCCTCTGCAGAAATCGAGATTCATCAGTCCAGGCTACAATACAATACAATGCAATTTATTTTTCACACAAGAAGTGCCACAATGGGCTTTAACAGGCCCTGCCTCTTGACGGCCCCCCAGCTTTGACTCTCTAAGAAGACAAGGAAAAACTTCCAAAAAAAACCTTGTAGGGAAAAAGATGGAAGAAACTTGGGAACTGCAGTTCAAAGAGAGACCCCTTTCCAGGTAGGTTGGGCGTGCAGTGGGTGTCAAAAAGAAGGGGGTCAATCCAATACAATTCAATACAATACACAGAACGTGTACGTTCTTCCAGTCTCCAACTGTGCAGTTTTCGTGTGTCTGTGCCTACAATGGCCTCAGCTTTCTGTTGTTGGCTGACAGGATAGTTTTCTACTGTTGCAGCCCACCAGTCTCAAAGTCCAATATGTTGTTCATACTGGGATGCTTTCCTGCTCACCACAGTTGTACAGAGTGGTTTTCTGAGTTCCGTAGCCTGAACCAGTCTGGCAATTCTCCTCTGACCTTTCTCATCAACAAAGCATTTCATGCCAACATTAATCATGCCATGGCCGAAATCACCAAGATCCAATACCCCCCCAACCACCATTTTAGTGTTTAATGTGAACATCAACTGAAGCTCCTGACCTTCATCCGCATGATGTTATGTACTGTGCAGCTGTCACGTGATTCGATGATTAGCTAACTGGAAGGATAAGCAGGTGTACAGGTGTTCGTCCTAATTTGCTTAGTGAGAGTATATCGTGCCATTCACAGAAAGAACCATCAAACTTGAGCACATTTTAAAGCTTCAGTTAATTTTTTAGTGCGCTTTTCTTTTTTGGGAACAGCCCATACCGTCTATCAGTTTAAAATTTTTGCAAGTTAGAAAAAAGGACAGATGTTTCTGTTTGTGAGCAACAGGCTGGCTCAGTAGTTCGAAGTGCTGCCCACCAGTTCCAGGGTCCTTAGCTAACTTTCAATGTGTGTTACCATCATTTTCTACCAATATATATGTGGGTTTCCTTCAGGTAATCCCAAATGCTGATGGGTTTGGGCAACAGAGAAGTCCAAAATGGTCCGATGTGAGTGAGCTGTTCTACCTCAGCAGGTGACAGTGAAAAAAATAATGGAATTATGGGATCAGAAGGTGAAAATACGCGCTGGGCCATAACCAATAAAACAAACTGATCTTACCTCAAAACTAGAAGCTGTTTCGGTAAACACTCCTCAAATAAAGAATAGTCAAGATTTACTATTAGTAACAAAATTCAAAATAATCTTTTATTATGACAAGCTTGAAGGAATCAGCCGAAAATTCTCTAACAGTCGAGTAAAGCCATCTGACTAAAACAGCAAAGAGATAGCATTGAATAAGTCAAAGGTTCATTTGGACATGTTAAAAAACAAAGAGAATTCAGCGTCAAAAGAAGACCTGAGGCCAATCCGCAAGAAAAATGGAACAGAGGACTAGTTGAAATAATCAGACAGCACTGGACCATAGGGAATTGCTTCAGATTTGCATTCCTAGGAGCGACACACAACACTGACGTGTTTTTGTTGTTTTGTTTTTTTTGTTTTATTAATTTACTGTATTTACAAGCAAATAAACACTTATTGGAAAATGTGTAAAATAAATTCCTTTGGAGGCCAGAAACATTAACACAGTACTGAATACACATACAGTGGCTTCAGAAAATACGCTGTAGGTTTCATTTTAAATAGGTAGATATTGCTATTTTTGCCCATCAAAATTCACTCGATAACTTATAAATACAAGTGAAAACAAATTTTCGGAAAAGTTTGCAAATTTATTAAAAATTAAAAATTCAGACTCTTCGCTGTGACACTCCAGATTGTGCTTGAATTTAATTCCTCTTGAGATGTTTCTAGAACTTGATTGCGGTCTACCTGTGGCAACGTGAATTAACTGGACATCGTTTAGAAAGGCACATATGTACCTGTGCATTGAAGGTCCCACAATTCACACTGCATGTCAGGACAAGAACCAAGCTGTGAACTCTCTGTAGACCTCTGTGATTAAACGGTGGTGGGGCATGAATCAGGGCAAGGGGATACATTCATTTCTAAAGATTTGAGTGTTTCCATGAATACATCCATCCATCCATCCATTTCCCAACCCGCTGAATCCGAACACAGGGTCACGGGGGTCTGCTAGAGCCAATCCCAGCCAACACAGGGCACAAGGCAGGAACCAATCCCGGGCAGGGTGCCAACCCACCGCAGTCCATGAATACAGTGGCATCAAAAATTCTGAAATGGAAGAAGTTTGGAACTACAAGGGCTCTTTTTAGAGTTGGCCATCCTGCCAAACTTGACTACCTGGATAAGAAGTGCATTAGTCACTTGACCGAGAAGCCAATGTTCACTCTCAGAGCTTCAGAAGATATCTGCTGAGGTAGGAGAACCTATTGAAAGGATGACCATCTCAGAAGCACTCCATCTGTAAGGAGTTTATGATAGGGTGGCTAGACAAAGGGCACTCACAAATTAAAGACAAATGACAATCCACTGGGAGTTTGCCCAGGAGAAAAAGGATTCTTTGGTCTGATGAGATAAAAACTGAATTTTTAAGGCAGAATTCCAAGCACTGTGTCTGGTTTAGACCAGGCACTGCTCATCACCTGCCTAATAACAACCCTATGGTGAAGTATGATGGTGCAGGGACAGGGAGACTGGTCAGAATTGAGGGAATGATGAATACAGTCAAATACAGAGAGGTCTTTGAAGAAAACCTGCTCCACAGCGCAAACAACCTCAGACTGGGACGACAGTTCACCTTTCTGCACAACAATGACTCAAAGCATATACAGTGATCCCTCGCTATATCACGCTTCGACTTTCACGGCTTCACTCTGTCGCGATTTTTTCTCATACACACTTACGTCACTACGCATGCGTTTTCTGAGAACTTTTATCTAAGCCCCACGATGGCTCCTAAACGTGCTGCTTTTTCTAAGCCTTCTGACAATGAAACTAAGCACCGGAGGAAGATGCTTACCATCCAGGAGAAGGTGAAACTCTTGGATATGACCAAAGATGGCAATACCCTACAAAAGCCTCCTCCCGCATATGAAAAGACAGCGCCAGCAACTGCCTATCAAGATGTTCTTCAGCTGCGCACCCAGACACCCACTGCCTACTCCTAGTACTCCTTCAGTGGAAGGAGACAACGAGGCACCTGCTGAAGATACTGCACCACCTGAAGACTCTCCTACTGAGCTCGTGCCTTCATAGGTTAGTGGTTGTGTGTAAGAACTGTGTGTGTGTGTGTAATTAAATGTACAGTACAATAATAATAATATGATATTTGTAACGTCTAATATGTCTTATTTTCTCTTATTTTGTCTAATATATTGGGTAATACGAGTGTAATGGTGACTAAAGGGTGTTATTTCATGTCTAGAGGGCTCTAATAATGTTAAAACACGTATTTAGAAGGTCGTAAACAGGTTTTCTATACTCTTACTGCGAAAATATTCGATTTATAAATAAAGAATCCTACTTCGAGAAAATTCATTTATCACGGTACAGTCTGGAACGGATTAACTGTGATAAACGAGGGTGCACTGTACCATATATACTCGCGTTTAAGCCCCCGCGGATAAGTCGGGGCTTGATTTTACCGTATAATTTCTGGTGTTTTATAATGTCGGTCGTATAAGTCGAATGCGGAAAACTCACGCTATTGGTCTAAGAGATTATGATATGCTGATGCCCACCTGAGAGAGTAACCACTGAGCACACGGCCTTTTATTTTTATGTATTGTGCCCATGTGACTACACGGTAATACCCGAACTATTCCGAAGCGATGTTTGCACTGATTTGTGTTTTATGTATCTCACACCCTCATACACTTTTATCGTAAGAGCATCCCTTATCTACGATGGAGCGTTCGATCAGAAGAAAATATGAAGCTGGTTTTAAATTAAAAATCGTTGAAGTGGTGAGAGAAATTGGTAACTGAGCTGCTGCAATAAAATTTGATGTGTCTGAGAAACTGGTGCGAGATTGGAGGAGGCAAGAAGATGTAAAAAAAAAAAAATAATTATCCTATTTTTGAACGGGCGTATAAGTTGGGGTCTGATTTTATGATCGATTTTTCGGGTTTCAAGACTACACTGAAGTGGCTTTTGTACAGGTCTCTGAGAATCCTTAACTTGCCCAGACTTGAACCCACCATACAATATGTGAGGAGAGACCTGAAGATGGCACTTTACAGACATTTGCCATTCAATCTAACATATCCTGATAGGTTCTGCTAGGAAGAATGGGATAAACTACATAATCCCAGATGTACCACGCTTGTAGTGACTTACCCAAGAAGACTTAAAGCTAGAATTGCTGCCAAAAGGGGTCCCACAAAGTTCTGAATTTAGGGTCTAAATCACAGGTGTCGAACTCCGGTCCTGGAGGGCCGCAGTGGCTGCAGGTTTTCATTCTAACCATCTTCTTCATTAGTGGCCAGTTTGTTGCTGCTAATTAACTTCTTTTGCCTTAATTTTAATTAACTCAGGCCCCTTTGTTGTTTCTTTTTCCTTACTTAGCAGCAAAACAAGAATGAGACACAGAACAAGCAGCCCACACAACCAGCTATCCACAATATCTGAAAATAAAGAAAGGTGAAGGTCTCAGTAAGACTGATCTCTCAGATCACCAAAACATTTTGATGGTGTTCTTAGAAAAAACAGAAAATCAACAATTACCGAAATGTCTGCTGTGGCAGAATGAGAGCAGCAACAAGCCATGGAATTAAATAACGAGTTTAATTAACAGCAAGAATCAGCTTCTCATTAAGAAACTGGTTGGTGTTCCATCCATCCATCCATCCATTTTCCAACCCACTGAATCCGAACACAGGGTCACAGGGGTCTGCTGGAGCCAATCCCAGCCAACACAGGGAACCAATCCCGGGAGGGGTGCCAACCCACCGCAGGACACACACAAACACACCCACACACCAAGGCCAATTTAGAATCGCCAATCCACCTAACCTGCATGTCTTTGGACTGTGGGAGGAAACCCATGCAGACACGGGGAGAACATGCAAACTCCACGCAGGGAGGACCTGGGAAGCGAACCCAGGTCCCCAGGTCTCCCAACTGCGAGGCAGCAGCGCTACCCACTGCGCCACCGTGCCGCCCTGGTTGGAGTTTGAAGACCCAATTTAGTTGGTCATCTGTTGGCTCATTTCACATCTCATTTCTGTTTGGCTGTCATTTAATGAAGAAATGAATCACGTCAGAGCAATGAATCCTTAAAAACAGGGCTATTAAAACAAAGGGCAAATAAGTGAATTAGCAGTGAAAACTGGTCACTGATTAGGAAGAGGGTAAGAATGAAAACCTGCAGCCACTGCGGCCTTCCAGGCCAGGAGTTCGACACCCCTGGTCTAAATACTTCTATGAATGAGAGATTTCAGTTTTTGATTTTGAATTTTTTGAAAACATATTTTCACCTGGGCGGCACGGTGGCGCAGTGGGTAGCGCTGCTGCCTCGCAGTTGGGTGATCTGGGGACCTGGGTTCACTTCCCGGGTCCTCCCTGTGTGGAGTTTGCATGTTCTCCCCGTGTCTGCGTGGGTTTCCTCCGGGCGCTCCGGTTTCCTCCCACAGTCCAAAGACATGCAGGTTAGGTGGATTGGCGATTCTAAAATTGGCCCTAGTGTGTGTTTGTGTGTGTTCTGCGGTGGGTTGGCACCCTGCCCAGGATTGTTTCCTGCCTTGTGCCCTGTGTTGGCTGGGATTAGCTCCAGCAGACCCCCGTGACCCTGTGTTCGGATTCAGCGGGTTGGAAAATGGATGGATGGATATTTTCACCTTATAGGATAGGGCAAACACTGCAAATTTATCAATTCAAAATGAAATCTGCAAGACGATAAAGTGAAGGTGTCTGAATAGATTCTGAATCCACTGTTATGTGTATTTATACTTCAGTTATATAATAATAATAAAACGTTTTATTTAAATAGATCCATTATTGCTCCTATGTGCAGCTACTTTTTTACGTCATGTACAAAATTCAAAATATTATTTTAAAAAGACAGCAATTTTTTTTTTTTAAAGATGGCTTTCTCAGAATCAGTGTTATTGAAATCATTTCACACAAAAAACTGCCCTCATATATGTTTCCCCAGAAAAGGCCAGAGGAAGAATAAAAGAGAAAACAGTGCAAATGGCAGATTTGAAGGGTCAGGCTTTAGAAAAGCCCATAAGCCGCTTAGAATTCGCTGCACATGTAAATCACTCCAGTCCACGCTACGTACGGAGATTCTCAACTGCTGCATTTCATGCAGTTTCATAAATATTCAGCTATGCGTAGAAGACATGGAGACATTACATTATTAACACTTTACTGCTTGTACCCTGTGCCTTGACATTAACGTGATCTCTGTGAACTTCAAACAGAAGGAAGTGATAACAAAGGCCCAAGCCAGAGTGACTTTAAACATTAAACCAGGATGTAATCCATCCTCTGAAAAAAGAACTTCGATCCCAGGGATGGTGGCTCATTAACTCGGAGACAGAAGGACCACACTTTTATCCATATTATTTTTAAGAAAAAAAAAAAAAAACTCACTAAAGCCCCCCAAGCCCTTTTGATCGGCACAGTATTCGCTGATAAAAAAATTGGCAGCATAAAATGGGTCAGAAATTTGAATAAAGCATGGTTGAGCGATTACATAATCATGGCACTCAGTGATAAGACAATGTCTCACAAAAGCTAAATATTTCCATCTGAAAATTCTGTTACATGGATTTCTGCAGACTGTGGGGATATCACAGGAAACTATTATTGGATTACCACCATTATCTGTGAATTTATAATCCTTCTATTCAAATGAGTAAAAGAAATAAAAAAAAAAAAATTGAAAAGCAATGCAGAAAGATTTTTGCATTTTTATTATGCATTAACTCACTAAAAGCATCTTGACATTGTTGCTGCTAACCTCGCCACAGCGGACTGCAAACAAGCATTTTCATTAAAAGACACACGCAGGCATTTTCAAATTCTCCCTTGAAAGTATTATTCAGTAATGACTTTGGCCTTACAGTGGCAGAGCCGTGCCAGCTGCAGCCTACGAGAGGAGGGCCATCTGACTGTCTGTCATGGCAGGAGCGGGGAGTCCAAAAAAAAAAATAAATAAATTGGTAATGGAATTCTTGACAATGTAATTATTTATCTTATACTGTGCCTTCAAAACCTAAGGGTCTTCTACACTAATTTCATAAATGTGTTTCTGTTAAAATGGTGGTTTGGGGGATGTTGGGGAACATGTAGGACTAGCCAACCCGCGGCATAGCATACGCCGCATAATCACGCCGCTTTTTAAATGATGTTTAAGCACAGGGAAAAAAATGAACATTTGAAAAATCCGTAATTTAATAAACCACCAAGAAAAGTAACATTGCAACAATGCACGCTACGAACCAACATACAATCATCGTTCAGTACCCACTGCCTGCTCATGTGCCCGCCCCCCAACTCCTCACCTGAGTCGCTTTCGTCTCTGCTACAGACCACATGCACCTCTGAGCCACGTTGTCTTTTCATTGTTCTTTGCGGTTCCGGCTGCTTTTCTATATATAATCCACCAAGTCACCAACCATGGTAGTAGCGACGGGCGGTGTGTACAAAGGGCAGGGACGTAATCAGTGCGAGCGTATGACTCACACTTACTGGGAATTCCTCGTTCGTGGGGAACAATTACAAGCCCCGGTCTCCATCGCGAATGGGGTTCAATGGCTTTCCCACACCTCTTGGCGCCGGGTAGACACACGTTGATACATTCAGTGTAGTGTGCGTGCAGCCCCGGACTTCTAAGGGCACCACAGACCTGTTATGCTCAATCTTACTGTATATAGCACCTTCTTACTTATATCTGTCTTAAAGTGGCTTTCATTTGTATCTCTCTTTCTTCTATATAATCTTTTATTTGTATCATTCTGTCTATCTCATTTAATATAGTGCCTCTTACATCTACATATCATGTGGTGCATTTTATTCTGGTCTATCATATTGTGAATTTCATATCCATTTACCCATCTATCTATCTATCTATCTATCTATCTATCTATCTATCTATCTATCTATCTATCTATCTATCTATCTATCTATCTATCTATCATTTATATAGTGCCTTTCATATCTATCTATCTATCTATCTATCTATTTATCTATCTATCTATCTATCTATCTATCTATCTATCTATCATTTATATAGTGCCTTTCATATCTATCTATCTATCTATCTATCTATCTATCTATCTATCTATCTATCATTTATATAGTGCCTTTCATATCTATCTATCTATCTATCTATCTATCTATCTATCTATCTATCTATCTATCTATCTATCTATCTATCATTTATATAGTGCCTTTCATATCTATCTATCTATCTATCTATCTATCTATCTATCTATCTATCTATCTATCTATCTATCTATCTATCTATCATTTATATAGTGCCTTTCATATCTATCTGTCTATCTATCTATCTATCTATCTATCATTTTATCTATCTATCTATATATCTATCTATCTATCTATCTATCTATCTATCTATCTATCTATCATTTATATAGTGCCTTTCATATCTATCTATCTATCTATCTATCTATCTATCTATCTATCTATCTATTTATCTATCTATCTATCATTTATATAGTGCCTTTCATATCTATCTATCTATCTATCTATCTATCTATCTATCTATCTATCTATCTATCTATCTATCTATCTATCTATCTATTATATATTTACTTTCATATCTATCTATCTATCTATCTATCTATCTATCTATCTATCTATCTATCTATCTATCTATCTATCTATCTATCTATCTATCTATCTATCTATCTATATATCTATCTATCCTTCTATCTATCTATCTATCTATCTATCTATCTATCTATCTATCTATCTATCTATCTATCTATCTATCTATCTATCTATCTATCTATCTATCTTTTATATAGTGCCTTTCATATCTATCTGTCTGTCTGTCTGTCTTATAGTAACTTTCATTGTTTGTCTCTCTAGCTATTATGGACTTATCTCCACTTTTCTTGCTTTGTATACTGCCTTTAAACATCTATTATTTCATTCCTGTCTATCTGTTTGTCTCTTATATAACATGTTCCATTTATATCTGATTTTCTCTCACTTCATATAGTCTTTCACATTTACCTAACTATTATAGAGTGGCTTTTATTTAACTATCTTTAATACAGTACCTTTCACATCCACCTATTTATTGATCAATAATATATAGCTTTATTCATATTTAACTGCTTATGGAGTTCATCCTATTCACCAATTATTTGATAATTTCACTCCTTATTCCTTGAATGGCTTCCTGCAAATCCTTCTGAAATCCATTAGGTAGGTGAAGAAGGCACATGCTCTAAGTTGCAGATGGAAGTGAATGATGTTCTCTCTCGATGGATGAGAAGGTGATTTTACAGTTAGAGAAGGTCTGGACAGCTGAAATGCAGAGTCAAGGTCCATTAGCAGGCATTCCCTGGTGTGTCTTAGCCATGATGGATTTTAAAAAGGGTACAGTGCTGTCGAATACAGTGTGAGGCAAGACTCAGTAGACTTGACCAGACTGGGTGGAGAAGCCCTGGAGGTCATAATTGCCTAGAGAAGCTGCACCAGAAGTGTATTCAGTTCAAATCAATCCAGTTTATTTGTATATAGCGCTTTTCAGTGAGTGCAAGCACAGAAGACTGTGACAAGATCTCAGGTAAAATCAAATGCAAACTTTGTTAATTACTACTAATTACATAATAAGCATACATAAAGACACTGGTTTGTTTAAAGAGACAGGAAAACAAAGTGGTTTGAAACTGATTAACATAAATGGAGCCCAGCAGTATCTGTCCATTAATTAAGTGTACCGCTATGGTCAGTTGACTGGACTGGGTTTAGGAAAGCCTTTATCAATTCAAAGATGTGCGTGTGTGCATGTATCACGTTTATTCCGTTTTATTTAAATCAAAACCACCTTAGAATTACATTTTTACAAGACAAAATTTGACACAATTTTGTACATAAGCATCCAAGATTGTGTCATAGAATAAGAAAAACAAGAAGAAAAAAATTAAGAAGTTACATTTATATGGTGCTTTTAACAATCCCAAGGTCGCTTTACAAAAAAAAAGAACTGACATTAAAGAGAAAAGTCGTTCAATCAGAATTGAAAAGAGCTGTCACAGAAAGACTGGAAGAGACAGTTTGAGAGTTTAGAGGACCTGCCTCCCAAGGTGGAAAGTCTGGTGAGTGGGACAGCAAGAAGATTATGGCTAGAAGACCTCAGAGAGTGAGAAGGTTAGTAAGAGATTCACTAAGGTAAAGAGGATCAAGGCTATGCAGGACTTTGAAAGTGAGTAGCGAGATTTGGAGCTTGATAAGGGACTGAACTGGTAACCAGTGTAACCAGAGGGAATGGTGGTGATGTGGGCAGAATGCTTCAAACAGGACAGAACTCTAGCTGCATAGTTCTAAATATACTGTACCTTTTGTAAACACTATGCAGTAAGGCCAACGAAGAGAGAATCACAGCAATCAACAGGAGACAACATGAAAGCAGGAACCACAGTTTGTGCATCGTTCCTAATGAGAAACAGTTGAAGATAAACAATGTCATGGAGGTGAATCAATGCTGTCTTGGTGAGGAGCGTCATATGAGCCTCAAAATTAAGTAATGTGCCAAATATGACACCAAGATGTTTGACAAAAGGAGCAGACCATTTAACAAATAAAGCAGATGATTTCGAAATTAAGGATTTAGGGTCAACTGGCAAAACTTTAGTTTTGTCAGTGTTTAACTTGAAAAAGTTACTCTGCATCCAAAGACTTAAATCTGAAATACAATCCATTAATATATTAACAGAAGAGTCTGTGGAAGAGTGTGTACTAAGATAAAACTGAATATCATCTGCACAACAGTGAAAGTAAAGGCCATGACTCTGAAGGATCTGACCAAAAGGCAGGATGTAGACAAAAAAATAAAGGGGCCGAAGAACTGATCCCTGAGGGATACCATTCACAGAAGTGATAAGCTGTTGTCAGTTTGTAAGACACAATTACATATTAAAATTTATTTCATTTCGAAATCTTTTTGATATTCTGAATACAAAGCAAAATAATCCCACTTGCAATTCTGCATATGACAACGGTTCATACATTTGGGTAAAGGTTCCCTTTCCAGAATATCTGATTTCTGGGCCTATTTTGTCAGTAACACTGAAGTAATAAACACACTGTGTGTTTTGTTTTTTTTTATTAATACACCTTTAAATAATTTGTTTTTCCCTTACTTGCTTTTATAACGTATGTGCTGTGACAAGAGGTGTGCAAGAGCTGGGATAGCAACCCCACGGTGTCATACTACACTTGCTAAGAAGTCCACAATGCACAGTTCCTTGAGTATATTACCTATACAATACAATACAATCTATATATATAATTCACTAAGTCCATGGCAAGCAAGACGCACGCAAGACAGAGCCACGCCCGCCAACTCACAGAGCCACGCCCACCAACAATTCACTAAGCAGCCGACCATGACACGCAAGACAGAGCCCCGCCCACCAACTCTAACACTCCTCCCTCGTCCATTACCTTCACATTGTTTTCCTTTTATTTTTCCAATACTGATGCTCTGTGTAAGAAAGGACAGAGCTGGTTATACTTCCTTAGAAGGCTGGCGTCCTTCAACATCTGCAATAAGATGCTGCAGATGTTCTATCAGATGGTTGTGGCGAGCGCCCTCTTCTACGCGATGGTGTGCTGGGGAGGCAGCATAAAGAAGAAGGATGCCTCACGCCTGGACAAACTGGTGAGGAAGGCAGGCTCTGTTGTAGGCATGGAGCTGAACAGTTTGACATCCGTGGCAGAGCGACGGGCGCTGAGCAGGCTCCTGTCAATTATGGAAAATCCACTGAACAGGATCATCTCCAGACAGAGGAGCAGCTTCAGCGACAGACTGCTGTCACCGTCCTGCTCCACTGACAGACTGAGAAGATCATTCCTCCTCTAAACTATGTGACTCTTCAATTCCACCCGGGGGGTAAACGTTAACATTATATAAACTTATTGTCTGTTTTTACCTGCATTATTATCAATCTTTAATTTAATTTGTTTTTGTATCAGTAAGGTGCTGCTGGAGTATGTGAATTTCCCCTTGGGATTAATACAGTATCTATCTATCTATCTATCTATCTATCTATCTATCTATCTATCTATCTATCTATCTATCTATCTATCTATCTATCTATCTATCTATCTATCTATCTATCTATCTATCTATATATCTATCTTTCTATCTATCTATCTTATAGTGTCTTTCCATCTATCTATCTATCTATCTATCTATCTATCTATCTATCTATCTATCTATCTATCTATCTATCTATCTATCTATCTATCTATCTATCTATCTATCTATCTATCTATCTTTTATTTCTGATTCCGTTCAACATCTATATGGCGACATCGACTTCTCAACTGTGACTCCGGAACAACTCAGTACGGGAGCTATATTAAGCGTCACCAATGAAGACTCGCTACACCGTAATGAACAAGTACTGAAACTTATCCCTACCGATGAAGTAACTTTCACCAGCGTTGCCTCCATCGTCACAGACGATCACGCAGATCAAGTTTCATTCCCTGAAGAATTTCTTAACAGTCTTACTCCCACTGGCATGCCTCCGCATAAACTCAAAATTAAAATTGGTTCAGTCGTCATGCTTCTCAGAAACCTCCTGCCAGCAAGAAGTCTCTGTAAAGGCACTAGACTGACTGTTACCAGCATTCACCGCAATGTTCTAGAGTGTAAGACTATCGCAGCTCCTACCTCACAAACTGTCCTTATTCCCCGGATATCCCTGACCCCATCAGATTCAAATTTGCCTTTTACTTTTACACGCAGACAATTTCCTGTTAGATTGGCCGTTGCAATGACAATTAATAAGGCACAGTGACAAACTTTCAAAACGATATGTCTGTATCTGCCACAACCAGTGTTCAGTCACGGACAATTGTATGTTGCTCTCTCCAGAGTTCCATCTTTTCATTCACTCACAGTCGTATGTTCAAACCCACCCCATTTGGACAACTGTGTCCTTCAGGAAGTGTTCACCCATCAATACATAATTATGCGGCGCGGGTTGGCTATTACAATGTATTTTTGTATAGCCCAAAATCACACAAGAAGTGCCGCAATGGGCTTTTTAACAGGCCCTGCCTCTTGACAGCCCCCCAGTTTTGACTCTCTAAGACAAGAAAAAACTCCAAAAAAAAACCTTGTAGGCAAAAATGGGAGAAACTTCAGGAAAGGCAGTTCAAAGGGAGACCCCTTTCCAGGCAGGTTGGGCGTGCAGTGGATGTCAAAAAGAAAAAGGGGGTCAATACAATACAATACAATACACAGAACAGAATACAAGTAATCCTCAATACAGTATAAAAATAAAATCTACTGCCTGTCTACTAGAATGTAGTCCTTATTGGGAAAAAAAAAGATGGATCAGCCTGCCATCCCTGCCACCAAAATGGATGACAGATTTTGTGGTGGGTATCCAGAGAAGAGCTATAAATGGCATTAGACATATTCGGGAACATGTGGACAGGGTGTGTGCGCCGCTAAAGATCACACAGCACTGCTTTTTTTCTTATTAATTTACACAAACGTCACATTCCTCCACACAGTTCTGGAGTTGTAAATTAGTTTAAAATCAATTTATAATATGTATTGTGCACCTGTGCACCTAAACATTCAAGTTTCATTTAAAATAAATGCAAATGTTCATTACATATTCATTCAAAAACAATATACTGTGAAAAAAAAACTAAACAGACACAACCATTTAGATGGCTTAAAGTAGCACACAATTACCCACTGAGAAACAAGACTGGCCTCCACTTTGTGTTTAACATCAGCGTAACAAATAAATTCCTTTATATATAATACGCTCCCGGGGCTGTTCGTTTGTCTGTCCAGGATTTTAAATCACCTGTAGCTTGCAAACCATTTGACATATTGACCCCAAATTTAGTACACATATACTACATGACGTCTACTATCCACTTTCGGGGTGATGATTGACCTCCAAGGTTATTCCTCTTTTTATTTTATTGTAGAAGCCACCAAGGCGACCATGTGGCACATGCGTACAGGCACCGTTCTCATCCCCTACCACCTTCGCCATCACTTCCCCTACCGCTTCATGTCTTAAATCATTCTTGAGACAGATTGAAGAGACAGCTTAAGTGAAAAATGAAAGTAATTGCAACACAAACACTGACTTAATCAGTTTTAATGCGAAAAGATGCTGACAAAAGAAGAACAGAAGCGGGCCGCTAGGGTGGAGAAAAGAAGATCTGCTCAGGAAGCAGCAAGGACATCAACCTCTGAGCAAACGAGTGATAAACGTACAGAGAAAGAGGATGAAAACTAGGAACGCTCAAGTCAAGTGTATTCACGGCATGTTATCAAGCAGTGCGCCATTACTGGTATGCAATAAAAGGTCTAAAATGTATGACTATACGGTTTTAGAAACTGTGTGTCAGAGATGGTGGTGTGTACCATATGGGGACCACAGGGGATCGGTCCTGACTCCCTTCCTGTTTACCCTAAACAGAATGGACTTCCAATATAACACCAGCTCATGCCACCTACAGACGTTTTCAGAAGACTCCTCCATCATAGGCTGTAGTAATAATGGAGATGAGTTGGGGTACAGGAGGCTGGTGAAGAACTTTTGTCTTGTTGTGCAGGGAAACCACCTACAGATCAACATCACTAGGATAAAAAGGTTGATAGTAGACTATCGGAGTATTAAGGCCTGCCACCATCCAGGGGAAGGAAGTGACACAAAATGTCTGAACAAACTTGCTATCAAAGCCAGCTCCATCACATGACTGACCTTGGACACTCCGAGAGCTGTCTTGGAAAAGAGTACGGTGGCAAAATTTGTTGTCATCATGAACAATCTTGCCCATCCCTTTGAGGTGGTGCTCTCCTGAAATACTTCGACCACAGACTCATTCCTCTACAATGTAATAAGAAGCACCTCTAAAGATGCTTCCTCCCATTGTCCTTAAGTTCACATGCAGCCAGAAGCCATAAAAAAAAAAAACAATACAAACTTCAATTTACTACAGTTAATTTTAGCACAATATTTATTGTAGTACTAGGGGGCTTTGCCCCCTGCTCGCTTTGCCCGCCAACCCCTGCCATCAACCCCCCAGGGCCTGCGTTACGCGCCAGCCACTTTGCGTCTCTGCCGCTCGCATTGTGAAGAGAGGGGCTGAATGCACCGCAAAGAGACGCGGTCGCTCCTCCAAAACCCCCTCTTAAATGGTGATACAATGGGAAACAAATTGTTTTTTTTTACCTCCTCTTTGCACGATCAGCTGCTGGTTTACTGCTGCTGCCATGACGCATGATCTGCATCTCACGTGGCATTTCGAACAATAAAAAGTCTGTACAGCAGCTGTCCTTTGGTCTCACTGCCTTGTCTCTCTTGTCCCCCAGACATCCTCTGCTCCTGCTGGGGGTCCCGCTCCCGAGGCACACCCCTATAAAGAGGAAGATTTTCTGTTCTTTTAATTGAGAGATGGGACTGTCCCCTCCGACTACACACGGAGCTCAATTCACTCCTGAAAGAGACTTATGTTTGTTTGAAGTGTCTGAATAACGTTTCTGTCTCTAAAATCTCCTGTGTATCTGTGCAACTCTGTGACCCAAGCGTGACAGCGTAGGTGAAGTTCACTTAAACTTTAAATCCGAACAATATATCTTTTCGCTGTTCCGTTATTTCACTGAGTAATAATTTCCATCTGTTTGCGCTAATGCGATCTTTACTATCATTTTTTGGAGACTTTCGAATTGTTATACTTGCATTATATCTAACCTGCTCTGCATGTGTATCGCGCCAACGTTTTTGAATTCTTTACAACGTTCTACTTTATCATCTACTCTCTGTCTCGCAGAATATCAAAGTGTCTCTCTGAGTAAGTCACGTCTCGTCTCTCTGAAAAAGTCTCGTCTTGTCCCAAGATTTTTTTATATAATAGGGAGATATGTTTTCCTTTGATTGTCTAATATTGTAGTTTTGAGTCGATGCAAGGAGCAGTTTGTTAGTTAGGTTATGTTAAACTGATTGAAATATTTACCTAGTTATGTTAAAATATTTGTCTATACATTAGTAAATAGTACTGTTATAACCCCTACAAGCTACTCTGTAAATGGAATACTCTACTTCTTGTCATTCTGACTACAGACCAGTTCAGTCTATGATTAGCCTTGCAGGTGGTAAGGCATGAAGGCCAAACAGTTTCAAACCGTACTGAACATTGTGAGCATGCTGAAGTGAAGACAAAGGCAAGTAAGACAACTTTAAGTATGGCACATAATGGAAGTTTAACATGAGAAAGTGAAGATTGTAATCAGAGAAGAAATCTTATATCTGCCTTTTATTCTGCATGTGTAGTAACTTTACCTGAACTTTTCTGATCTGTTCTTTTTTTAATTTCACAAAACGTTATCTATCTATCTATCTATCTATCTATCTATCTATCTATCTATCTATCTATCTATCTATCTATCTATCTATCTATCTATCTATCTATCTATCTATCTATCTATCTATCTATTGTAGTATATGGCCGGCCAATACCCCCAGGCCACCAGATGGAGCTCTCCCGGCAGCATGGAAGTTCCCCGAATTCCAACAGGGCCTCATGGTCCTTGTAGTTTTTATAACCAGCCCTGCTGGATACCATGGAAGTGCGTCCTGGTCACATCAACAACAACAACAACAACATTTATTTATATAGCACATTTTCATACAAAAAGTAGCTCAAAGTGCTTTACATAATGAAGAAAAGAAGAACTGTAAGAAATTAAAATAAAGACATTAGTTAACATAGAAAGGAGTAAGGTCCGATGGCAGGGTGGACAGAAAAAACAAAAAAAAACTCCAGAAGGCTGGAGAAAAAAATAAAATCTGTAGGGGTTCCAGGCCATCCCCTTTGGGCATTCTACCTAACATAAATGAAATAGTCCTCTTTGTAGTTAGGGTTCTCACGGAGTCACTTGATGCTCACATGGACAAAAGGAACAACGTACTTCCGGTATGAATAAGAGGATTTTTATCTGACCCGGAAGTGATAAGGAATCACATGGACTGAGAGATTGAACACACTTCCGGGTCAGGGAATATAAAAGGACGATGGGAAATCCCAGACGTTGAGCTGAGCTGGGTGGAAGAGTGGCAACTCGTCTGGGAGTGAGGAGGATTATTGTTATTATTGATTAGAGATTGTTTATTGTGTATTTATTTGAATATTGTGGAGAAGAGGGTGCTTTGTGCACGTTTTCTCTAAATAAATATAATATTTGGACTTTTACCTGGTGTCTGACGTGTGGTCTGAGGGTTCAAGGGATCACGGGGACCCTAAATCTGTCACACTATCTATCTATCTATCTATCTATCTATCTATCTATCTATCTATCTATCTATCTATCTATCTATCTATCTATCTATCTATCTATCTATCTATCTATCTATCTATCTATCATACTGTATAGTGCCTTTCACATCTATCTATCTATCTATCTATCTATCTATCTATCTATCTATCTATCTATCTATCTATCTATCTATCTATCATACTGTATAGTGCCTTTCACATCTATCTATCTATCTATCTATCTATCTATCTATCTATCTATCTATCTATCTATCTATCTATCTATCTATCTATCTAGTGCATTTTAAATCTGTTTATCTGTGTGCCCATGTTTCTATTTATCTGTTGGATGTAAGCCCCTTTTCCATTTCTCTGTCAAGTACAGTATATACTACCTTTCTTTTGTTACACACATGGGTGTGGGGAGTATTCTACGTGTCTGTGTGGGTAAATATGGGTAAGGAATTGAGTGTGACACCTCCACTAACTGTTGTTCTGTCTGTCTACATTGAGGTTACTTCCTTTGAGCACAAAGCCACACACCCCTTCTGGTCCCATTGGAAGTTGGTGTTCAATTGCAGACCTCCTTCTGAGGACCACAGAGCTCTAAGTCTCCAAAAACCTTTTGAAGATTATATTAAAATGATTGTATTCTTTAGCACGATTTCTGTCCCTCAGACAAATTTTTTTTTGTTTTCATTTTACATTTATCTTTTTATCAATCTATCTAAATAATTGTTTATTAAACAGAGTAACCAACTGGTATGTCAACTCATTCAGATTAATTTTTTTCAAAGGTCAACCTTGTGCGCATCACCAGATGAATACCGGACAGTAAACACCTGAACTAACAACCAATTAATAACCTTAAATAATTTCTAGTATCTCTAGAACTTGCACTGTTTCTTTGATATTGCTAAACATAAGTTTAGAGGCAAAACAAAAAAAAAAATGATTATAATTTTAATTAGGGTAATCCCTCACTGAACCTACATTTAATCTAATTATCTCTTTAAATAGATAAACCATGAACATTGTGGGTGATCTTAACATTCAAAAAACATTCATCTAGATAAGAACTGTTCAAATGAGCACTTAGCGTCATGTTTGTCTGTTACAGTAGCCACGTGTAAGCCCTCTTCATCTATTCATTTCCTGTGAATTTAGTAATGGGAACCATCCGTTCTCACAGATCCAGCCCTGGACTGAAGGATTCATTGAGGATTTATCTATGAAACATTTTATGCTGAAGGGTACTGAAAGCAGCTGATTAGTTAAATTGATTTGCTCAGGTTAGTGTATTGTAGATAACTGAACTTAGGCTGATGGAGATCTCGCTTTCTGTGGGCTCTTTATTTTTCATCTCTTTTCCTTAATGTACTGCTTCACCTTGGAATACAAAGCACATGTAACAGCAATGATGTGCTTTGTCTTGAATTTGTATATTCTAACACACTAAGGCCTTTTAAAAAATAATACTAATATGCTTACTATGTATGATGCATAAATAATAATACTAATAATCTTCACATTCGGAATATAATAGAATGTTAAAGGTATGATGAATATTCTGAAATATGAATTATGAATATCAAATATTGTACCCAAATATGTTTTGTTGTATATTTTACTTCCCCCATGTAGTTTACAAAGGTGTTCAACAAAAAAATTATTGTGCAGAGGGAGTAACATTTGCTAAAATTCACTGAAGGATGTTGGCTCAGTACAGAAATGGAAACAGCATGGCCTAACAAAAAGTTTATTAAAGGGAAGATACGCCCACACTGACATGGTGAATGCCTTCATCAGCAGAAGACCAACGGATTATTTTGTCTTCTGTTGCTGCACATTTGTCTCTCAGCTATGCATCTGCACGTGACGCAATGCAAGATGACGTGGGGTTCTGTAAAGTCTGTGCAAGATGGGCACTGTAAAAGACCAGGCCCCAGGCACAGACAGACAGACAGACACCGTATGTCTTAACCACACACGTTTTATTTTCTTCACCCGTTGGCGCACGTCTTCCCTGTGACCCACAGGCAATACACAGTCCCACACAAGCACAATTCACCACAGCAACAATCCTTCTGGCAGCAACACCACTCCTCCTCCTCAGGCTTAGTCCTCCTCCTCCCGACTCTGGCTCCCTCGAGTGATGGTGGCTGGCCTTTTTTATACCCCACCCGGAAGTATTCCAGGTGCTTGATTACCTGGGCCTAATTGCATTTCCGGGTGGGGCTGAGGAACTGACCAGCCAGGCTGCAAAGTCCATGCAGCTCCCCCTGGCGGCCATCCGAGCCCCCAACCAGGCTGTGGAGGACTCCATCTCCCATGGAGCCATGCGCCCGGTTGGGGAATCATCGTCTGCCAGGGAGGCTGCCACCAAGCGTCCCGGGGGAGGTATTGAGCTGTCCATGGTATCTCCCCCGGAACAGATGCAGTAGGGGCGTCCCTGCCGGGCATGGGACCCGGCTGTCCTTCACAGCACCCAAACAGCTTACTTACCTGCACGAGCTAATATCCTTCTGTGAATATCAGCAGGTTTCACTTCCACTGCCTAAACAAATCTCACTACAGCGCATTGTTCAACAATGGTGCAATCATTTGACCTTGCTTTCGACTAGACCAGAAGTAGGCAAAGTCGATCCTGGAGAGCCGCAGTGGCTGCAGGTTTTTGTTCCAAGCCAGCATTTTTAATGCAAAGTCAATTATTGCTAACATTTATTGCTCAAGTGACATTGTTCTGCTTCATTTTAGTGGTCTCTCTCTAATTGCTTATTTCAGGCTTAAATAGCTACATTCAGTGTTTTAATGGCTTCTTATTAGCAATAAGATGCAAATGACAACAGATCATTTATGATTTGAAGCCTAAAACAGATAATTTTCCGTCTGTCACATTTTTCTGTTAAGTGTTTTATTAAATCAAATAGTGCATGATGAATCCACACAGGTGTATATGGAAACAAGTTAGATGGAGAACCGCTGGCTCCGTTGTCATTTGCATCTTATATGCTAATAAGAAGCCATTAAAACAGTGAATGCAGCTGTTTAAGACTGAAATAAGCAATTAAGGGTGGGGAACCACAACATGAGAGACCACTAAAATGGCACTTGAGCAATAAGGGCTTCATTAGCAATAGTTGACTTCTCATTAAAAAACTGGGTTTGGAACAAAAACCTGCAGCCACTGCGGCTCTCCAGGATCAACTTTGTCTACCTCTGGTCTAGACTAATGGCAGAGCGCTGCACTGTGCATGTTCAAACTACACATACGCCATAGCAAACGTGTTGTATTGTGTCAGATTCTGTTCTTTATCAAATTATCTTTACTTTTTGATTTACCTTTCATTTACCCTTATGTGGAATACCAAAGCCAAGGTCCTGTCAGTAGTAATCTGTTCACTGGGGTCCATTAAGAAAGAATTAGACAAGTATACTTGGAGCTGATTCCAGATAAACCATGATGCAAATCAAAATCGAAGAGCAGATTTAGAATTTGTTACCCAAGAGAGCTTTAAACAATAATAATACAAGGGGTTTATTTAGTTTTGATTGTCCACAAACTTGGAAGTCTATGATGCTGACCTTCATCCAGTCCTGGTAGTAATGTCACGTGTTACACACTTCTAGTCGTCCTGCCCAGCAAAAGCTTGGCAACCCTGCATCACAAACAGCAACAAATGGTGGAGATCATAATAAAAGCAAATGAAGCATTGAAAACCTTTATGAAGGTAGCAGGTAGGGTTTTTAAGACCAACAATGATGCATGCAGCCGAGACACGGGCAGGAAAGGGAGCACAGGAAAAGTCGTCAGATATGGCAGGACTGAGAATTTTCAGAAGGATGGTTGGAGTTACAAAAAAGGACAGAATAAGAAATGAGACAACTAAAGTACAACAAAGTACATTGAACTGGTATGGACATGGGATGAGAAGAGACGATGAATATGTAGGCAACAGAGTGATTGGGATGGGAACCAAGCAAGGCCAAAGTGAAGGTGGATGGACAAAGTAAAAGAAGATCTGAAGGAAAAAGGGTCTGACTGGTGAAGAGGTGCAGGACTGAGCTGTATGGAAAAGCCTGATTAAGCACATTGACGCCATACAGAAGTGGGAAAAGATGAAGAGAAAGAAGAAGAAGAAGAAGAAGAAGAAGAAGAAGAAGGAGTCTTTACAGTACATGTAGCTCCTAACAAATCTCAGTGGTGAAGCAAAGTATTTGTTTCTAATTACATTTCCAGTATTCTATGAACTGTATTTATTTTCATATTATATGTGTAGAAAACACACACCATTTATCATTTAATGATAAAAATAAATAAGAGCTCCCATGGTAGTATTTCATATTTGTTAAACATGAACTTCTGCAGCTCGAATGTAAGAATGGGCTATAATTAATATTCATTACTAACTGTGCAGCTGCTTAATCTTGTGAAGACACTAATGTCTGAATAATTCTATGGTTAAATGGGGCAAACAAGATTTTTTTCTTCTCTTTTAGCACGTCTGTGTACACACAAAACTGTTTAAAGCTTTTCACATCTTAACATTATGTACAATGCAGAGCGAAGTGCAAGCAAAATTGAATCTCTTATTAAGATAGCTCAAAAAGCTAGAGATTCTTCAAATAACATTACCCTTTTTTAAAGAATGTAGAAAACTAATGTACCATGAGTTCTTCAGTTTCTGAGAATAAAAAAAAAAAAAAGATTCCAATTCATTTAACTTAAAATGTTACTCATGTACTAAATGTTTGCTATGGAAACTACTTCAGTGTCAGATACAATACATTTTTAGTAGCACATTTCACACTCAATTAAAGAAGGCAAGATCCCAGACATAGCGAGTGGCCTAGTTTCTGTTGCTTTGTCAAAACATTACAAGAACCGCACCTTGTGCTATGAATCCCCTTGAGATACACCTACTATAGGGGGGAAAACAAAAGGAAACGACAAAAACCTTTGGCCTGATTTACATGAAACAGATTATTAACTTCGGAAAACTTGCAAAAGGCCTACTGAAGTGCTGTTTTATCTCACACAAGACGCCTAAGTGGTGTCAACTTCACAGGCAGCCTGACAAAAAACAAAAGAGTCATTTTTTATCACCAGTCAATGTCACATTACACACGTCAGAGTCTTCATGAAAGTTTTCGATGTGACTTACTTAGTTGTGCAGTCCCTTAGATAGATAGATAGATAGATAGATAGATAGATAGATAGATAGATAGATAGATAGATAGATAGATAGATAGATAGATAGATAGATAGATAGATAGATAGATAGATAGATAGATAATGTGAAAGGCCCTATATAATAGATAGATAGATAGATAGATAGATAGATAGATAGATAGATAGATAGATTAGATAGATAGATAGATAGATAGATAGATAGATAGATAGATAGATAGATAGATAGATAGATAGATAGATAGATAGATAGATAGATAGATAGATAGATAGATAGATAGATAGATAGATACTTTATTAACCCCAAGGGTACTAGGGTGTTGTACCGTGTTAGCCATTATGAATGTAGAGAAAAGCCAAGCAAAATGACACCTTTTATGATTACATCTCGCCTGAAGAAGGGGCCTGAGTTGCCTCGAAAGCTGGACAAAAGCCTCAACTGCTACAATATGCATATTGTAATCTTTTTAGTTAGGCAATAAAAGGTGTCAAGCAAAATGACACCTTTGCTTGGCTTTTCTCTAATCCCAAGGGGAAATTCCCATACTCCAGCAGCAGCATACTGATAAAGAACAATAATAAATTAAAGAGTGATAACAATGCAGGTATACAGACAGACAATAACTTTGTATAATGTTAACATTTACCCCCCCTGGGTGAAATTGAAGAGTCGCATAGTTTTGGGGAGGAACGATCTCCTCAGTCTGTCAGTGGAGCAGGACGGTGACAGCAGTCTGTCACTGAAGCTGCTCCTCTGTCTGGAGATGATCCTGTTCAGTGGATGCAGTGGATTCTCCATGATTGACAGGAGTCTGCTCAGCGCCCGTCGCTCTGCCACGGATGTCAAACTGTCCAGCTCCATGCCAACAATAGCGCCTGCCTTCCTCACCAGTTTGTCCAGGCATGAGGCGTCCTTCTTCTTAATGCTGCCTCCCCAGCACACCACCGCGTAGAAGAGGGCGCTCACCACAACCGTCTGATAAAACATCTGCAGCATCTTATTGCAGATGTTGAAGGACGCCAGCCTTCTAAGGAAGTATAGTATAGTATAGTCCTTTATATAGTCCATTATGAATTTAACGCACGCCCTAAGATATTTCATCCATCCATCCATCCATTTTCCAACCCGCTGAATCCGAACACAGGGTCACGGGGTCTGCTGGAGCCAATCCCAGCCAACACAGGGCACAAGGCAGGAACCAATCCCAGGCAGGGTGCCAACCCACCGCAGTAAGATATTTCAAAAAATGTATATTTAAATTAATTAGTTAAAGCAACTTTCTTTATTAATATGATCTTATGTGTGATATTTACAACCTTAAAATAATCCATATGAACCATCCAAAGTGTATACCATGCATATACTGTATATAAATTGTGGCAGACGGCTGGGACGCCTCTCCCTTGTATGGACCGGGGGAGCAAGCCTGGTCAGGACAGTACCTTCTCCGGAACGCTAGATAACAGCGGTGCCTAGGACTCCCACAGGGCTTCATGGGAGTTGGAGTTTGGTGCAGCCCTGTTGGGATTCATGGGCGCCGCCAGGGGTTACTGTAGTTGCTGCTTAGCCCTACAGAGCAGCTCTTCCACCACACCCGGAAGTGCTACCGGACATAGGTCGTCAAGCACCTGGAGCACTTCTGGGTGCGTCATAAAAGCAGACAGCAACCACTACTCTGGGAGCGAGAGTCGGAAGGAGGCAGACAAAGCTTGCTGGAGAGAAGTGAAGGAGAAAGAAAAAAGTAAAAGAAAGAAAAAGTTAAGGAATTGCAATTGTAATTGCGTTTGGACTGTGTTGTGGGCTTGTGGGAACGGGGAAGACATTCTCCACAATGGAAGAAAATAAAAAGCTTGTGCCTTAATAAGTGTGCCTCCTGCGTCTGTCTGTGTCGGGTTAAGCGCTGGTACAACGTCATTGTCACAATATATATATATCATAGGTTAAATTCCATTATTGCTTGGGACTAATTAAAAAAATGTTATAACTATGATTTCACTATAATGGAATTGGAACATAACGTGGTCTTTTGGCATGCACAGCTGAAAAAGCTGAGTGTAGAACACCAAACTTAATTGCAACATCTATTTTCTTCTTGCTAGCATCAATAGCAGCGAGAAGTTCCAACTTAAATTGCTTTAACTACATAAACGTCACTCCTTGGAGGGGAGTTGGGGGCCCTTGTCGGTGTCTGGAACACGTGCCACTTGAATTATATAAACAGCGGTCTTTGCAGTCCGTAATTCACGCCACTTAACTTTATAAACGCTGCTCCTCAAGTGATGTCACCTCATGGATTGAGTGTCACTCTCTGTGGCTGTCATCTATTCTTTTTTGAGTCACTCCTTTTTTTTAACCTGGAAAAGTTTTACATAAAAAGGATCATGATAAAACGTTTGAGCAAATGTAGGTCACATTCGTAAATAAAAATCGTTAAATGTATAAATTTGCAAGCACAAAATTCAAAGACATTCAAATGCAACAATTTTTTTTAAAGATTATGGTGTGCCAGTGTTCATAAGGTAAAAGTCTTGGTGAATTTATGAAAAGTGAAGTAGGATAAACACGAAGGAAGCTCAGTGGTCAGCACTGTTCCTGAAGGGTGAGGCAAAAATTTGTATTCGATGTGATCAACATGCTCAGCAAACCGAACCTCAGGAAAGCCAGAAATAAGCGACAGAGTCGAGCTGCGGCAAACCTCCAGAGCTTGGCAACTACAAATCAAATGTAATTAATAGTTACCCCACCCCTGGAAACGTCCACATTGCCTTCTCTCTGTAGTAGCTCTTCTTGAACTTTGTTCAGCTACAAGAATATGATGACAATAGAGTTCAGCGGAGCTCCAGAATGACAATATTTGGCCCAAGTATGGAAGACATATGTGTGTTTTACTGTTTGTTTATGAAAAATTAATTAGTTGTAATAAATTTTGCAGGAAAAATGGACTTTGCTGTAATAAGGTTTTTAACAGTAGGTCTGTACTATACACAATTGTCCATGACTAAAAAAAATTGTTAAAACAACGACTTGACATATCTATCTATACGAGGGTTGTCTGGGTTCCGCGCGGAATTTTATCGTTTGTCGAGTGTCAGCCTGTCGAAACCTGTTCTGCTGTGTAGAGGGTTTATTCAAGTGGTTGCATGTTTTTGTTCAGACATTTTGTTCCCTCTCTTCCTTCAGAATGAACACGAGAAGCAAACGAACTGAGAGTGCGCAGCCGGCGCTAGTGGTGAAGCTCCCGACTCCATGCGTGCGTGACTTTCGAGTGATGATTTTTTACGACTTTTCTGATGGTTTAACAGCTAAAGAGTGCTGCCAAAAACTTTCTCGCATCTTCAAGAAGAATGCTCCAAAGAAGACGATGGTTTTTAAGTGGTTCCAGCGCTTCAGCACAGGCCATTTCAACTTTGACGATGAAGATCGTGAACCGAAACCGTGAAGTTTGACTGATAGCAGAAATGCTGATCGTGTGAAGGAGTTCCTGGAAGAAGATGGTCGTGTGACCATCAGGAAAACTGCCCTGGAACTTGGGATGACCCGGTATGCTGTCGACACCATCATTCAACGAGATCTTGGCCTTACGTACAAAGAAATGTGCCCGATGGGTTCCAAGGCTGCTGACTGTGGAACAAAAGCAAGCTCGCGTGGAATGGTGCAAGTTTTTCCTTGACAAGTTAAACATTGGCCAATCGATCTAGCACCATGTGACTTTTGGCTCTTCCCGAAGGTGACAGAACCCCTGCGAGGCCACAACTTCGAAACTCGAGAGGAACTGATTGCAGCTGTCAAAGAACAGCTGGACAACCTCCCAAAGACAGCCTTTCGCGACTGTTTTGCGGCGTGGGTCAGAAGAGCCCAAAAGTGCATTGATGTTGGCGGTGAATACTTGGAAAAAGTTTAAAAAGGATCGAAGTACATGAGAAGAATAGAAAAAAAAATCTTTAGCTACTTATTTCGAGTGATTCCGCGCAGAACCCAGACAACCCTCGTATTACAGTGTATATATATATATATATATATATATATATATATATATATATATATATATATATATATATATTGTGAGGGATGGCCGACAGTTTATCCCGGCCAATACCCCCACACTGCCAGGCGGAGCCCTTCTTGCAATATGGAGGTGCCCCGAGTTCCAGCAGGGCATCATGGACAGTGTAGTTTTACATCACAGCCCTGCTGGATACCATAGGGGCCTCCAGGGGACGCTGCAGGGAGGCTCAACGAATTATATTTTCAGTATAACCCGGAATTATTTCCCAGTCACAAGGACAGAAGAAATAAAGTATTTCCGGGTTGAAATCTGATCCGGAAGTGCTGGGAAATCACATGGACTGGGGGATCAGAAGCATTTCCGGGTCAGGGAATATAAAAGGACTCTGGGAGATCCCAGCAGTGAGCCGAGTTGGGAGGAAGGGTGACTGAGCGGCTGGGAGTGGACGATTGTTTATGGAGTGTGTATTGGGATTATTATTGAGTATTGTGGAGTGGAGGGTGCTTTGTGCACTTATTATTATAATAAAGGATATTTTGGACTTTTATCTGGTGTCTGACGAGTGGTCTGAGGGTTCAAGGGGACAACAGCGCCCCCTATCTGTCACTATATATATATATATATATATATATATATATATATATATATATATATATATATATATATATATTTATATATATATATATATCTACTCTCTATATCCATCCATTCTCCAACCCGCTGAATCCGAACACAGGGTCACGGGGGTCTGCTGGAGCCAATCTCAGCTAACACAGGGCACAAGGCAGGAACCAATCCTGGGCAGGGTGCCAACCCACTGCGGTGGGTTGGCACCCTGCCCAGGATTGGTTCCCTGCCTTGTGCCCTGTGTTGGCTGGGATTGGCTCCAGCAGACCCCCGTGACCCTGTGTTCGGATTCAGCGGGTTGGATAATGGATGGATGGATGGATAAACTTAAAAATTTTGTGCAACGATTTTAAGTGACGTTTTTATGTCACTTTTTGTCACGCTTTAAATCAAGCTTATTTTAAAACCTACATATATATGTTTGGCATCATTTTTTTCAGAATTGATCGAACTTTAATGTGATGTTGTTAAATTTTCAGCTTCTTATTCCATTTTTAAACTATAAACTAAAATATCAAGAAAGTCATGGTTTTTAATATCAAGAAATTCGTGGTTTTTATTTTTGATCGAATAAACTTTCTTCCACAGAAACAAACTATTAAAAAAATATCTCTTCATAATATCAGTGTTTGTATTTAGGTGATTTAGTTAGCTGAAGGTCGACTTACGATGACCCATTTCATACCACTTTAGTTTTCACGTGATTTTTCCTGTTATTTAAAGGAGTCATTTTAAAAAAAAAAAAGGTTTTTTTATCTATAAGAATGTCAGTTAAAACAAATGGATTGTTTATTTAGTCTCTTATAAATACTCATCGAGCATAGTGGACCTCAGTTTAATGGGAATACTCCAATCGGTAAGAGAGTAAATATTTTATTCTCATTTCCTGATTTTCACTCCGTTAAATAATAATTAATTGTTCATTTACATATTTATAGAATTTCATGATCTTGGCTGCAAGTGGGGTGGCTTACTAGGCCGCATCTGGAGCTTGGCCCCCCTAGTACATTTTTCCCTGTAGTTTTCACATGTTATTGTTACACAATTAACCCTTTCAGCCCTGGATTTTCTGTTTTTATGGGAAAAATTATTTTGTGAGATATTCTAAAAAAATGAGAAAAACAAAAAAAATATCACTATTATTATACAATAGCTGCCAAATAGTTCAATCTTCTTGAGGAAATAAAGTTGAAAGTGGACCTACTTACTGTGTGGTGCACACAGTCCAGAAGCATCCATTTTCATTTCCATATTTCGCGGAATGTATGCCAGTCTCTCCAGTCTGCGCTAATAGTAGCACGCCCAATTCCAACGGCTACTAGTAATAGGATGTCAGGGCCGTAAGGGTTAATTTGGCTCTCTTGACATTGATTGATACAAAATGAAACAAGAAATTTGAAAAAAGAGAAGACAGACCATTCAGTCCATTAGTCGCTTGTTTGTTTAGCTAACAGCTCAGCTGGCCAGATGTCTAATCCATGATTCTTCTTAAAGGTTGTCAAGGTTTCTGCTTCAACTCTGTGTCTCGTAGATTGTTCCAAAATCCCACAACTCTCTGAGATATGACTTTTTAATGTCAAAGCTAAATTGTCTAAATTAATTAAAATATAAAACACAAAATTAGCGTTCTCTTAAGTATTAACCTCCAATACCATGACCCCCCCCCTAAATTCTCACTAGTCACATAATCAGTTCAATGGAGGTGGGGCTGTGTGGGGTTCTGTAAATGCACCTATATCTAAAAGGGTCAGCTTATGGTGGGTTAATATGGCAGACTAACCTACATTTTAAAGAAAGAAAGGCCATTCCATGTAACTCCACGAAAAACACAAATCAGGGGAAGAAAAATGTGCCTTGGTTTTTCCAGCAAAACAACACAGTCAAAGATAAAAGCAAAGCGACACACGAATGGCTTCAGATAAACTGAATGTCCTGCAGTGGCCAAGTCAGATCTCAGTCCAACTGAGAATCTGTGGGTGGACTTCACAAAGGCTGTTCATGACACCTGACAGAGCAGCTTTACAAAGGAAGGAGGACCAATGGCCGAGATGACAGAGAGGCTCTCATGGCTGCCATCTACTAAATACTGACTTCAGTGTTATGAATAATTACACAAGCAATTATTGTCTGTTTTATAAGAGATCTCCTTTCACTTTGACATTAAAATCTTTTTTTGTTGATTGATGTCAAAAAAGGCAAACTAAACCCACTACGATTCAATGTTGTATAAGAATAAAATGTGAAAACTTCCAAGGGAGTGAATACTTTTACAGGCACTGTATATATTATATAACTACACATACATACTTGCATGACAGTATAACTTCTGTATTTTCAACCATTCTATGATCTGCTTCTCGTATCTGAAAGAGGGCACCGTGGCGAATGTTAGCTGACTCGCTGACCAACCATAAGCGTTACCTGGTAGGTAACCACCCATACAATCAGATTGTGATTCAGACTACGAATGCCATGAATGTAATTACCCCGATCTACATGCTGTCAAATGAACGAGCCGCACGCCGTGGTGCAACGTTAAAGGCTTCGCCTCTGGCGCTGACGTCCGAGGTTTGGTTGCCGAGAGGGGGTGCAGTGAGTGTGTACACCTGATGGGCCCAGAATTAGGGCGAAACACGTGTCGCGTACTCTTTGCATTATTTGACAGTAAAACTATTTCAACCATTCTATGATCTGCTTCTCGCATCTGAAAGAGGGCACCGTGGCGGATGTTAGCTGACTTGCTGACCAACCACAAGCGTTACCTGGTAGGTAACCACCCATACAATCAGATTGTGATTCAGACTACGAATGCCATGAATACATATGTGTATATATATATATATATATATATACATATATATATATATATATATATATACTAGTCATTTAGCCCATTACAATAACGGTCGCTAGAACAGTAGTACATAAACATTAGTAGGAACAGTCTATATTAAATGGCAAGGGACTTTGACCTCATTCTTTTTGTTGGTCTTATTTTTCTTTCTTTCAGCCTTTCTTTTGTTGATGTTTACTTGCTGAGCTGACCGTTCTTCGTGGGCTGCCACCGTGTATTGTGTGTCTTTAATTTTCCGTGACAGTAATACTGTCTTGTACGTCCGCTGGCTTGTACGTCTGTCATATACAGTGGTGTGAAAAACTATTTGCCCCCTTCCTGATTTCTTATTCTTTTGCATGTTTGTCACACAAAATGTTTCTGATCATCAAACACATTTAACCATTAGTCAAATATAACACAAGTAAACACAAAATGCAGTTTTTAAATGATGGTTTTTATTATTTAGGGAGAAAAAAAATCCAATCCTACATGGCCCTGTGTGAAAAAGTAATTGCCCCCTTGTTAAAAAATAACCTAACTGTGGTGTATCACACCTGAGTTCAATTTCCGTAGCCACCCCCAGGCCTGATTACTGCCACACCTGTTTCAATCAAGAAATCACTTAAATAGGAGCTGCCTGACACAGAGAAGTAGACCAAAAGCACCTCAAAAGCTAGACATCATGCCAAGATCCAAAGAAATTCAGGAACAAATGAGAACAGAAGTAATTGAGATCTATCAGTCTGGTAAAGGTTATAAAGCCATTTCTAAAGCTTTGGGACTCCAGCGAACCACAGTGAGAGCCATTATCCACAAATGGCAAAAACATGGAACAGTGGTGAACCTTCCCAGGAGTGGCCGGCCGACCAAAATTACCCCAAGAGCGCAGCGACGACTCATCCGAGAGGTCACAAAAGACCCCAGGACAACGTCTAAAGAACTGCAGGCCTCACTTGCCTCAATTAAGGTCAGTGTTCACGACTCCACCATAAGAAAGAGACTGGGCAAAAACGGCCTGCATGGCAGATTTCCAAGACGCAAACCACTGTTAAGCAAAAAGAACATTAGGGCTCGTCTCAATTTTGCTAAGAAACATCTCAATGATTGCCAAGACTTTTGGGAAAATACCTTGTGGACTGATGAGACAAAAGTTGAACTTTTTGGAAGGCAAATGTCCCGTTACATCTGGCGTAAAAGGAACACAGCATTTCAGAAAAAGAACATCATACCAACAGTAAAATATGGTGGTGGTAGTGTGATGGTCTGGGGTTGTTTTGCTGCTTCAGGACCTGGAAGGCTTGCTGTGATAGATGGAACCATGAATTCTACTGTCTACCAAAAAATCCTGAAGGAGAATGTCCGGCCATCTGTTCGTCAACTCAAGCTGAAGTGATCTTGGGTGCTGCAACAGGACAATGACCCAAAACACACCAGCAAATCCACCTCTGAATGGCTGAAGAAAAACAAAATGAAGACTTTGGAGTGGCCTAGTCAAAGTCCTGACCTGAATCCAATTGAGATGCTATGGCATGACCTTAAAAAGGCGGTTCATGCTAGAAAACCCTCAAATAAAGCTGAATTACAACAATTTTGCAAAGATGAGTGGGCCAAAATTCCTCCAGAGCGCTGTAAAAGACTCATTGCAAGTTATCGCAAACGCTTGATTGCAGTTATTGCTGCTAAGGGTGGCCCAACCAGTTATTAGGTTCAGGGGGCAATTACTTTTTCACACAGTGCCATGTAGGTTTGGATTTTTTTTTCTCCCTAAATAATAAAAACCATCATTTAAAAACTGCATTTTGTGTTTACTTGTGTTATATTTGACTAATGGTTAAATGTGTTTGATGATCAGAAACATTTTGTGTGACAAACATGCAAAAGAATAAGAAATCAGGACGGGGGCAAATAGTTTTTCACACCACTGTACCTTTCATTTTCTCTGGCGGTAATACAGTCGTGCGCGTCGGTAATATGCCTTTAATGTCCTCTGACAGTAATACTGGCTTGTATGTGGCTGTAATATGCGTCACTGTATTGTGTACCTTTAATTTCCTCTTGCAGTAATACTGGTTTGTATTTCCGTAAAACGCCTCTAACTTTCTCTGACTGTAATATTGCGCATCGCACTGAGCCCCGCGCATGCGGACTTCACCAGAAGGCACACACACACGGACACCTGGACGCACAAAGGGATTTTATTAAAGAGGATATATATATATATATATATATATATATATATATATATATATATATATATAGTGTAGGACACCAATTATACAAGGTAATGTGGACTGATGCAACTCAGATAGCTAAAAACTCAGATAAAACAGATGGCCGCCATAGTGGACACTTTGCACAAAGAAGGTGGAAGCTCACACAGAAAGAGATCAGCTGATGTCACCAGGGATACGCAGAGGGATGGGCTCTGCATGGCTGATGGATGGATTGGTCCATATAGCTCACACCACAAAGTGCTCACCTCTGAGCCAGAGAACACTGTTGTCACCACCACCGCTAGTTCACCACACTACAAATCTGCTTTGTGATGCTTCGTGATGCGAGTCCACACAAGTTCAATTACTGATAAGGGTTGGATTTGGATCGTGGACAGGTGGAGTGAAATGGCGCTGCTGGGCAGAGAAGGTGGGGGTTGACACAGAGAGTGATCACAAGGGAAGCAGAACACTCACAGTGGTCAGCAAGGAGCTCTGGGTGGCTTCAGATGGAGCTCTCCATTTAGCTCACACTGCCAAGTGCTCACCTCTGAGTCATAAGTAGGCAGGTTCAACGTTTTCACCAGCAGTTCACCACAGCACTTTGAAATGTAACAAAACAAAAATCCTAAGTGAACAAAACAGTTGAACTTGTGTAGACAGTCAATGCTGGAAACACATGGAAAATGGCCGAGGGGTGCAGCTGGGGAGGTGTGAGTGAGTCACACCCACATTCCCCAAGTCACCAGCTCTTCGACTGCTTGCTTGGCATAGTTGAGGTTAAAAGTACTGTGTTTATGCGCTCTGTACAGTATTCATGGCAAAGCTTTTATGAATTACAAGAAATGTAGTAATAATAATAATAATAATTCTTTGCATTTATATAGCGCTTTTCTCACTACTCAAAGCGCTCAGCAATTGCAGGTTAAGGACCTTGCTGAAGGGCCCAACAGAGCAGAGTCCCTTTTGGCATTTACGGGATTCGAACCGGCAACCTTCCGATTGCCAGTGCATTTCCCTAGCCTCAGAGCCACCACTCCGTCTAGTACACTAGTACAGTAATCCCTCCTCCATCGTGGGGGTTGCGTTCCAGAGCCACCCGCGAAATAAGAAAATCCGCGAAGTAGAAACCATACGTTTATATGGTTATTTTTATATTGTCATGCTTGGGTCACAGATTTGCGCAGAAACACAGGAGGTTGTAGAGAGACAGGAACGTTATTCAAACACTGCAAACAAACATTTGTCTCTTTTTCAAAAGTTTAAACTGTGCTCCATGACAAGACAGAGATGACAGTTCCGTCTCACAATTAAAAGAATGCAAACATATCTTCCTCTTCAAAGGAGTGCGCGTCTGGAGCAGATAATGTCAGAGAGATAGAGGAAAGCAAACAAATCAATAGGGCTGTTTGGCTGTTGAAGGCGGCAGCTCACACCCCCTCCGTCAGGAGCAGGGAGAGAGAGGGAGAGAGAGACAGAGAAAAACAAACAGTTAAAAATCAATACGTGCCCTTTGAGCTTTTAAGTATGCGAAGCACCGTGCAGCATGTCACTTCACGAAGCAGCTGCACACAGAAGGTAGCAACGTGAAGATAATCTTTCAGCATTTTTAGACGAGCGTCCGTATCGTCTAGATGTGCGAACAGCCCCCCTGCTCACACCCCTACGTCAGGATCAGAGAAAGTCAGCGCAAGAGAGTGAGAGAGAAAGTAAGTTGGGTAGCTTCTCAGCCATCTGCCAATAGCGTCCCTTGTATGAAATCAACTGGACAAACCAACTGAGGAAGCATGTACCAGAAATTAAAAGACCCATTGTCCGCAGAAATCCGCGAACCAGCAAAAAATCCGCGATATATATTTAAATATGCTTACATATAAAATCTGCGATAGAGTGAAGCCGCGAAAGGCGAAGCGCGATATAGCGAGGGATCACTGTATATTACACTTACTGGTTTGCTTCAAATAATACAGAAAACCTCGGGGAGTGGATATTCATGGTCCTACAGTACTAGTTGTGTGTATATATATATATATATATACAGTGGAACCTTGATTCACGACCATAATTTGTTCCAAAACTCTGGTCGTAACCTGATTTGGTCGTGAACCGAAGCAATTTCCCCACATAGGATTGTATGTAAATACAATTAATCCGTTCCAGACCATACGAACTGTATGTAAATATATATTTTTAAGCACAAATATAGTTAATTAAACCATAGAATGCACAGCGTAATAGTAAACTAAATGTAAAAACATTGAATAACACTGAGAAAACCTTGAACAACAGAGAAAACTAACACTGCAATAGCTTGCGCTATAGCGCTACCAACCGCTGGCTAAAAACACTTTTTTTTAATGAGTTTTAAGCACAGGGAAAAAAAATGAACATTTGAAAAAATCCGTAATTTAATAAACCACCAAGAAAAGTAACATTGCAACAATGCATGCTACGAACCGATCGCTGTAAACAGAAGTGAAAACAAAATCAAGCCCAGTGCATTCTTTAACTGCCTTCTCTACCTTATGAGTCCAGATCTCTCTCTCACGCTGCCTGTGTGTGTGTGTGTGTGTGTGTGTGTGTGTGTCGCGCTCTCTCACTCACTCTCTCTCTCTTGCTTGCTGCACAGGACATGCACAGGGAGAGACTGAACATTTACAAACCGAAAGGGAAACTGTCTTGTTCGTATACCAAGTGTGTGGTCGTGAACCGAGGCAAAAGTTTGGCGTACATTTTGGTCGTAAACCGATTTGTACGTGTACCGAGACGTTCGTGAACCGAGGCTCCACTGTATATATATTGTAGAGGCTGGCCCGGACACAGACAGGCAGACAGCGATGGTTGACCCAACACACATTTATTCATATTTTCTATTATTTACAGCAAGTGCACACAACCCCAAAACTCCCCCAAAGTCCAGGCCTTTTCAATGATGCCTCTCTCTCAGGTCCGCCTCCACTCCTCTCCTCCAAGACTTTGTCTCTCGTCCTCCCGACTCCAGCCATCGAATGGAGGGAGGCGGCCCCTTTTATGCTCACCCGGATGTTCTCCAGGTGCCTCCCGATAATCTTCTGCCGGCACTCCCCAGTGTGGCAGAAGTACCAGCTGTGCACCCGGGAGCACTCTGGGTGTCCCTGGTCTTATTCCCCCCAGCACCTCTAGGTGTGGCTGAAGTGCTGAGTGCCATGGCTCCGTAGGCATTGGGGTGCCCCCTGGCGGTGATCACGGGCCCCTATAGGGTCGAGTTTCCCAGCTCATTTCCCGTGGTCCCCAAAGCCACCAGGGCGGTCGCCCCCTCGTGGTCGCCACCACCCCCAGCCACTCGCCACAATATATAGTAACCACAAGGGGGTGCCACTGAACCCCAAACAAGAGACACAGTGTCACCCAACACAACTCTGGGTTCAAATAAAGGATTTTTATTTCTCAATAACATGCTTTAATGAACACAGCCAACAATACAGAAGTGTAATCACAAGATTCTCTCGCTCCTTCCCCTCTCCTGATGAGTGTCACCCTCTGCCACCCGACTCTGACTCTCTGAGGTGAGGCTGCAGGCTTCTTTTAAACTGGACTCAGAGCTCCTTCCAGTATCACAGCAAAGGTCATCTTAAGTACTCCCGGGTTGTGTGGAAGCCTTGTGGGTGTCTTAACGGTGTCAGCTGCCATTTGGGGGAATGAACCCATGTTCGCCCGTTTCATCTATTATTCTTCTGTCCCATCTGGGATGAATATTGTCAGGAATTCTGGCCAGGTTAAGTCTCTACTCCCATCATCCTTCCTGGCTGGGCAAGAAAAAAATCCCCCATCCTGGCCAGGATGTCTGTTCTTCCTCCATGACGCTTGCAATATATATGTACAAAATTTCTATTTTCTTTTTCAGATCTAACATTCACTTTGAAATAAAATAACTAAACTAAAAAATAAATAAAAACTGCTCTAAAAAAGACAAAGTAATTAACTACGAAAAAAGAGCACATTCTCACTTGAAAGTCATGGATTCCATAGAATTTCACTCAGCACTGAGATAAAAGTTGAATTAGGATTTATTATTTATTTTAATGATCTAAATATAACTGACATTAGAAATGGCAAAGGAAACTTAATGATCTCTGTGGAGCTCAATTTGACATTTAGGATTAATCATTGTGAAACAGGACCTTTTTGATGTGTTTTGAATTATCGATCACACTTACTAAGTGTGATGATTTATGATGTCGAGATCACTACCACAATAACGTAAAGCATAAAACAAACCACACATTCAAAGATGACCGGCCATTTCTCATTAGATCTTCTTCAAAACCAAACCAATATGCCACACTTTAATCAAAGCTGAAAAGCTAAATTGTCTTTGTTATTTAATTTAAAACAGTTCATGTTGACATAAATCATTTTTGTAAATGTTCCCACAATTAAAAACCAATAAAATACTAAATTTTATCATTACTGAAAATGAGGACACAAAGCAAAAAATCCTAATTAAATACTTTAGTTCAAAGTCTGTAAAACTGCAACCTTATAATACACACAGACTGTTTTTTTTATTAGTTATGCATTTACTCTGAACTTATTTATGAGTAATTACAACAAAAACGTCAATAACAGTGCCTTATTATGTACAGTAAGTGTCAAACATGATTTAATAACACTTGTCGCAGGTGGCTGGGGGTGGTACCCAGCCGGGACGCCCAGTAGGCATACACCTCCTCCAGACCACGAGGGGGCGACCACCCTGGTGGCTTTGGGGACCACGGGAACTGAGCTTGGAAGCTCAACCCTATAGGGGCCCATGGTCACTGCCAGGGGGCACCCCAATGCCTACGGAGCCCTGGCCCTCAGCACTTCCGCCACACCCGGAAGTGCTGGCGGGTACGCAGCCGGCACTTCCGCCACACTGGGGAGTGCCGGTGGAAGATTGCCGGGTGGAACCTGGAGCACATCCGGGTGTATATAAAAGGGGCCGCCTCCCTCCAGTCAGGGGCTTGAGTCGGGAGTGGAGAAGGATGGAGCTCGGGAGGAGAGGCTAGGAGACGGCATTTGGGTTGGCCTGGACTTTGGGGGTTTGTGTGTGCTTCACAGTATTGTAAATAAACGTGTGGTGGGTGAACCAGTGATGTCCGTCTGTCTGTGTCCAGGTCATCTTCGACACACTTAATATTATTTTAAATAATGTGGGATATGGCCGGCCAGTCACCCTGGCCAACACCGCCAGGCCGCCAGATGGAGCTGTCCCTGCTGCATGAAAGTGCCCCGAATACCAGCAGGGAATCATGGACGATGGAGTTTTCCTTTACAGCCCTGCTGGATATCACAGGGGCCAACAGATGATGCTGCAGGGAGGACCAGAGAGTTGTTTGTGCCCTATAACCCGGAAGTTCGTCGTAGGCAAGTTCCGGGTTGAAGAAAAGGACTTTTTATCTGACCCGGAAGTGATAAGAAATCACATGGACTGTAGGATGGGAAACACTTCTGGGTCAGGGAATATAAAAGGACTATGGGAAATCCCAGACGTCGAGCTGAGCTGGGTGGAAGGGTGGCAACGCGTCTGGGAGTGTGGAGGATTGATTATTGTGTATTGATTATTGATTTATTATTGAGTATTGTGGAGAGGAGGGTGCTTTGTGCACTTTATTATTATTAATAAACCAATATTTGGACTTTTGTCTGGTGTCTGACGCCTAGTCTGAGGGTTCAAGGGGTCACGGAGACCTCTATCTGTCACAATATACAGTACATTACCCTAGGAACCCTAACAAGAAAAGCAGGATGACTGATGGAGAATGAACATAAAATAAACAGCTGTCCATCTTTGAACCTGCTTAATCCAATTCAAGGACAAAGATGGCAAGGTAGCCCTCCATGTAGTGCCCGTCCACTTCTAGGCATCTCTCAGATGCCAGTTCGCCAAACATGCACATTTTTGGGTGTGCGAGAGGAAAACCAGCAGATTACCAGAGTAACACACACACACAAGCACACAAGAACACACACTCCAGTTACACGGGGACTGGGAGAGGGTCAGAACCCCAGCAAACAGGAGCTGTGCGGAGCAGTGTTAACCACTAAGACACCATGTGTTGTTCAAAGCAATATAACAAACCTATATACAGTAATCCGTTTTGCATAAAATCCTTAAAATAGCTGGATTTATTATTGTATGTTATGAAAGCATGTTTGCCAACTTAAGGACCATTTTTCGAATCACAGAGACGGTAGTTTGCTTCCATTACTCATAAATGAAAAGGAGAATAAATGCAGTCATGGTCACATAGAGCACACTGGGTCGCGTCGCATTCTACTTCCATGTGTCGTCCTGAACACAGCCACCGGCACCCATATTTTAAGCTCCTCTTAGAATCTCCAGCAAACGCAGGGATGGGAAACAGGAATATTGTGAACTTCCCTACCTGATTCATCATCAGATTTGTTTTCATTTTCGGAATCAGTCAGGGTGAGAGCAGAATTCTCCCGGCTTGAAAGGCCAGAACTGCGCCGTGACTTTATTCCTCTTCCCCAGAGCCTAATAGCGTGCTCAGGAGACATGGCACCCTCTGTGTCCGAGTCAACATCAGAGCCCACGCTGAGTGAATATCCGCGAGGCAACAGTCCAATATCAGAACAGAAACCACTGCGGTGTGGAGTGGGCTCACAGATCCCCAGTTCAGCCAGTGTAAAATTACCTACAGTTTTGAAAACATAACAAATACCAACAAAAAGAAATAATAAGAAATCTGTTTCGTTTATTATCTTCATAAATTAGTCAAATTAAATCATTATGATGATAATAATAATAATTCCACCAACTATCAAATGCATGGAACTATTTATTTTCATAGTATAGATGCAGATAAAAAAACAACAAAAACAGATATATAAAAACAGATTAAAAAATAAATTATTTCCCCATGGGGACCAATAAAATCATAATAATAATAATAATAATAATAATAATAGTAAATCACTGAAACCAAGAGGATCAAGCTGCTACCACCTGGGATGCACTTGGCTGCTCTCCTCCGCAAAGCTTCAAGTGTTGCTTTGTCTTTCTTGCAGTTTGGTGACCAGAACTGTACACGATACTCCAGATGTGGTCATTATTTAATAATAATAATTCTTTGCATTTCTATAGCGCTTTTCTCACTACTCAAAGCGCTCAGCAATTGCAGGCCTTGCTCAGGGGCCCAACAGAGCAGAGTCCCTTTTGGCATTTACGGGATTCGAACCGGCAACCTTCTGATTGCCAGTGCAGATCCCTAGCCTCAGAGCCACCACTCACTATTTAATCTGGGCATATCATACCTTGATTTACTGTATATTCAATTGTTTCCTCAGCCTTGGTGAACATTCTGAACTTGCTGTCCACCTGCTGCTTCAAGATATTCCACTGGTGGTACCAGGTGTTGAGTGCTTGGTCCTGAGCTGCAAGGAGGAAGCTTTCAGTCTCTCCCTTGAGCCAATATATGTTCAGCCATGCGTGGAGTTTGCATGTTCTTCCTGTGTCTGTGTGAGTTTCCTCCCACAGTCCAAAGACATGCAGGTTAGGTGGACTGGCCACCTATGAAATTGGCCCTAGTGTGTGGTTGGTGTGTGTAAGTGTGTTCGCCCCGAGATAGAGTGGCACCCTGTCCAGGGTTTGTTCCTGCCTTGCACCCTATGCTGACTGGGATAGGCTTCAGCTCCTCCCACAACCCTGCTGCTCTGGACAAAGTGGGTTACCATGAAGTGAGGTGGTGGAAGCATGACTATGTAAGGATGCTTCTCTGTAGTAACTCCTGAAAGGCTTGTGAGGGAAAAATGAAGGCAGAAAAATATGGAAAAATTTTGGAAGAAAATCTGATGGGGTATGCAAGAAACCTGCACCTTAGTAAAAGATCTGTTTTCCAGCAAGACAAAGAGCCCAAACATACTGTAAAGCTGGAGCTGCAAAGGAATAGCTTCAAAACAACAATGTGAACGTCCTTGAGTGGCTGAGTTAGAGACCAGATCTCATTCTAGCTGGGAATCTGTGGATGGACTTGACAAAGGCTGTTCACTCACAATCACCATGACACCTGACAGTGCTTGAGCAGTTTAACAAAGAACAACAGGGAGAAATGGAAGTGTGGAGATGTGCAAAGCTGACAGAGAAACGAAAACCTGTGCATACAGACTCAAAACTGTCATGGCTGCCAAATGTACATCTATTATATACAGTACTGACTTGAAGAAGGTGAATATTTATGACACCAATTATTTTGCATTTTGTATTTTTTATTTTCATATTTGCATTTTCCATTTTTAGATTTTTTTTCATGTGTATGATATGGTGTTTTAATTATTATTACTATTTTGATGTATCATGTTATATCTCACGGTGGCGCAGTGGGTAGCACTGCTGCCTCACAGTTGGGAGACCTGGGGACCTGGGTTCACTTCCCGTGTCCTCCCTGCGTGGAGTTTGCATGTTCTCCCCGTGTCTGCGTGGGTTTCCTCCCACAGTCCAAAGACATGCTGGTTAGGGATTGGCAATTCTAAATTGGCCCTGGTGTGTGCTTGGTGTGTGTGTGTGTTTGTGTGTGTCCTGCGGTGGGTTGGCACCCTGCCCGGGATTGGTTCCTGCCCTGTGTTGGCTGGGATTGGCTCCAGCAGAACCCCGTGACCCTGTGTTCGGATTCAGCGGGTTGGAAAATGGATGGATGTTATATCTCAAGTATCACTGGCTTCCTGTAGTGTTACGTATTAAGTTCAAATCGTAGATGCTTGCCTATGGAGTTGTATATGGAGGCACTTGTGAGGTGCTATGATCCTTCTCGACCACTCAGATCTGCTCATGAACAGTGTCTGATGATGTCACCTCCGTGTGGTATCAAATCTCAGTCCAGACTTTTCATGTGAAGTTCCTGGCTGGTGGAACAAGTTGCCCACCTCTATTTGTAACTCCGACTCAAAATGATTGCTGTTTTGTAAATCTTGCTTTTAGTTTTTCACTTGTGGAAATCAATTTTGTACTCTCGTCCTGTCACACTTGTTCCCAAATATTCCCTAGACCAGGGGTCTCCAACCTGTTTTCCCCTGAGAGCTACATTTACAAAATGAAAATGGCAGAGAGCTACTCCTGTTTTCTAACAATTATTCTCATAGCTTATTTCAACCCAAACAAACTGAATACACTTGATTTGCCTGAACATTTACAACATGTTGGTGTCCACAACTCACATTTTGCATTAAAACATCACAAAAAATATTTAGTTCACCTGCAAGTGCATTTTGTATGTCTATATGCATTTTCTAGTGTATCTCACACTATTGAATTAAAACATGAATGCTGTCAAAACAAAACAATGCAATTCCACATCCACAGATATGACTTATTCCTTTGTCATTTTGTCACATGTCACTGTGTCACTTTATTCACAGGTCCAGTTGCATGTGTGATGTGTTTTTGAGTTAGTCAGATGACTGGCACTGAGGTGGATGGTGGAGTGGAGCCACTGAGGTTCACTCTTATGGAGTCATTTCAATGTCCGTCTGTCAGTCTTGTTCTGAACTTTGATTTCATGACATTCACGTCAGACTCACAGAGGTATGGAGACCCAAACAAAGCAGACATTTTTAGAGCTGCTTGGTGAAGATTCTTATAGTTATCTGGCTCTACTAAGCTCCAGAAATCCTGAGAATGCTGTTGAGACTTTAACTGCACATTATTTTGAAAGTTTACTAATATATAATATATAAAATCCAATGTCTGTCTGTCTGTATGACTGTTCGCTTTTCATGAGAGAACTACTTAACGGATTTAGATCGGGTTTTTTTCTGTAATTTGCTTGAACATTCCAGTTGATTTTGCGATTTTGTTTATACCACTGTTTAAACCAACAAATAGTATGTTTTTCTTTGCCTCCACTTGGTATTTGCTGATATTCTTCTATTTCCCCCATACTTTTGCCATTGCCTTTTCACAGAACGCGGAACTTAAGGGCTATTTATATTGATTTGCATATTCAAAGAGGCGTAGTTCTGGGAGGAGTTTGGGGGGGGTGGCAGCAGGCACAGGCACGTGCACGTGCGTTACTTTTTACGCTGACCGGGATTTATGGGGTAGAAAAATGTGGAAGTTGGCGAACGCACAAATTTATGCATCTGGATTTTTTTGTGCGTATGAATATTTCCGCTTTTGTCCATACGCCATGTTTTAGTGTGAATTCTATGCACTGCGTTATGCATAAAGCCCCTGGAGAGAAGAATCCTCTCTTTTCCCAGAGAGAACCATGACCTCAAACTGGAGCCTACGAATTGGCTCATGCGTTTCAGTGGGAGATTTTGAAATTTATGCTCACAGCCACAGCACCCACATCAATGTGCCTTATGTTTTTTAAAATGCCTAACTGAACTATTCCTATTATTAATTTTTATGAGTAGTTACTAACTTCCATCCATCCATTTTCCAACCCGCTGAATCCGAACACAGGGTCACGGGGGTCTGCTGGAGCCAATCCCAGCCAACACAGGGCACAAGGCAGGAAACAATCCCGGGCAGGGTGCCAACCCACCGCAGGACACACACAAGCACACCCACACACCAAGCACACACTAGGGACAATTTAGAATCGCCAATCCACCTAACCTGCATGTTTCTGGACTGTGGGAGGAAACCGGAGCGCCATGTGAGTTCCAAAATCTGCTAATTACACCTTTTGGTAAGATTTAGTGAACACGTGATTGTGACTTTTCATGCAGTTGGTCATGCGCCGAAAATATGTTTGAGCTTCAAAACCTGCTAATTGCAACAGTGTAGCACTAACGTTTTAGGGATTTAGTTTCAAAATCTGCTTACGGACCCCGATTTTCCTATTTATCTCCAAAATTTATCTTTTGTACTTAGCTGATTTTGGAACTGAGCTCTTCAATTTGCAGTAAAGTGTTTGTTTATAAAAAAAAAAAGGCACACCTTTTTAATACAAAAATACTTTCTACTTTTGCATATTCTTTAGGTTAGTGTTGATAGTGAAGCAATGCCTTGTTTAAATAAGAAACGACTTGTTTCTTTAAAAAAAATTTTAAAATAAAAAAGATAAAAATACACATAAACTGTTCAAAGGAAACAATTAACTTCAACAAGTACCTTACACTACCCCACAAACACCGCATAACAGGCCTATTCATATGGCGGCCCAGAAGCAATTGGAAAATGGATTTAGTAAAAAAAATAGCAATAATTCTAATTAGTAATTCAATACAAGACACCCAAGAACTCTGTACAAAGACATTTTAAAGACAAATCATTAAAATAAATGTATCAAACCAATTTCACGCCATACCTGGTGCCTTGCTCTTAAATATTTACTCAGGTAGTTTTTTTCAGGGGGCAGGGAAACAATTTCAACAGGAAAGGCGTTGTTATGAAACTCAGATTTAACCTCCGTCATATGAGGGATTAAAGCGTGTGAGTGAAATAGTTTAAGTTCTATGAAAAATAAAATCCCTTGCCGGTCATGACCACCCATTTAAATTGGGGGAAAATCTCATATTTCAAAAGGGAAACAAATGTCATTGCTAATATTGTGCACTTTTTTGATTTTATTCCCTTTGAGATGTGCCTGGGTCAGATGTGAGCAAAGTGTTTGTTTTTTTTATTTCAAAATGGAAAAAAGTATTTGCTACTACCTCAGATTCTGTTCAGCTTTTTTGTTGTTTTTTTTTAATACATTTAGATGTGCCTGTGTTAGATGTGACCAAATGTAAAAGGAAACAATGCATAAACATTACTTGTTTTTCATCCATCCATCCTCTTCCGCTTATCCGAGGTCGGGTCGCGGGGGCAGCAGCTTGAGCAGAGATGCCCAGACTTCCCTCTCCCCGGCCACTTCTTCTAGCTCTTCCGGGAGAATCCCAAGGCGTTCCCAGGCCAGCTGAGAGACATAGTCCCTCCAGCGTGTCCTGGGTCTTCCCCGGGGCCTCCTCCCGGTTAGACGTGCCTGGAACACCTCACCAGGGAGGCATCCAGGAGGCATCCTGATCAGATGCCGAGCCACCTCATCTGACTCCTCTCGATGCGGAGGAGCAGCGGCTCTTCCTGGATGACTGAGCTTCTCACCCTATCTTTAAGGGAAAGCCCAGACACCCTGCGGAGGAAACTCATTTCAGCCGCTTGTATTCGCGATCTCGTTCTTTCAGTCACTACCCATAGTTCATGACCATAGGTGAGGGTAGGAACATAGATCGAGTGGTAAATTGAGAGCTTCGCCTTGCGGCTTAGCTCCTTTTTCACCACGACAGACCGATGCAGAGCCCACATCACTGCAGACGCCGCACCGATCCGCCTGTCGATTTCATGCTCCATTCTTCCCTCACTCGTGAACAAGACCCTGAGATACTTGAACTCCTCCACTTGGGGCAGGATCTCGCTACCAACCCTGAGAGGGCACTCCACCCTTTTCCAGCTGAGGACCATGGTCTTGGATTTGGAGGTGCTGATTCCCATCCCAGCTGCTTCACACTCGGCTGCGAACCGATCCAGAGAGAGCTGAAGATCACGGCCTGATGAAGCAAACAGGACAACATCATCTGCAAAAAGCAGTGACCCAATCCTGAGTCCACTTGTTTTTAAATGCATTAATTTGTGTTGATTTCAAATTTGTCATTACCTGCTGCTTACCAGCTGCTGAAAATGTCTGGCCCAGCTAAATTTCTTGATTTGAAAATATGGCCCAACTGAAATTGTAATTGAATAGCTCTGCCATATACTGTTGGTATTTTTTGTTAATTCTACGAATAAGTTAAACAGCCCAGCAGAACACCCCAACATGCAGCATCCCATTAATTTTATTTACATTTTTTTAAATCATCTTGCAAATGGTGACATCTTTGTAGAACATAATTCAAAATATCTATTGATTTATGATGTATGCAATATGTGAATATATATCATAAATCATGAATATACTGTACATCATAAATCAATATATGGCATGTACACACTGTATATTTATGAAACAGTCTATTGTGAAACTCCACTTTAGGGATGCAGGGAGCCATCAGCGTCAGGCCCAAAGCACATATCAACTCTGAATGGTCTATCAAAGTAATATATAGTGCCTTTCACATCTGTCTGCTCATCTAATGCATTCCACATCTCTCTATCTATCTACAGTGCATCCAGAAAGTATTCACAGCGCATCATTTTTTCCACATTTTGTTATGTTACAGCCTTATTCCAAAATGGATTAAATTCATTTTTAACCTCAGAATTCTACACACAACACCCCATAATGACAACATGAAAAAAGTTTACTTGAGGTTTTTGCAAATGTATTAAAAATAAAAAAAGTGAGAAATCCCATGTACATAAGTATTCACAGCCTTTGCTCAATACTTTGTCGATGCCCCTTTGGCAGCAATTCCAGCCTCAAGTCTTTTTGAATATGATGCCACAAGCTTGGCACACCTATCCTTGGCCATTTTCGCCCATTCCTCTTTGCAGCACCTCTCAAGCTCCATCAGGTTGGATGGGAAGCGTCGGTGCACAGCCATTATAAGATCTCTCCAGAGATGTTCAATCAGATTCACGTCTGGGCTCTGGCTGGGCCACTCAAGGACATTCACAGAGTTGTCCTGAAGCCACTCCTTTGATATCTTGGCTGTGTGCTTAGGGTCGTTGTCCTGCTGAAAGATGAACCGTCGCCCCAGTCTGAGGTCAAGAGTGCTCTGGAGCAGGTTTTCATCCAGGATGTCTCTGTACATTGCTGCAGTCATCTTTCCCTTTATCCTGACTAGTCTCCCAGTTCCTGCTACTGAAAAACATCCCCACAGCATGATGCTGCCACCACCATGCTTCACTGTAAGGATGGTATTGGCCTGGTGATGAGCGGTGCCTGGTTTCCTCCAAATGTGACGCCTGGCATTTACACTAAAGAGTTCAATCTTTGTCTCATCAGACCAGAGAATTTTCTTTCTCATGATCTGAGAGTCCTTCAGGTGCCATTTGGCAAACTCCAGGCGGGCTGCCATGTGCCTTTTACTAAGGAGTGGCTTCCGTCTGGCCACTCTACCATATAGGCCTGATTGGTGGATTGCTGCAGAGATGGTTGTCCTTCTGGAAGGTTCTCCTCTCTCCACAGAGGACCTCTGGAGCTCTGACAGAGTGACCATCGGGTTGTTTGTCACCTCCCTGACTAAGACCCTTCCCCCCTGATCACTCAGTTTAGATGGCCGGCCAGCTCTAGGAAGAGTCCTGGTGGTTTCAAACTTCTTCCACTTATGGATGATGGAGGCCACTGTGCTCATTGGGACCTTCAAAGCAGCAGAAATTTTTCTGTAACCTTCCCCAGATTTGTGCCTCAAGACAATCCTGTCTCAGAGGTCTACAGACAATTCCTTTGACTTCATGCTTGGTTTGTGCTCTGACATGAACTGTCAACTGTGGGACCTTCTATAGACAGGTGTGTGCCTTTCCAAATCATGTCCAGTCAACTGAATTTACCACAGGTGGACTCCAATGAAGCTGTAGAAACATCTCAAGGATGATCAGGGGAAACAGGATGCACCTGAGCTCAATTTTGAGCTTCATGGCAAAGGCTGTGAATACTTATGTACATGTGCTTTCTCAATTTTTTTATTTTTAATAAATTTGCAAATATCTCAAGTAAACTTTTTTCACGTTGTCATTATGGGGTGTTGTGTGTAGAATTCTGAAGAAAAAAATGAATTTAATCCATTTTGGAATAAGGCTGTAACATAACAAAATGTGGAAAGAGTGATGCGCTGGGAATACTTTCCGGATGCACTCTATCATACTGTATAGTGCCCTTCAAATCTATCTATCTATCTATCTATCTATCTATCTATCTATCTATCTATCTATCTATCTATCTATCTATCTATCTAAAACTTAAAAAAAAGTTTGGATGATGACAAAATTGGATGCCATCATGAAAACTCCGCACCCCCATCCCCATTCCCTCCAGGTGACATGCTAATGGAGCACTTTTAGCCACAGGTTATTCCGCCATGGTGTGCTAAGAAGCACCTCTGGGGGGCTTTTCTGCCCACTGCTATCAGGATATTCAGGGCTTCCACCTAACATACTCGTTAAATGGATAAAAATAAACGTATTGATTAATAGATTGATTGGATGTATTATCTGACCTGTACGGCAGTATTCTTGTTTCTTTTGTTTCTGCTGCTGTTTCTATCTATCATCTAGTGCAATTCACATGTATCTATCTATTATATAGTGCTCTTCATATCTATCTGTCTACGTAGACTCTGACAAAGCCTTTCTCTTCTCTCTCCTTCCTACTAAGTACTTTATAATCTTTGTGGGTGCAGGTGTGCTAAACAAACCATGGAGTCCCAATCAGGGATGGATGCAATGTCCACCAAATGTAGACCGGGGTCTAAAATGAGTTCCAATGAACTTTTAAGTTCTAGTACAGAACACTGCTCAGTACATTATTCATGTTGTTGTCATTGAAATGCACCAATTTAGCTCATTTCTTTGCAAAAATAAAACAAAAATCATGACAATCTGAAACTAAACTTTGCACCCCCAACATAATGTGTCATCATTCCTACCACTAAGCCACCAAAGTCAAGCTGACCAATCAGACTAAAGAAAAACTGACCAATCAGATTGCCGGGAGGGGCCTCACACACACACACACATACAGAGTACTTCTTTATTATTTAACTTAATAGTTTATATATAAGGTTAACAACAGTCTTCCTTGGCCAAAGGAGAAGAAGAGGGGGAAGGCATGTCTGGAAGCAGGAGGGGAGGATTAAGGTTAGGAGATTGGAAGTGAGGGTAGGAACTTTGAAAGTTGGCAGTATGATTGGTAAAGGGAGAGATTTAGCCGATATAATGGAGAGAAGGAAAGTTGATATATTGTGCAAGTAAAAAGACCAGGTGGAAGGGGAGTAACGTCAGGTGTATCGGAGGTGGGTTCAGATTGTTCTATCATGGTGTGAATGGGAGGAGAAATGGGGTAGGGACTATCCTGAAGGAACAGTATGTCCAGAGTGTTTTGGAGGTGAAAAGAGAGTAAGACAGAGTGTTGATTATGAAGTTGGAAATTGAAGATGTGATGATAAATGTTATTAGTGCATATGCCCTGCAAGTTGGATGGGCGATGAATGAGTAAGAAGATTTTTGGAGTGAGTTGGATGAAGTGCTGGACAGTGTACCCAAGGGAGAGACAGTGGTGATTGGAGTGGATTTCAATGGACATGTTGTTGAAGGGAACAGAGGAGACGAGGAGGTGATGGGTAGATACGGTGACAAGGACAGAAATGAACACAGGGTGATGTACAAAAGTGGAAAAAGATGCACAAAGATGGATTAGATCCTATGCAGGAGGGTCCGTCTGAAGGAAAGCACAAAATGGTGGCATGGGAAAACATAATTAGGCAGCATAGGATGGTGATCTGTAGGATGACGTTGGAAATCAAGAAGAGGAAGAGAGTGGTGGCAGAGCCAAGGATCAAATGGAAGTTGAAAAAGGAAGACTGCACGGTGGAGTTCAGTGAGGAGGTAAGACAGGCACTGGGTGGCAGTGAAGAGTTACCAGACAGCTGGGCAACTATAGCAGAAATGGTAACGGAGACAGCTAGAAGGGTGCTTGACTTCTGGGAAGCAGAAGGAGGACAAAGAAGCCTGGTCATGGAATAGGGAAGTGCAGGAGAGTATTTGGTAGTAAAAGGAGACAAGATGTAAGGTGAACAGAAAGGATGGGGATTCTAAAGACAAAGCATATGAAGAGATATATGAGAGGCTGGACACTAAGGTAGAAGAAAAGGATCAGTGGGCTAGACAGAAGGACTGAACTGGAAAAGCAGGTTAGGGTGATAAAGGTTAACAATGAAAATTTATTTAAAAGTGAGGAGTGTGTTGAGCAGATGGAAAGTGTACTTTGGGAGGCTGATGAATGAAAAGAATGAGAGAGACAGAAGGTTGGATGATGTGGAAGTAGTGAACCAGGAAAGTAAGAACAGCTATGAAGAGAAAGAACAATGGGAAGGCTGTTGGTCCAGATGGTATTCCTGTGGAAGCATGGAGGTATTTATGAGAGATGGCAATGGAGTTTTTAACCAGATTATTTTACCAGTGTTAAAAATAAGGGTGATGTGCAGAGCTGTAGTAACTACAGAGGGATAAAATTGATGAGCCACAGCATTAAGTTATGGGAAAGAATAGTGGAAGCTCGGTTAAGAAGGGAAATGATGATTAGTAAGCAAAAGTATGGTTTAATGTCGGGAAAGAGTACTACAGATGCAACGTTTGCTCTGAGGGTGTTGATGGAGAAGTATAGAGAAGGCCAAAAGAAGTTGCATTGTGTCTTTGTGGACCTGGAGAAAGCATATGATAGGGGGCCTCGAGAGGAGTTGTTGTACTGTATGAGAAAGTCAGGAGTGGCAGAGAAGTATGTAAGAGTGGTACAAGATATGTACGAGGGAAATTTGACAGTGGTGGGGTCTGCGTTAGGAGTGATGGATGCATTTAAAGTGAAGGTGGGATTACATCAGGGATGAGCTCTGAGCCCTTTCTTATTTGCAATGTTGATGGACAGGTTGACAGACAAGATTAGACAGGAGTCCCCATGGACTAATATGTAAGTGAATGACATTGTGATCTGTAACGAGAGTAGGGAGCAGGGTGAGGAGACCCTGAAAAGGTGGAGATATGCTCCAGAGAGGAGAGGAATGAAGCTCCTTCCTCTCACTTCTGTATTATCTTTTGTTTCTCCAGATTTGTTTTGTTTTTTTCTTCTAGCCTTATTTTGCCCTTTCCTGCCTCATGGCACAAGGGTTCTGCTTAGTCATTATTGCTCTTTCAATTGTTCCTTCTTCACTCTTCTACTCACTTAACTATCACCATATTCTTCCCATGGACTCATTTCTTCCATTCATAGCACTAACATGCCCACTCCTCCCCATTGGCACATGTGCCCTTCTTACTTATTCTTACTGTTTGAATAGTATCGTCATTCTTTGTTCTCTGCTTGGCTATCGCTGTTATCTTCCTATGGACTCCGTTCCTCTTTCTATAGCTTTACTTTGCTCTCTCAGACTCTTTCTCCCCGATTCTCCTTTCCCCTTTAGCCAAATTTTTCATCACCTTTTCATTTTTTTCTTTCTCTTACCCCTATTTTGCTCTCTCCTGCCCAAAGACACACGCCATTCTTCGTTACTCTCTCTTTTTCAATCTTTCCTCCCCATTCCTCCCTTCACTCTTGACTGCCAGTATTCTCTTTTGTCGGCCTCCCTTCTTGCCTTCTTCTTGCACTCCCCTAACAGTGTGCTCCTCTCTTTCATCCATTGATCGACATTCTTCCCCTCCGAATTCTCATTAAAGCAGTGGCTCGTCGCAGACCTGAGAATTTGCCGTCACCCTCACCGCTTAGAACCAGCTGCACGTCTCCTGTATAAATTGCGAGTTCTGCCTGACACACATTTTGAAACCCGTTCCTGAAGAAGGAAAAACTCTGGCTTGTGTTTCACATCTTCATCATTTTTAATGCCCAATTGCCTGAAGGAAATAAAATAATTAAAAATTTGCAACATGAAACATGTGTTGCACTACATAATTGCTTTGTAAATAAGGATCACTATAAGGGCCTTTATGAAAAATGCAAATTGATTTGAAGGCAGTTTGAAAGACAGCTTCTGCCCCCAATGACGCTACTTTAGTTGGTGCTAGCAGAAATGGAGGTGGACGGCATTCTTACGGCTCCTTAAAAGAACTGGCATGAGTGGGAGAGAGAAGGGAGTGATGGTAAATTGAGTCTGGCAGAGACAGAGCCCAACATGCAGACAGGCAGTACAGATTCGTAAAGACATTTTTGTTTCTCTCACTATTTAACATTTTCAAAAAAAGCATTTCTTGTTCACCAAAGACTAGTATCATATAAAGCATTGCACAAGAAACAATAAGCAAAGCAGACTAAATCAGGCAGCAGGATGGGGGACCCGTACATACAGTATATTGTAGCTGGACCTGAGTCCAGCATAATGCGGCTCCTTAAATGTTCCTTTTTTGTGCCTCGAGTGTGAGCCTGCAAACGCACTGGGTGAGCTTTTAGCGGATTAGATACTTGGACACAGTTTTGGGCAACATGCACTCATGTTTCTGTGCCTCACCAGATAAACACTTCAAAGCAACAAGCTCATAAATATGAAATTAAAAGCCAAAGAGTGGTTATGTGAGGCTTTGAGATACAAATCTCTTTGTTCCTTTCTGAAGTAAGGGTTTGATTGACATAATGAGTCACAGATATTGTCATGGGACGCCCTGCTTTATATTTGGCTTTCTTCTCGAGAGGCAGTTCTATATATCAAAGAGAACCGGCTAAAGAACTATGTGAACTGCAAACAGGCCAAGACTGAATTCCAATCCTTTATCATTATGACCGCTTTTATTGGGAACCTGCAAGGGCGAATGACAGGGAAATTTAAAGAAGAATAAAAAGAAGAAAAATCGTCAAGAACCAAATCATCAAATCAGGCAAAAAAAACTCGAACAGTGTGGAATCTCGTTGATTACAGCAGGAGGACAGATGCTGTCTTCTAACATCGATATTTTTAGTCTACTCTGAATGCTAAATTATTTATCATCCATAATTATTTCAAGGACTGAACATTAATTGTACCTTAATGGACCTTTAAGTTCTGAAAATGAATGTGTTTGGATTTGGACTATATACTGTCTGTCACAAATGCTTTGTTATGACCCAAACAACCCCAAAAGCATAAGGTCCTGAAAAATATTACCCACTGGGGAATTACCGTAAAACCCTGGCATGAAAGAAAAACAGCAACGAAGAATCTTTCTAAGATAAAAACTGTGTTAGACAGTGAAGCTCTGAAGAGCACAAAAGACACAGCCAGATATGCCTGAAATGGCAAAGGCAATCCAAGGCAAACAAGTCCCAACCACAAACCCAGAGTATGGTCGAAAAACAGAGCACAGACATCAGCAATTCAGAAATAACAAAAGAGCACAGAAAATCAACAATTGAACTCACCACACTGTAAACGCATTCAATGGACCGCAAGGAACTGTGGGTTCTCCCCACCTTTAAAGGGAAAAGTACAGTCCCTTGAAGGTGATGGCAGATGGCCCCAACTCGTGGGGGACCACCCACAAAACACATGGATCATAGAATAAGAAACACATACACAAAGAAACTAAGTGACCAAGAAATGACACATAAAGAAAGGGATCACAAATCAACAAAACAGCATTTGAACTGCAGCCAGGGAGGAAACCATGGCTGAAACATAACGTGCATTAATCCTGTTGTTTTAATGAATTAAGAATATTGGTACAAATGAGCAAAATACAAAACAAAATGCAAAGTACAAGAATATGAAAAGAATTTAAAATACACTGATACAGTTAGGTCCATAAATATTTAGACAGACACAACATTTTTCTAATTTTGGTTCTGTACATTACCACAATGAATTTATAAATGAAACAACTCAGATGCAGTTGAAGTGCAGACTTTCAGCTTTAATTCAGTGGGGCGAACAAAACGATTGTATAAAAATGTGAGGCAACTAAAGCATTTTTTAAACACAATCCCTTCATTTCAGGGGCTCAAAAGTAAGTGGACAAATGACTCAAAGGCTATTTCATAGGCAGGTGTGGACAAGTCCGTCGTTATGTCATTATCAATTAAACAGATAAAAGGCCTGGAGTTGATTTGAGGTGTGGTGCTTGCATGTGGAAGATTTTGCTGTGAACACACTGTCATGTTCTTTGGGTTCTGTAATATTTGACTTTAATACAGTTGAAAGTAACACAGAAAGATTTATTTAAATAAAGTCTTTACTAATGAAATACTCTAGTGTTTCACGTACCGGTCAGCCATCTTTCTTACAACCATGCCTCTCGGGCGAGTTAGGGATCATCCCTCAATTACAAGAAGTTAACATCAACTTTCATATAAGGAAATTTTAACAATTACTTATCTTGACACACACAACATGCGGTCAAAGGAGCTCTCCATGCAGGTGAAAGAAGCCATCCTTAAGCTGCGAAAACAGAAAAAACCCATCCGAGAAATTGCTCCAATATAACGAGTGGCAAAATCTACAGTTTGGTCCATCCTGAGAAAGAAAGCAAGCACTGGTGAACTCAGCAACGCGAAAAGACCCGGACGTCCATGGAAGACAACAGTGGTGGATGATCGCAGAATCATTTCCATGGTGAAGAGAAACCCCTTCACAACAGCCAACCAAGTGAACAACACTCTCCAGGCGGTAGGCGTATCGATATCCAAGTCTACCATAAAGAGAAGACTGCATGAAAGTAAATACAGAGGGTGCACTGCAAGGTGCAAGTCACTCATAAGCCTCAAGAATAGAAAGGCTAGATTGGACTTTGCTAAAGAACATCTAAAAAAGCCAGCACAGTTCTGGAAAAACATTCTTTGGACAGATGAAACCAAGATCAACCTCTACCAGAATGATGGCAAGAAAAAAGTATGGAGAGGGCGTGGAACAGCTCATTATCCAAAGCATACCACATCATCTGTAAAACACGGTGGAGGCAGTGTGATGGCTTGGGCGTGCATGGCTGCCAGTGGCACTGGGACACTCGTGTTTATTGATGATGTGACACAGGACAGAAGCAGCCGAATGAATTCTGAGGTGTTCAGAGGCATACTGTCTGCTCAAATCCAGCTAAATACAGCAGTCAAATTGATTCATGATACAGATGGACAATGACCCAAAACATACAGCTAAAGCAACCCAGGAGTTTATTAAAGCAAAGAAGTGGAAAATTCTTGAATGGCCAAGTCAGTCACCTGATCTTAACCCAACTGAGCAGGCATTTCACTTGTTGAAGACTAAACTTCAGACAGAAAGGCCCACAAACAAACAGCAACTGAAAGCCGCTGCAGTAAAGGCCTGGCAGAGCATTAAAAAGGAGGAAACCCAACATCTGGTGATGTCCAGGAGTTCAAGACTTCAGGCTGTCATTGCCAGCAAAGGGTTTTCAACCAAGTATTAGAAATGAACATTTGATTTCCAGTTATTTCATTTGTCCAATTACTTTTGAGCCCCTGAAATGAAGTGTTCATAAAATGCTTTAGTTGCCTCACATTTTTATGCAATCGTGTTGTTCACCCCACTGAATTAAAGCTGAAAGTCTGCACTTCAACTGCATCGGAGTTGTTTCATTTAAAATTCATTGTGGTAATGTACAGAACCAAAATTAGAAAAAAGTTGTCTCTGTCCAAATATTTATGGACTTAACTGTATATTACAGATTTAGTAGTTTGTTTCAGGTTCCCAGAACTCTATGCACAAAGATGTGCTTCCTGATAAAAATACACTTTTCCCATAATTTTCACTGCCATTTCCGAGTATGTGATTCACCATTAAATTGAAAGAATTATACTGCATCTACTTTATCAATGCTTGACTGCATTTTAAATACCCGGATTGGGTCTCACTCAGTCTCCTCTGCTCAGGTTTAAGTCTCTGAGTCTGTCACGTTATTAAATAGCCTTACCCCATGGGATACACTTGGTTGCTCTCCTCTGTATAGCTTCAGTGCTGCTGTGTTTCTTTTCTTTTTATTTTTGTAGTGTGGTGAACCGAACTGCATGCACAACTCCAGATGTGGTCTTCGGAGTGCATTGTATAGTCCTTAGATTTATATTCAGCAGTGTTTACAATATAACTGATGACTGTTCTTAGAAGGGTGTCATGGGTGGAGTTTGACACACTCTACCTATAGACAGTGTAGTGTCCGGCCCACGGAGCCAGTGTGGCCAGAGCATTACCTCCCCCGGGACACTAGATGGCAACCCCCCTGGGTTGCAGCGGTGCCTCGGACTCCCGCAGGTCTTCATGGGAGTTGGAGTTTGGTGCAGCCATGTTGGGATCCGCAGGCGCCTCCAGGGGGTGCTGCAGCTTATGGGCAGTTCTTCTGCCATACCCGGAAGTGCTGCCAGAAATGAGCCATCAAGCACCTGGGTGCCTTATAAAAGGAGCCAGCAACCACTACTCAACGAGCCAGAGTCGGGAGGAGGAAGACGAAGCTTGCCGGGAGGGAGTGGAGGAGAAAGGAAGAAAAAAGAGAGAAGGATGCTTTTGTGCTGCACTTGTGCCGAGACTGTGTTGTGCCTGTGGAAAATGGGGAAAGGTGTCTCCCACAAGATTAAAAAGGAAAAATTAAAATTGTGCATGCCTTGAACTTGTGTCCCACGCTTGTCTGTGTTAGGTTCAGGTGGCAGTGCCAGCCTAGGTGGTCCACAACAGATAGATGGAACTTTATTTTTGATAGAAGCTCTTTAAAAAAACAAACACATTTACAAATACTATGGTCTGAACATACACCAGAATGACTAAACAGGAGGAAACATTTAAAAAGAAAGAAAACCTCTGATTTAGCAGTCACAGTGAGATATTAATATGTGTGTGTGAATGTGTGTGTATGTGCCTGTACATACAGACACACAAACAGACATTATATTGTCCCATATGTGTGTCAGGGGGTTGCTTTCCAGGCTTGTCTAAGGTAAGCACTACCACCCCAGAACACCAAGGGGCACATTCAATGACAACCTTGGTTCTTTTTCCACCCCGAGCTCTGAGAAGATGCCTAGTGAGGGCAATGGAACCCACTCCTTCCGGTCCAAGGCACACCTAGAAGAAGGCATTACCTTTAGCAGATTAGTAACCCGCAATTGATGGAGCTCCGACCGCTGTACACAGCATTCTTTCTTTTGCAAATCTTCGGTTATATTTTTGTTAGTCTCTGATCAACTTGGCCCCCCCAATACTTCATTTGAGTTTCTGTCTTACTACTGATCAAGAATATCATATATATACAGTGGTGCCCTGTACTTCGAACGATTATAACTTCAAACATTCCAAAGTTCGAACGCGAAATTCTGAGTTTGATCCGGAGTTTGAACAATGTTTCTACAACTGTGCACGCAGTGAAAAAAATGCAGCAACAGATGGTACTTACGCGGCGAGAGTAAACATCATCTGTTGTGTATAGTCTTAGCGCTAGTACACAAACTGCTGTTCACATTGAGGCAGAATCCGCCCTCTTTTCACTTACTGGAGTCTCCAGTCCTGTCCTGCTGGTGTACGGTGCAGCCTGCTAACTCAATAGCTGTATCCAGAATGACTGAAAAGCCAGGTCTCCGTAATTAGCAGAATGCAACTGTCCTTAACGATCTTATTCGCTGCAACCTGTAGCTTCAATTCATCCATCTCATTTCCGAGGGACCTTACGTTGGTGGGCAAAATACTTGCCAGCACACCAGCCCTGCAGCCCTGTTTCTGTCTCTTGTACCTGCGCCAGCTCCATCTCTTACCTCTGGGGATGGTAATCCATGGGGAGCCCTGGCCATATAGGCAGAGATGTCGTGGAAATGGAGAAACTCAGATGTAACAGTTCGCTCGCTTCATAGTCCTGTTTTTAGAAGATCACACTGGCTATAGACGTTATTCGCCCAAAACAATGTCGTTATGACAAAAAGCAACTCGAATACAAAAGGACAAACAAAGTGCCAAAAGAAAGAGTAGCAAGCCGCTGCGTCAATGTGCGCCACCATACATTTCACTTAATTATACAGTATTTACATATTTTATTGATCGTTTTCATGTTTCAATTTATTATTTAGGACATACAATTGTGTTATTTTTACCTTAAATTATGTGTATTTGCTGTTTAAGTTTATCGAAATGAGTATTATTCAGAGTCTCGGAATGGATTAATTCACTTTCTATTAATTCTAATGGGGAAAACTGATTCGGACTTGGGACAATTCAGAGTTCCCAAATGGGCTGCACGCCGAAAACACTATTGACGTGTCTATCGAAGGCTGCTTGTCCATCACCAAGGCAACCACAGGTTTGCAGTGCCACCGAGGTAACTGCAAGTTTGTAGCCTCCCCGAGTAACGCGTCTGTCCCCCAATGTGTGATGCAGGGAAGTGTACTGAAGCCAGTAGCATACACAGTACATCATGTTGCAGCAATAACCCCTTTCACAGCATCCATGCATTTATTTTCTCTCCTGTGTTTTCAGTATAGGACCACAGTGAACCAATGCCTAGCTCAGCAACACCCGGCACAAGTTGGTCACTAACAGTGGATGGGATATGTCACAGGTTTCTTTAACACTAGAATTACCAAAGCCTACGAAAAAACTTGTCGATCCGTCCTACCTTAAATCGCTTCGCACCTCTCCATCAGCGTCTTTTGTCCTGTAAATGTGTCGATAAGCAGCAAGCAGCCTACTATCACATCCCCCCACCGCTGCACAGCTTTCTCAGCTCAAGTCTGTTTACCTGCGTGTCAGTTGCTTAGAGTTGTATAGAATGAGAAGTCAAGCAAAATAACACCATTTATAAATACTATATCGTTATTTGGAACACATGCATTTCATGTGTGTTCCGTGTCTACAATAATCTATATAAACACATCGTTAAAACAGAAACTTTTTTCATGTTTTAGTAATAATTGACAAAATGTAGACATGACGTGTTTAATGTGTGAAGCCTGAAGTCCAAATATCAAAGAAACACTTTCACAAAAGGTACAAATATAATAGAACAAGTGCGCTTCTATTTAAGAATATAACTGCAGAAAAAGAACCTGCGTTAGGGTGCAACATTCACACCCCTTTGATACGCTCGCTTCGGTGGCACAACGGTAATAACTGTTGATTGGTAATCCAAACTTCACAAGTTTGATCCCGGGTGACTCCATTTTGAGAAGTGAGCTGCTCTTATTCTTACTATCTTAGAATAAAAACATACATTTGATTTAAGTCTGTAACAGCTGGTGTAAATTTATGATACTTGTAAAGGTTAGCTTTGGGGTTTTTTTTATTCAGTTTTATTCTCTAAGTGTTAAATGATCAATCTGTAATCCCTCTGTAATTTTCCTCATATGTTCCTTTTATTAAAGCAGATCTGCAGAAGAATGCCAGGTGAACTGGTCAGTTCTGCTTAAGCTGTTATGACTAGACAAAGAAATGCCCACCTTTATATATTCATAGATAAGAAATGTTCATCATAACTGCCAAAAACAAATCATCTTGTAAGAGTGGGAAATTACTGGCTATCTCACAGCGTTCAAGAAAACCATCTTTAAGGTGTGTCCAACTGTAATTCTTTGCTGTACAAAACACAATACATGAATATACACATATAAAAACAGATATAAAGAAATAGATAAGTACATTAAATATAATAATAATACATTTTTCTTCACTGGTGCTAGGCCATCACTCACAGGTCACTCACTCACATGGTGCCAGTTCAGAGTCACAAAATTATCTGGGAATAAGGCCGGAAAACTCAAGAGTATTTGGAGAAGACACACCACTTTGCACAGGGAGATCAAGCAAACTGAAACAAGGTGGTGGTCAACCTAGAGTTTGAAAGGAGCTGTGAAGTAGTGGCACTAACCACCAAGTCACCAGGCCTTTCCACTTTCATGACAGCATAAGAAACTCAAACAAAAGGAGGATACCACCATTTACTAGATCTTTAACACAGAAGCCAACAGAGAATCTCAGCCAGACAGTTGCTGTCAATGTTGACAATGCTGTATTTATCAAACAACATCTTCCAGATAGGCTTAATAATTTTTATTAATGTGTTTACACTAGTAACTTTAAAAAACATAAAATTACATTATAATTATACAATCATACCCTCTACTTTAATGTAAAATTTATAGAACATTTGAGTACTGTGCATAAGTTATATGTTGTCATTCAAACTATGTGTCATTTACATATGAAACAGATGAATAACTATTATTTGTGTGCATATTTAATATGACAAACAAAAAAAATGTAATATTAATGTACCCGTGTCTGGAAATATGAAAGTGGCAGTAACTGTGCTGTGATGACACTTTGAACAGTCTTTGATCTGTCACCTCTAGGTGCCTGGGCTTTTGCCAATAGAAATAATCCGTATTTATGGTTAAGACTTGCCTGGATTGCCCGTAAGTTTTAGCTGGCATACAGGAAAGAAGTACTTGTATTCTCAGGTGATTTTGTTTCAACTTAATGTTCAGACCGACTTACATTTGTCGTTGAACTGGCAACATCATTTTCCACAGGGGTAAGCCCCTGATTTAAATGGACTAAGCATGAATCATTGTAGACAAAACAAGAGGGGTTCTGAGCTGTAGAAGACAGAAGACATCTGAGAGCTGCTTACAGCGATACTGTATCTCTGAACAAGAGTGAGCTCTGAGCCACCTTCCATACCATCCACTGCTGTCAAATCTACTTAATCCAATTCAGGGCCACCATAAACACCCACACAGGAGCCCATAAATCTAACCTGCACATCTTTGGGAATGTGGGACTCAAATCCAATTGTGGAGAACATGAACACAAATAAGGAATTGAACTCGGACTGGTGGATCCATGAAGCAGCAGCATTAACCACTGCACTTCGATGTTGTCCTTTACATACTGAAGGTCTGGAAATTAGAAATAGTAATTGCATGCCAGCTGTTGTTTGCTCTGCAGCAGAGCATAACACATTGCCAGATCATGACAGTTAGTGTTATCAATTAGGATGAATAACCTATTTTATATTAATACTTGGGTGATTCTACCCTTGGGACAAATAAAGTAGTACAAATTGATCTAGATAGATAGACAGATATAACAGACAGAAATGAAAGTGACAGACTGTCTGTCTGTCTGTCTGTCTGTCTGTCTGTCTGTCTGTCTGTCTGTCTGTCTGTCTGTCTGTCTGTCTGTCAGATAGATAGATAGATAGATAGATAGATAGATAGATAGATAGATAGATAGATAGATAGATAGATAGATAGATAGATAGATAGATAGATGGGTAAATGGATATGAAATTCATACTATGATAGACCAGAATAAAATGCACCACATGATATGTAGATGTAAGAGGCACTATATTAAATGAGATAGACAGAATGATACAAATAAAAGATTATATAGAAGAAAGAGAGATAGAAATGAAAGCCACTTTAAGACACATATAAGTAAAAAGGTACGATATACAGTAAGATAAATAGATATATTTGTGAAAGACTATATAAACAAAGGGACAGAAAGATTTATACAAATGAATTGTGCTATGTAATATGAAATATTGGTAGATAGATATATAGATAGATGAGAAGTATCGGCCCAAAGAACGGGGTGACATCCAGGTATCACCATTACATAGCTGTACAAATGTTTAAATGACAAATCACCCAAATGAACCAAACTACTGGCATAAGAAAACAGAACAAGAAAACAAAGGTGAAAAAAGGATTTAAAGGGACTCTGGAGAGATGTGGGTCTTGAAATTAAGATAGATAGATAGATAGATAGATAGATAGATAGATAGATAGATAGATAGATAGATAGATAGATAGATAGATAGATAGATAGATAGATAGATAGATAGATAGATAGATAGATAGATAGATAGATAGATAGATAGATAGATAGATGTGAAAGGCACTATATAATAGATAGATAGATAGATAGAAAGGCACTATATACTAGATAGATAGATAGATAGATAGATAGATAGATAGATAGATAGATAGATAGATAGATAGATAGATAGATAGATAGATAGATAGATAGATAGATAGATAGATAGATAGATAGATAGATAGATAGGAAAGGCACTATATGATAGATAGATAGATAGATAGATAGATAGATAGATAGATAGATAGATAGATAGATAGATAGATAGATAGATAGATAGGAAAGGCACTATATGATAGATAGATAGATAGATAGATAGATAGATAGATAGATAGATAGATAGATAGATAGATAGATAGATAGATAGATAGATAGATAGATAGATAGATAGATAGATAGATAGATAGATAGATAGATAGATAGATAGATAGATAGATAGATATCACCTTTTCTATCTACCTCTCTATCTACTAACAGGGAAAAATTTGCTGTCCAAAATCCCACTTGATCCCCTGCTCACCTCAATGGACTACAGAGAGTATTTAAGAAGTGTTTTTATCAAAGATGCCTCTGGAGCACACCAAGCAAACTGTGTCTTCATGCCTTGCAATCACAGATATGCTAACAATTCTTTTGTTCGAAACAAAGTTTTTTTTTAGAAATGAATATGCAAGTGCATCTTTAGCATATAGCTCATTGCATGCAAATTCCACGCAAATTTATTTACTTAAAAAGGTAAAAGAGGATGAACTAAACATGAATAATAAAATATGTTTATGGTGCTGAGACTCAAGGTCAGAGACTGCTTCCTTCAGAAGTGTCTGAATAGTTTAAAGCAGATGACGAAGTCAGTATAAAGCGCCTTTGTTATATTGGTAATCTTATGACATCCTTTCAAGGATAAGTTAAACACAGCAGCATCTCTCAGAAAGAACAATGTTAGCTTATATAACACAGTAATAAAAACACTTGTGAGCCTAAGTGCTCTAGATTCTAAAGGGTTATTAAACAATTTTCTCCAATACAATTTATCTACCTTTCTATCTAATATATCCACGATATGACACATTTTCTGTCTCTCTATGATATAGTGCCTTTTCTATCTGTCTGTGGTATAGCACCTTTTCCGTCTGTCTATGAACTATATAGCACCTTTTCTATGTATTCATTTATGACATACCACTTTTTATAGCTATGAATTAATATAGCACCTTTTCTATCTGTCTACCTATACAACAGAATCACGTTTACTGGCCAAGTATGCACACCTACTAGGAATTTAACTACGCTTGTTTTTGTTTCTGACTCTCCACACAGAGTTACATGACAAACATGCAGACAACCTGAAGAAAAGGAAAACCAAGGAGTGTGAACATAGTGCAAGGCAGTTTCAGAAATATGGAATGAATACTGAGTTAAGCACTAGCTTTCCATAAGAATACTGCATGATATTCATTAGCTTGATGGCCTAATGAAACAAACTATACTTATATCTGCTCATCCTGGTGTAGTTTAATCTATAATCTGAAAGATGAGAGAAGTCCAAAGAGGTTTTGGCCTGGATGTGAGGGGTCAGGGATGATTTTCACTGCCTAATTAAAGGAACAGTGCAAGTCCTGTAAAGTGGGAAGACGAAGGCTAGTGATCTTTTCGGCAGACCTGTTCTTGTCATGTTTAGTTGTTGATCCCAACCACACTGTGATGGATGAGCTGAGAACAGACTCGATAATTGCTCTGTAGAAATGATTCTGCATCTCCTCTGGTAGACTGAACTCCTTCATCTGTCGTAAGAAGTACATCTGCGGCTGTGCCGTTTTTATGATAGAATTGATATTGGTCTTTCGATTGTAGGTCCCACAAACGTGAAGGTTTCCACAGCTGACACATTATCCTTAAGTGCGGAGAGGGGCAGTAATAAGGGAGAAGGGTTGAGGAGGACTCTAAAAGTCTCGTGTCCGCTCCTCAGATTTGAGCATGTTTAGCTACCGATTGTTTACGCCATAACAAAGGGCCAGCTGCTCAATCTCCTGTCTGTGTGTCATGTGCTCAAGCCGCCAAGCCTGGATGAAGGCACATGACAGTCTGACCGGTGTGATATAACAAATGGCCTTGATTCAAACTGAATGTGATAAAGAACAATCTGTATTCATACTGCAAATCCCATCAAATTTCTCCTTCCATTTCAAACGGCTGCAGTTCCCAATGAGTTTATGCTTTACAGGCAGACATCTCCAGTCAAACTGCTTCTAAAGGTTCTGTCACATTAAATGACTTTTCCAGAACTTTTGAGTGACACACTTCAATTACATAATCTTAGCAAGTCGTAGGAAGTTGTGGCACACTCAAATGACTGCAGTGGTGTAGTCTGACACACCAGTCACTAAATCCAACCAGTACAGGACCCGGCCTGCTAAATCCAAAAGGTTATTTTTTGTCATTTTTTGCATGCCGACACCAACTGAGTGACATTTGGGATTCAAGGAGTGCTCATCTGGAAGTACAATGCATATAATGCAGCTACAAAGTAAAAGGAGCCATGGGTGTTTTAGACCTGACAAACAGAAGATACGGTCATCTGTCTAATGTCTTTACAGTTTTACATATCATGACAGAATGGAAAGAATGAAAGAAAACAGTATTGAGATTGTGACTGAGCTCACCATACTGGTAAAGTCTTTACACAGGCACCAGCTTCATCAGGCAGTAGTTTTTTGTCAATGTCAATCCATCCATCCATCCATCCATTTTCCAACCCGCTGAATCCGAACACAGGGTCACAGGGGTCTGCTGGAGCCAATCCCAGCCAACACAGGGCGTAAGGCAGGAAACAATCCCAGGCAGGGTGCCAACCCACCACAGGACACACACAAACACACCCACACACCAAGCACACACTAGGGCCAATTTAGAATCACCAATCCACCTAACCTGCATGTCTTTGGACTGTGGGAGGAAACCCACACAGACACGGGGAGAACATGCAAACTCCACACAGGGAGGACCCGGGAAGCGAACCCGGGTCTCCTAACTGTGAGGCAGCAGTGCAACCACTGCGCCACCGTGCCGCCCTCAATGTCAATGTCAATGTCAATGTCAATTTATTTATATAGCACATTTAAAACAACATAGTAATGTTGTGGCCAAAGTGCTTTACAATACAGTGATCCCTCGCTATATCGCGCTTCGCCTTTCGCGGCTTCACTCCATCGCGGATTTTATATGTAAGCATATTTAAATATATATCGCAGATTTTTTGCTGGTTCGCAGATTTCTGCAGACAATGGGTCTTTTAATTTCTGGTACATGCTTCCTCAGTTGGTTTGCCCAGTTGATTTCATACAAGGGACGCTATTGGCAGATGGCTGAGAAGCTACCCAACTTACTGTTCTCTCTCTCTCTCTTGCGCTGACTTTCTCTGATCCTGACGTAGGGGGATTGAGCAGGGGGGCTGTTCGCACACCTAGACGATACGGATGCTCGTCTAAAAATGCTGAAAGATTATCTTCACGTTGCTATCTTTTGTGCAGCTGCTTCCTGAAACGACATGCTGCACAGTGCTTCGCATACTTAAAAGCTCGAAGGGCACGTATTGATTTTTGGCTGAAAAACAATCTCTCTCTCTCTCTCTCTCTCTCTCTCTGTCTCTCTCTCTCCCTGCTCCTGACGGAGGGGGTGTGAGCTGCCGCCTTCAACAGCTTTGTGCTGCGGTGCGTCGCATACTTAAAAGCCAAACAGCCCTATTGATTTGTTTGCTAGAGATTGTTTTCTCTATCTATGTAACATTCTGTGCTCCTGACGCGCACTCCTTTGAAGAGGAAGATATGTTTGCATTCTTTTAATTGTGAGATGGAACTGTCATCTCTGTCTTGTCATGGAGCACAGTTTAAACTTTTGAAAAAGAGACAAATGTTTGTTTGCAGTGTTTGAATAACGTTCCTGTCTCTCTACAACCTCCTGTGTTTCTGCGCAAATCTGTGACCCAAGCATGACAATATAAAAATAACCATATAAACATATGGTTTCTACTTCGCGGATTTTCTTATTTCGCGGGTGGCTCTGGAAAGTAACCCCCGCGATGGAGGAGGGATTACTGTAATAGAATAAAAGAAAAACAAAATAATTAACATAAAACAAATAGAAATAAAATATCCATCCATTTTCCAACCCGCTGAATCCAAACACAGGGTCACGGGGGTCTGCTGGAGCCAATCCCAGCCAACACAGGGCACAAGGCAAGAACCAATCCCGGGCAGGGTGCCAACCCACCGCAGGACACACCCACACACCAAGGCCAATTTAGAATCGCCAATCCACCTACCCTGCATGTCTTTGGACTGTGGGAGGAAACCGGAGCACCCGGAGGAAACCCACGCAGACACGGGGAGAACATGCAAACTCCACGCAGGGAGGACCCGGGAAGCGAACCCAGGTCCCCAGGTCTCCCAACTGCGAGGCAGCAGTGCTACCCACTGCACCACCCTCAATGTCAATGTCAATGTCAATTTATTTATATAGCACATTTAAAACAACATAGTAATGCTGTGGCCAAAGTGCTTTACAATAATAGAATAAAAGAAAAACAAAATAATTAACATAAAACAAATAGAAATAAAATATATGAACATAAAATACATAATAAATAGAAGTAATGTTATATACATAAAAAATAAAAGTAATGTTATATAATAACTAAGAGGAAACCATTAGGATTAATGAAGGTCATGGAATGGAAATGAGTCGTTAATCTCGTTTTAAACAGTTCAATTGTAGACGATTCCTTTATGTGATAAGGTGAAGAGTTCCACAGGCGAGGAGCAGCAGCTGCAAAAGCCCTGTCCCCCTTAGTTATACACTTGGTACAAGGGACAACCAGAGACATATGACCAGAAGATCTAAGCACTCTGGATGGCTGGTGTAAAACACACAGTTCAGATAAATAGGCAGGAGCAAGCCCATGTAAAGATTTAAAAACTAGCAGCAAGATTTTAAAATCAATTCGAAAACTGACAGGCAGCCAGTGTAAAGAAGCTACAATAGGAGAAACAGAGTCATACTTTCTTGCCCCAACCAGAAAGCAAGCGACAGCATTTTGGGCCAACTGTAACGTGCGTATCAGAGATTTGTTAATCCCAGAATACAGCGAGTTGCAGTAATCGAGGTGAGAAAAAATAAACGCATGAGTAGCTGTCTCAAGATCCCTAGAAGATAAAAAAAGGCTTGATCTTACCTAATAGACGAAGTTGGAAAAAGCAACTCTTGACTACAGAATTTACTTGTTTCTCAAAAGAGAGGTTACTGTCAAAGGTAACACCAAGATTGCGGACTTGAGGTTTGGAAAAGACAGAGAAAGAGCCGAGTAGTCCAAGACCAATTTGGGCTTTAGCTGATGGACCCACTATAAGCACCTCTGTTTTATTTTGATTTAGATCGAGAAAATTATTAGCCATCCAGGATCTTAGTTCAGACAGACAGTTGTGGAGTTGATTTGTTGTAGAGTTGCAGACAGGAATATAAACCTGAGTATCACCAGCATAGCAGTGAAAAGAAATGTTAAATTTCCTAAAAATAGATCCAATAGGGGGAAGGTATATAGAGAATAAAATAGGACCTAAAATGGATCCCTGAGGAACACCATATTTAAGAGGAGCAGTAGATGAAGACGAGGAATTAAAAGTAACTGAAAAGTGTCTACCAGTTAAATATGACCTGAACCAGTTAAGAGCAGCCCCTTTAAGCCCAACAAGATGTTCAAGCCGCATCAGCAATATTTCATGGTCTTTTTGACTAAGAAAAAGGAATGAGCTCACAAATCGAGGGAAATATGAAAATGTGATGGAATGTTGTCACACGATAATCTAATATGGCATACCCTGGGAAGATTTCTAGTTATGTTTTTTGACATACTCCAGTGATGAGATCAGCAGCTGCAGTTGTCAAGTTTGACATTCCCACCAACTAGAAGTTGTATAAAGGCCACGCACAAAATAAATAAAATGTAATGGTGCTTTCCTTCTCTATATGCCCTGCAGCTCTCGAGCTGGTTTTGTGGCTCCAGCACTCTAGAATGTGCTTTTTTAAAACAGTGGCCGCATGAACACCTTCTCTTTCTTGTGTAGCATTGTGCTGAGATATTGGGAAAGCTTAGTAATTAGCTAAACAAAAGAGCTTGATAGACAAAATGGTCTCCACTTCTTATGTGCTTGACACTAAACAAATTTTCTCTTGCAACAATACACATCCATGTACTTCCAATTCCGTGTATACTTTTTAAAGAATCTCTCTGTATGACTCTGCTGAATACTTCAGGTGTGAATTTGTATTTGCAAGATCTGAAATGTAATCCTGAGAGGCCAGTTGCATCGCTTTCATTTGTGGGTCTCATTCCTTTAATGACAAGCTTAATTTCATGCTTAATGACATGACACCAGCACCAACAATCACTCTGCTATCAAAACTACAGTGTCACGCATTTTGCATGTATTTAATGCTATGCCATCAGGATTAAACCATATTGTCTTCTGTCAGCTGAAAAAACAGGCCTGTGTAAAATGACTGTGGAGATGTAAGACCCTCCATATTATCTCACTGAGTTTCATTAAAATATAATTTAGCTCAATTGGCTACAAAACCAAGGAAAAGGAAAACTGAGTTACAGATGGGAGACATGATCAGTTGCTGTAGTGAATTGATGTGCGACTAACGTTTATAGGTACAATCAATAAAAGTGACAATTAAAACTTGATTTAGAGTGTAGAAGGTGATCTATTTTTAATATCTTTCTCAAATTCTGATACATTGTTGTGATGCTTTATATGAAGACGACACTGCTTGTCATGGTTCAATTTATTTTATGCACTGTGAATTTCATCATCCGCACTGTTAAGTTTTGTTTTTTTTTTTTTTTGCATAACTCTCAATGTAACTAGTTAACTGGCACAGGATGAAGGATACAGCACACTATATACACCTGGACAGGTGGGATGATAGGTATCTAGACAGGCCGACAGACGCACACTTATATTATACAGTGGAACCTCGGTTTGCGAGTAACTTGGTTTACGAGTGTTTTGCAAGACGAGCAAAAATTTTTAATAAATTTTGACTTGATAAACGAGCGAGGTCTTGCAGTACGAGCAGTATGTATATTCTTTGTCTGCTGAGCGTCATGTGATCACAACTGAGCTGATGGTTCTTCTTTCTCTCTCGCTGCGGGATTGTGGGCAATCGTCTCCTACTCTCCGTCTGAGTCGGCGTGCTTCACTCATAGTAAACATCCGTACGAGCGTATACTGTTTACTACAGCATTAGCATTGTGACTGTGTTTGCGCGTGCGCGCGTGTGTGTGCACGCGTGCGCACTCGTGTGTGTGTGTGTGCTTGCGCACACACTTGTGTGTGCTGTAACGTGCGAGTCCCCGTCTTGCACACTAATACACAAAGCTGAGTCTCAGTACTTCAGCAACACCAGCTTTATTCAGCTTGAAACAGACACAGCAGTCAGGCAGGGTCCTGCACATTTATAATGTTCCTTGTTCCTTGTATCATCCATCGACGACAGGTGCTTATAGCATGCCCGCAATCTTTTCAGATTCACTTTTACGGCGAACTGCTACAGCGCTGGGAGACTGCGATTGCTTTGGGACGCTCTTCCGCGTGTCGTCCCGTTGGGTGCAATCCCACAAGAGTTTAGAAACTCACTCACACCAGCCATGATTCTTTTCAAAGGTAAAGTGCAAGTTAATTTGTTTTATGTATTTTTACTTTATATTTTGTATTAATCATTTTTATATGAATAGTTTTGGGTTGTGGAATAAATCATCTGAGTTTCCATTATTTATTATGGGGAAATTCACTTTGATATACAAGTGCTTTGGACTACGAGCACGTTTCCGAAACGAATTATGTTCGCAAACCGAGGTTCCACTGTATATTAGAAAGACACACATAAAGACATATAGGAAAAGCACTGTATATTAGACAGACATATATAAAAAACACTACATACAGACATGGACACATTTGTTGGTACCCATCCATGAAAAAAGAAGTACCCACAATTGTCTCTAAAATAACTTGAAACTGACAAAAGTAACTGGCTTCCATCAATGATTATTTCAAATTTAACAAAAATCAGTTCTTCAGTGCTACATTTTTATATTTTTATCGATTTTAATTGCGAACAGAAAACATTCCATCCATTACAGTCAAATTTAAGAAATCAAAGCAAAATTCAACCCACACCCTTGAGAAAGACAGAGAAGCCACCAACCGATGCTACTCTATGAAAGGAGCAAGAAAAGAGGGGTATCCGTTTCCCCGAAATGGAAGCTTATTTTAAAATCTTATTGATCAGATCCTGCTGTATTTAAAAAAAAAAAAGTTTTGAACAGATTCTCTAAGTGAGAATTTGATTTTTTCCAATTTCAGGTAGTATAGAACATTGCTTACCCACTGACTGAAGAATGGTGGGGTGGAATTCTTCCAGTTGAGTAAGATAAGTCTCCATGCTAGTAGTGTATTAAAGGAAATTCCAGTTTGTTTGTCCTTCACCACTTTTAAGGCTGTCTGGGAGTCCACCACACACAGCTGTTAATGGGTTAGGAGTGATTATGACACCAAGGCTGTCTGATAGTCAATGTTGTTAATCTGGTGCATGTCCAGGACATGTGGCCCAGTGAGGCTGGAGCCGGATTGAAATGTCCACAGGTTGAATCTATCCCAGGAAACATTTTGGACAATTTAAATGAGATAAATGCACTCGACAAAAGATTTTTAGTTGAATGACTGAATACTTTGCACATATGCAGCTCGAATGTATTCTGTGCATGGCTGCCTTCCACTCCTTTTCTGAAATATTAAGTGATAGATCCTTTCCCCAATGTCTTCTGGGGTCTCTGAAAGGAAGAGACTTTAAAATATTTTTATAAATTGTGGAGATGCTATATTTTTATAAATTGTGGAGATGCTATCTGAGTCTTCAAGACTAATCAATAACTGGGCAGGTTCTATTTGACAAAGTTTCTAGCTTGACAGTAGAGGAGGAATTGTGTTGATGAGAAGTTGTTTTTGAAGCGTAATTGTTCGTAGGATGCAAAGACATTATCTATGTACAAGTCTTTATTTGTTTTAATCCCAGACATTTTCCAGACATTGAATAGAGTATATGTTTGAGAGGGTTGGAAAAAGGCGATTGTTATGTAGAGGTGCAACAGATAAAAGCTTTTTTTGTCTTAAAAGTGCTTCCTACATTGGTTCCATATTCTGAGAATGGAGGGTAACTGGATTTTTAGTGTAATGATGGTAGTTTGTATTAACTGGGGTGGACAGCAGGAAATATAAAGAAGTACTGCAAGATTTTATTTCTATTGCAGACCAGGCTTGTGGATTTTCATCAATTTGTGTCAATGTCCAGATCTTTATAGCTTGAAAATTTGACGCTCAGTTGGGTAGTGCCGTGCCCCTTTGTGCTTTAGGTTGCTGTAGAGACGCCCTTCTGATGTGTAGATGTTTCAAACTCCAAATAAATGAAGTTATGACTGAGTCTATGTATAAGGGGATGCTTTGAAATAGGAAGTGCAACTTGGGAAGGATGGTCATCTTAATAATGTTGACTCTCCCTGCTAATATAAGATGGAGGATAGACCATCTAGTCACATCTTGTTTAAATTTTTTCCCACGCAAACAGCAAAATTTTGTCAAAAAAGAGCTTTATATTTACTTGTAATATTTACCCCTTGATATTTAAACTGATCTGCTAAGATAAATGAGAAGGTGTCCAGTCCGATATTGCATGCTAGAGAATTCACTGGAAAAAGCATGGTTTTACTAAAATCGATTAATTTTGAAAATCTGCTAATATTTTTAGGACTGCTGGCACAGAATTTTGCCGACCTGATATATACAGTACCACATCATTTGCATATACATGTAGTGATATTTTCAAGTCCTTCTCTGAGAATCCCTTTATCTCTGATGCGTTTTGAAAGTATACAGCCAACGGTTCAAAGGAGATTGCAAAGAGCAAAAGTGACAAGGGGCATCCTTGTCAAGTACCACATTCTAGTTTGAAGTTTTCTGAAATAATGTTGTTAATGTGAACTGAGGAATCTGGTCTAGTATAAAGTAGTTTCATCCATGCACACATGTTTGGGCCGAACCCAAATTTGTGAAATGTGGTGAATAGGTAGTCCCATTCAACCATATCAAATGTTTTATCTGCACCTAAAGATAATAGGATCTCGGGGGCGTTAGGTATAATGGTTGAATATTGTATATTATATCAAACAAACTTCAGAGGTTAGAAGTCTCGGCCTTTAATAAATCCTGTTTGGTCTTGTGATGTTACAGAAGGAAGTGTATTCTCAATCCATCTGGCTAGAACTTTGGAGAGTATCTTAACATCATTATTCAGAAGAGAGATTGGTCTGTATGATGCCCATTGTAGGTGATCCTTGTTCATCTTAGAAAACATGGTATTTATGCTTGGTATAGAGTTTGAGGTAGAATTTTTTGGTCTTTAGCTTTTATAAATGTTGGTAATAATAGTGGAATTTATTTGAAAATGTTTTATAAAATCCCACTGAGTAGCCATCAGGGCTGGCTGCTTTCCCACTTTGAAGTGAGTTTATAGCATCTAGTAATTCTGAAAAGTGTCAGAGGTTTACCCACTTCTGCAGCACTAACAGTATCTAGCCTGTGGTATATCTAATGAATCAAGAAACTCATTAGATTGTTTAATCTAATCTTCTTTAATCTGAGTAGAATATAAGGACTTATAGTACTCTCTAAAATGTGCAAGTTATATTTTTATGGTCAATAATATTATGTCTGCCTGTGTTATTAATTGCTCTTATTGCATTACGGTCTTTCTGCTTGTGGATTTGTTGGGCTAAGACATTACTTGCCTTTTCTCTGTGTTCATAATAACGATTTCGCAATTTAAAGATTAACTGTTCCATTTCTTTATTAGTCAAGAGGTTAAATTGGGATTGCAAAACCTATCTTTTCCTATAGAGTACCTCATTTGGAGACCTGGCGTATTCTAGATCTAGTCTGGTAATTTCACTGATTAACTCAGACACCTTCTTGGTTTCCAGTTCATTTTTTTAAGAAAGATATGAAATAATCTGTCCTTTTAAAAATGTCTTCAGACTTTCTCAGGGTATACCTGTTGAGACCTTTGAGGATGAATTTATCTCAAGAAAATAATCAATTTGCTTGGATATGAATTCTGCATAGTACTGATCAGCTAATGGCAGAGGATTAAGACGCCAGCTACAAGATAAGTGTGTAGAACATAGTAATTTAAGATCCACGATTACAGGGGCAAGGTCAGAGATAATGATGGTTTCGTACTTTCAAGATCTGATAGTATGCAAAAAATTACTGTCTATGAGGAAATAATCAGTTCTTGAGTAGCAATGATGTACGGGTGAGAAGAAGGAGTTTGCTCTTAGGTTAGGATTTAAGACCCTCCATGGATCAGGCAAGTTATGATCCATTACAATCTATGTAATTATCTTTGCAGTATTAGGCATTATTGCCATTGTATCTGAGGATCTATCCACCCCCCCGATCCAACCCATTTTGCCTCTGCAAGTAAGGCAATCCTCGGACATGCCAAGAGAAGGAGCATGTCTAGAGCAAAATGAACCCCCCGCCCAGCAGTGGTGTGAAGTAGGTTAAAACTGAGATACAATCCAAATACAATAAACTAATAATACAGTCTTAAACAGTCCAAATATAACAGTCCAAGGGTATGATGTTGACGGAAGAAAAAACTGTAAATAACACTGTAAAAGGCTGGTAACTTAAATAAAGTTTAACAAAAACACTAGAGAGAAAAGCCAAGCAAAATGACACCTTTTATTGGCTAACTAAAAAGATTACAATATGCAAGCTTTCGAGGCAACTCAGGCCCCTTCTTCAGGCAAGATGTAATGATTACATTAGGCCTGAGTTGCCTCGATAGCTTGCATATTGTAATCTTTTTAGTTAGCCAATAAAAGGTGTCATTTTGCTTGGCTTTTCTCTACATTCATAATGGCTAACATGGTACAACACCCTAGTACTACAAAAAGACTATAACTTGTTACTTTGTGGTAGCCAAAGAGTGCATATAATTAATAAAAGACATTTCAATATAATAACTGAAGCTTAAACAATAGTTCTTTACTTTTTGGTAACCAATTAGCCAAGATGTAGCCATAAGTGGCATATGATCAATGAAAGAAATATCAATATAATAATTGCAGCTAATTAAAAAAAAGAGATGGCCAAAATAGAAGTAAAATAAAAAGTAAAAAAAAAAATATATAGTTACAGCAAATTTCACTTTACAAACGGTCCAAAATGCAAGCTTCAAGTAAAATCTTCCTCGCCTTGCCAGAACACGGTGTGACTCATGATCGTGTGTTTCAAAAGAAAGTCGGGATCAGTCTTCTCAGCTCTTTATCTGTTTCATCCGGAGAACTAAAAATGTAAAACTGATCTTCAATAACCACTTTCAGTTTGGCAGGGTACAAGAGGCTATATCTGGTTTCAGCTCAAAGTAGGCACTGTTTAATGCAGTGCGTTTAGCAGCTATTGTAGGAGAGAAATCTGGGAAAATATGAATGTGGGTATTAAAAAGAAATCTCATTTTTCTGCCTGAGAAGGGACATGAAATTTTGTTTGGCCTGTAGTTTCTCGAAACAGACAATTAGGCTTATTGGTTTGGAGGCATTCGATCCACATACAGTATATGGTAGGCTGCAGAGATCTCAATGTCCAATTTAAAGACCCCTCCAGTTAATTTGGAGAATACTTCAGCTATGAATCTCACTGGGTTTTTCAGAAAGACCTTCAATTCTGATGTTATTCCTTCTATATCTGTATTCCAGTGTTGCCAGTTTGTCCGCAAGCACTTTGCACTCTGATTTTGCAGCCGTTGCTTCCTCATCTGCGGTGGAAGCCTATTGTTCAACTATTTCGATATGGGTCGTGAACATTTGTTTAACATCTTCGAAACTCTGCGGCAAGTACTTTAATTTTACTCTCTAACTTACTTTTTTTCCTGTATTTTTTCCTCAGTTTTTCGTAGCATTTCTGTAAAGCCTGTAGTAAACTCAGTACTTAAACGTTGCTCCAGGTCTTTCATACCCTGATGCAGTTTCTCATTTTTCTCATTTAGGACCTTTATTTCATTCTTTATTTATCTTCTGTTATTCTTTGCATCTCACCTTATATACCAGCATAGGAGAGACATCCCCACCCATAATTACAACAGCGCAGGTGAGCAGAGAGCTGAGGAGACTTCGTGCCAGCAAAGCAGTGGGTCCAGATGGAGTATCGCCATGACTGCTGAAGGTCTGTGCATCGGAGTTGGGCGCTCCTCTATAACGCATCTTCAACCTGAGCCTGGAACAGGGGAGAGTCCCGAGGCTTTGGAAAACATCTTGCATCACCCCAGTCCCAAAGGTATCACGTCCTAGTGAGCTGAATGACTTTCGGCCTGTTGCTCTGATATCACATGTGATGAAAACCATGGAGAGGCTGCTGCTTCACCCCCTGAGGCCACAGGTCCAACACGCTCTTGACCCTCTGCAGTTTGCATATCAGGAGAAGGTGGGAGCAGAGGATGCCATCATCTATATGCTTCACCGATCCCTCTCCCACTTAGACAGAGGCAGTGGTGCTGTAAGAATTATGTTTCTGGACTTCTCTAGCGCCTTCAACACAATTCAACCTCTGCTCCTTAGTGACAAGCTGACAGAGATGGGAGTAGATTCATACCTGGTGGCATGGATCGTGGACTATCTTAAAGACAGACCTCAGTATGTGCATCTTGGGAACTGCACGTCTGACATTGTGGTCAGCAACACAGGAGCGCCACAAGGGACTGTACTTTCTCCGGTCCTGTTCAGCCTATATACATCGGACTTCCAATACAACTCGGAGTCCTGCCACGTGCAAAAGTTCACTGACGACACTGCTATCGTGGGCTGCATCAGGAATGGGCTGGAGAAGGAGTATAGGGACCTAATCAATGACTTTGTTAAATGGTGCGACTCAAACCACCTACAACTGAACACCAGCAAAACCAAGGAGCTGGTGGTGGATTTTAGGAGGCCCAGACCCCTCATGGACCCTGTGATCATCAAAGGTGACTGTGTGCAGATGGTGCAGACCTATAAATATCTGGGAGTGCAGCTGGATGATAAACTGGACTGGACTGCCAATACTGATGCTCTGTGCAAGAAAGGACAGAGCCGACTATACTTCCTTAGAAGGCTGGCGTCCTTCAATAAGATGCTGCAGATGTTCTATCAGACAGTTGTGGCGAGCGCCCTCTTCTACGCAGTGGTGTGCTGGGGAGGCAGCATTAAGAGGAAAGACGCCTCACGCCTGGACAAACTGGTGAGGAAGGCAGGCTCTATTGTTGGCATGGAGCTGGACAGTTTGACATCTGTGGCAGAGTGACGGGCACTAAGCAGGCTCCTATCAATTATGGAGAATCCACTACATCCATTAAACAGTGTCATCTCCAGACAGAGGAGCAGCTTCAGCGACAGACTGCTGTCACCGTCCTGCTCCACTGATAGACTGAGGAGATCGTTCCTCCCCCAAACTATGTGACTCTTCAATTCCACCCGGGGGGGTAAACGTTAACATTTAACATTATACAAAGTTATTGTCTGTTTTTCACCTGCATTATTATTATTATCAATCTTTAATTTAATATTATTTATTGTATCAGTATACTGCTGCTGGGTAATGTGAATTTCCCATTGGGATTAATAAAGTATCTATCTATCTATCTATCTATCTATCTATCTATCTATCTATCTATCTATCTATCTATCTATCTATCTATCTATCTATCTATCTATCTATCTATCTATCTATCTATCATTTATGTTCCCCCCAAGCACAGCGATCATTCTGTTTCAACATTCAATTCTAACTGTTTTTAAACAAAAAGCTCACATTGATTTTAATTGTTTCTTTCAGTGTATTTTAATGTAGGACAGCCAAAAAAGAAGTCATTTTCAATGTCAACATGTTTTAGTCTAAGGGGACTGTCATTTATTATAAATGGAAATTCTCTTGGCTTTGCATCTGCTGAATTATAATGAAGACACTAACTGAAGGTGAGAAGATGCCTCAGTATGAACTTGAACAAACTTCTTTGCACTTTATTTCCCCATTTTTGCTCTAACAATTTTTCAGAGCATTCCCTTTGGTATCAGCAGAAGTGACCTGCCAATGTGGTGCTGGGGCACCGAAAACACAAATGTGTAAAGGTCATGGCATGGCTTACATGAATTGTCATCTTCTGAGCTCCTCAGACCCACTCTGGTTTGTGCATCACATTAACAGGTGAACACCTAACCTAATCTTTTGGGCCCTGAAGTACCTTGAGAGGTAAGGCACCTACATTAGGAGGCTGTCTAGTGGCTATGGCCATTTTTTCATGGAAATGTTCTAGAAACTTGTAAATCCTATGAAATCTCAACCCCATCACAGTGTACAACTGGATACTGTACTCCTTTAAAGGATGACAAGACATTGACAAACCTCACCTTAGCTCATATATGAATTCTCAAATCACTCAAGGGTGCTTGCTTAAGAAAAGACTAGAATGAGGAATGAGGAGGTACATCTGACAAAGCGATGCAGAGGCAACAGCCAGACCTTAAATGCAGGTCCGATGCATTAAATATCATCACCTGAGGCAAAGCACATTTTTGAAAGCTAAGAGAGGCCTGCTCTTTCTAACTAAACAAATGAGGTGCAGAATTACAGTAAGAGATATTTAACACACACTTATGACCAGCACCTTAACAACACTGCAATCTGTGAATACCAAATCTCTGCTTTATTCAAACTTTATCTTTGCTTTAATTTCCAACATATCATTTTGGTTTTGACCCTCTGTCGACCATGATTACTGTCTCTTGTATTGGGCTTTGGTTTAGTTTCGCTTTTATTTTGTAATTTATTTTTGTTTTTTTCTGCTCATCTCCCTGTTTCTACTCAAACATTTATCTGCCAGTTAACTGACAGAACAAATATATACACAAATTAATGTGTGAAAATGAATGTCAGTATTAGTTAAGTAGCCTTGAAAGGCGCATGCACTGTATTGATGTACTGAGGCAGCAGTACAGAGAATATACTGTATATATAGTTATTACTTAAAAGTATATAAATTAGCAATTCGTAAGTATGTAATGCTTACAGTTCACATCTAAATCTCATTATCTGGACGATGATTTTGAATTGGAAAAAAAACACTCTTGTATGACAATGCCACCCTGACTAAAGTGCCACCTCAAGCCCTTTCCCTTGTTGCCTCACCCCACAAACCATCATCATGGACTTTGTGGGGTCTCAAAAATCATCCTGGTCAGCATGGCTGGATCAAAAGATGAAAATATTACTTGCTGCATACTTGATACAAAGTCAGAACACCGAGGTCATACTGATAAATACAAAAGGGGGCCCCACTGTATCGGATTTGGCTTGAAAAAGATGCAAGTGTGCCTTAGTGATTTGTAATTTACTCATTGTATCATTGTAATGAGATGCATCAAATTAAATAGATATAAAAAAAGAATAAGACAACTGAAGAACCTGAAGAAATGCAGGGCAAGATGTCCAAGATTATTGAATTTTTATTGCTGCACTATAAAGAGAGTTCAGGCTGGAGAACTGCCTGAGATTTAAACTAAGTCTACATCAGAAGACATAAGGCCAACCATCCAGCACTCAAACGGGACTCACTCATCAATCATATAGAGCAGCGGTTCTCAAACTCCTTTAAAAATTGTTCGATGGCTCACGGACCCTTTTATTAAAAATTTGAAAATCAGTATTATTTCAAGAAAATTGGGGGCGTCAAATACTTTGCACAAGGGTGCCACATACCCACTGCACAGCACTGCATAGGTACAGGCTGCTGTGAATAAAACATTTTTTGACAAACAATTATTTACTCAGAAAATATTACATACATCTAAGTTATTAAATTTAAGTTAAAATTTTAATTAGATGGATGCATCTGATTTGCCTTAACCATTTGCGTTGAGCGGGCAATTTCTCCACTTAAAAACACAAAAAATGTAAAATATGTTGTTTGTTGATTATCTGTATCCACCTTTAGCGCTCTTATTTGCTTCTAAAATATACAAAAACTATTTGCGAGTGTTTTGATTCTACGAAAGAATCGATCATTTTTGATTATGATAAAAATAATAAGGGCTGGTTTGCGCCGTGCGATAACGGTGGGAAAACAATGTGGTTGCAGTGAATAACAGAACAGCGGATTAGTGGTCGGGTCTAGGTGGTGGGGGTAACGACGGAGCTCAGTCACTCACTTCACCTCGGATGGTAAAGGTTAATAATTATAAAAATATAAATAGTATAAATATGCAATCATTTCTCACGGTCCCACTGAAACTGGGACCGTGGACCACAGTTTGAGAATCGCTGAAATAGAGCAATTTCTATCTATCTATCTATCTATCTATCTATCTATCTATCTATCTATCTATCTATCTATCTATCTATCTATCTATCTATCTATCTATCTCTATCATACAGTGCCTTTCACATCTATCTATCTATCTATCTATCTATCTATCTATCTATCTATCTATCTATCTATCTATCTATCTATCTATCTATCTATCTATCTAATAGATAGATAGATAGATGTGAAAGGCACTGTATGATAGAGATAGATAGATAGATAGATAGATAGATAGATAGATAGATAGATAGATAGATAGATAGATAGATAGATAGAAATATCTATCTATCTATCTATCTATCTATCTATCTATCTATCTATCTATCTATCTATCTATCTATCTATCTATCTGTCTGTCTACAGTGCATTCAGAAAGTATTCACAGCGCATCACTTTTTCCACATTTTGTTATGTTACAGCCTTATTCCAAAATGGATTAAATTCATTTTTTTCTCAGAATTCTACACACAACACCCCATAATGACAACGTGAAAAAAGTTTACTTGAGGTTTTTGCAAATTTATTAAAAATAAAAAAACTGAGAAATCCCATGTACATAAGTATTCACAGCCTTTGCTCAATACTTTGTCGATGCCCCTTTGGCAGCAATTACAGCCTCAAGTCTTGTTGAATATGATGCCACAAGCTTGGCACACTTATCCTTGGCCAGTTTCGCCCATTCCTCTTTGCAGCACCTCTCAAGCTCCATCAGGTTGGATGGGAAGCGTCGGTGCACAGCCATTTTAAGATCTCTCCAGAGATGTTCAATCGGATTCAAGTCTGGGCTCTGGCTGGGCCATTCAGGGACATTCACAGAGTTGTCCTGAAGCCACTCCTTTGATATCTTGGCTGTGTGCTTAGGGTCGTTGTCCTGCTGAAAGATGAACCGTCACCCCAGTCTGATGTCAAGAGCGCTCTGGAGCAGGTTTTCATCCAGGATGTCTCTGTACATTGCTGCAGTCATCTTTCCCTTTATCCTGACTAGTCTCGCAGTTCCTGCCACTGAAAAACATTCCCACAGCATGATGCTGCCACCACCATGCTTCACTGTAGGGATGGTATTGGCCTGGTGATGAGCGGTGCCTGGTTTCCTCCAAACGTGATGCCTGGCATTCACACCAAAGAGTTCAATCTTTGTCTCATCAGACCAGAGAATTTTCTTTCTCATGGTCTGAGAGTCCTTCAGGTGCCTTTTGGCAAACTCCAGGCGGGCTGCCATGTGCCTTTTACTAAGGAGTGGCGTCCGTCTGGCCACTCTACCATACAGGCCTGATTGGTGGATTGCTGCAGAGATGGTTGTCCTTCTGGAAGGTTCTCCTCTCTCCACAGAGGACCTCTGGAGCTCTGATGGAGTGACCATCGGGTTCTTGGTCACCTCCTTGACTAAGGCCCTTCTCCCCTGATTGCTCAGTTTAGATGGCTGGCCAGCTCTAGGAAGAGTCCTGGTGGTTTCAAACTTCTTCCACTTACGGATGATGGAGGCCACTGTGCTCATTGGGACCTTCAAAGCAGAAGAAATTTTTCTGTAACCTTCCCCAGATTTGTGCGTTGAGACAATCCTGTCTCGGAGGTCTACAGACAATTCCTTTGACTTCATGCTTGGTTTGTGCTCTGACATGAACTGTCAACTGTGGGACCTTATATAGACAGGTGTGCGCCTTTCCAAATCAGGTCCAGTCAACTGAATTTACCACAGGTGGACTCCAATGAAGCTGCAGAAACATCTCAAGGATGATCAGGAGAAACAGGATGCACCTCAGCTCAATTTGGAGCTTCATGGCAAAGGCTGTGAATACTTATGGACATGTGCTTTCTCAATTTTTTTATTTTTAATAAATTTGCAAAAATCTCAAGTAAACTTTTTTCACGTTGTCATTATGGGGGGAAAAAAATGAATTTAATCCATTTTGGAATAAGGCTGTAACATAACAAAATGTGGAAAAAGTGAAGCGCTGTGAATACTTTCCGGATGCACTGTCTGTCTGTCTATCTATCTATCTATCTATCTATCTATCTATCTATCTATCTATCTATCTATCTATCTATCTATCTATCTATCTATCTATTATAGAGTGCTATTTCTATCTACCTATTTATCAGTCTATCTATTGTATAAGGCCTTAAGCATTTATGATATAGTGCAATTCATATCTTCCATTAAATACCACCTTTTTTATCTATCTATTTATCCTAACTCAACTGGCCAATATAATCCAATGCATAAAGTTGAAAACACTACTAGAGAAAAATATGAAATAATAAAGGTTCAGGGTGCCAGGAGTTCACAAAAACCCAGGAATGGCAATATAACCCATCAAATGACACTTCAGGGAGCTCAAAATCCTTACCACTGCACCTGAGTTCAGCTTCTGAGACCCAGTTGGTTTAATTTTTGCCCCTTGGCCTGGTCCATCAGGGGGTCCACATACAGTATAAATTAGCATCATCTAAATGTCTTTGGGCGGAGGGAGGAAAAGTACAGGAGATATCCAGGTTGTGATTCATACAGAAGACTCTGAAGCTGTGAGACAGAAATGATAACCATTGCGCCCCCATTCCACGGTGAGCATGTTTTAGCATATAAAGTGTTACAGTTTCAGCCTTGAATAAAATTGACTTTGACACCCCTGGGTTAGATGATACCTGAACTCAGGACAAAACGAGAAAATAAAAACTTTTTCTTGCTAGGTATTTTTTCATCAATTTAAAGAAAAATGCTGATGCTCTCTGAACACAACTGCTTGGCTTTTTCAAAGATGTGTTGTGACCATCGGGAAGTTGAAATGGACTGAATTTAATAATTGAGAGGCAGAGATTTTAGGGATTTTTCAGAAGAAGGCGCCATTCGACGAGTCAACATACTAAAGGTCAATAGTTCGATTGTCAATTTTCAAGAGAGTTCCAGTACATTCAAAATTGCTAACGAAGCCAGAAAATACTAAATTAAAAGAGAGTTCAGCAGCAACACGAACAATATTTATATTGATAGTTTGCTTTCATACAAGATATGCAGCTCAAAGTTTTTTACAAGAAATTAAAAAAAAAAATTACAATTATGAAGGATAAATAATGAAATAAAATGAAATACAAAAAGTAATAACTATAAACTTACAAAATAAAGATAAAGAAGTAATGAGCAGATATAGCAGAAACAAAGTCTTTCCTATACTTTACAATACCATTTCATGTATGCAGCCATCTTTCACCTTTTGTAACATGGCACCATGTGATACTGGCATTGCAGTCTCAGCAACCATGCAGTGTCACAGCGACCAGACGCAAAAAGCAACGGCGAACATGAAAACTACAGCCAGAGTTTGCCTGGGTGTCTTTTTTCATGTTGTGGTGTAATTTCTTACTGATGAGTGTTGCCTAAACTTGATTATGTTAATAAAAATACTGACTACATTAGTAACGTAACTTTCCTAAGCTGTACGTGTGAAACAGACGTTGTTCAAAGGACACACACAGCAATGCTTTCATAAGTTTTGATTACTTATTGGATTATCACTAGGGGGGCTTGCAAGGACTGTGCTTTAACTCTTTGAGGGCTGAATATTATTTTCCAAAACAACGCAGTTTTTTTGAAAAGCACACAAAGCAATGGTTTCACACATAAATCAACATAAAACATCTGTTGCTTTTTGCGGTGGCCGCCAGTTCGGCGTCTCTTGTGGCTTGAACCGCTCGCAGGTAGCAGGTTGGCTGCCAGGCTGTCTTCATGTGGGATTTTGAGCAGCGGCAGTCGCAGTGCCACACAGTCTGGTTTGACCCCTTGTCATTGTAAGTGGCGTTCCTTCAAGGCGAATGTTGCCACAGGCGCATCAGCTACACAAACCTGTTCAGCATCACAATCAGCTGGAGATCGATCAGCTGATGCCGGTACCTCACATTCACTTTTGATCACTGGTAACGACATCGGAGTCTAACAAGTCAGAGTCCGATTCACCGATAATATGCAAAGCACCGTCCATGGAGTATTTTTTTACACATTACATGTCGATGCCATTTTTACCGTCATTTGTCCTCACAGGTGGCGCAGTGGTAGTGCTGCTGCTTTGCAGTAAGGAGACTGTGGAAGATTGTGGGTTTGCTTCCCGGTTCCTCCCTGTGTGGATAGCGCTTTGAGTACTGAGAAAAGCGCTATATAAATATAATGAACAATTTTGTCCTCGCTACTCAAGCAAGTGCAGGGAATCTCGGTCAAGCCAACACAGCAAACGTTCCTTCTACCAAATAGAGTGGAACAAAAACGTAACGGTGAGGTTTGTCACCGTTTTACATTTGATTACCGCCGTCACCCCCTCATGTTGACAAAAGTCGACATAGGCCCTGAAAGAGTTAATTGCAAGAAACTCATCTGCCCACCTTTAGGTGCTCCTTGTGTAGAAAGGAGAGCACAACAAAGTGAAAGAGTTTGGGGTACCGCTGTCATGACTCTGTATGATTTGAAAAAACGCACAATAACGGAACAAGCAACAATTTGCAGGGAAGCCTTTATAGATAACAGAACTGAGAACAAGTTGGCTGGTTCTCAGGTTAAATAGTCACTCTGCAGGAAGGGGCGGGTCCAGGAGGGCGTACAACGGAAGTGACATCAGCAGTGGAGTGTTTGTTAGTCTTCTGTTCTGCAGAGGGAGGAAGAGAGAGCCCTTGGTCTGGTTTGTAACTACCATCACCAGAGCCCTTAAGCTGTCTACAATGTGCCCACACAGGACACTAGATATCTGGTAGAAGTGGACAGTCCCTAAAACCTCGATTTATACCATACCCAATTCCGCTATGCTGCTTCCGTTCCCTTCATTATTTTAACATGGTCTTCTCATAATTTCACTGTAATTTAATCCTGATACTCTGTATATCCAATTCATTATAATAACTATCCATGGTAGCTCTAAAATCTGTACTAACCCCTATTCTCTCTTCTGTTTCTTTTTTCCGGTGTCCTTTTGGTGGTGGCTCCACCACCATCTACTCAAAGCACCATGATGTTCCAACAGTGAAGAATTAAAAGCCAGAAGTCTGCATGACCATCATCATCAAGTCCTTCCATGAGAACCCTAAATACAAAGAGGACTATTTCATTTATGTTAGGGAGAATGCCCAGAGGGGACTGGATGGTCTTGTGGCCTGGAACCCCTGCAGATTTTTTTTTTTTTTCTCCAGCCATCTGGAGTTTTTTTTTTTTTGTTTTGTTTTTTCTGTCCACCCTGGCCATCGGACCTTACTCTTTTTTTTATGTTAACTAATATTGTGTTATTTTAATTTCTTATGTTGTTATATATATATATATATACTGCGGTGGGTTGGCACCCTGCCCAGGATTGGTTCCTGCCTTGTGCCCTGTGTTGGCTGGGATTGGCTCCAGCAGACCCCCGTGACCCTGTGTTCGGATTCAGCGGGTTGGAAAATGGATGGATGGATGGATGGATATATATATATATTTTTTATTTACTGTTCTTCATTATGTAAAGCACTTTGAGCTACTGGCGGCATGGTGGCACAGTGGGTAGCACTGCTGCCTCGCAGTTGGAAGACCTGGGGACCTGGGTTTGCTTCTCGGGTCCTCCCTGCGTGGAGTTTGCATGTTCTCCCCGTGTCTGCGTGGGTTTGCTCCGGTTTCTTCCCATAGTCTAAAGACATGCAGGTTAGGTGGATTGGTGATTCTAAATTGGCCCTGGTGTGTTTGTGTGTGTCCTGCGGTGGGTTGGCACCCTGCCTGGGATTGGTTTCTGCCTTCTGCCCTGTGTGGGCTGGGATTGGCTCCAGCGGACCCCCGTGACTTTGAGCTACTTTTTTGTATGAAAATGTGCTATACAAATAAATATTATTATTATTATTATTATTATTATTATTCAGCAAAGCCATATGAAATGTTTCCTCTCATAGAACTCTACTTTTAAAATCAGTCACCAACTCGCCTACACCAGAAGATAGATATGCTTCTTTCTCTCTTTCCAATAAGCTTTCTTTATACAGATTACCTGGGAACTCTATCCTTCTTACGGCTTTCGCTTTATTTAAATAAACTTAAATTTTCTTGCGGCGTCTAGAATGCTTGCCCAGAGGCGTGTGCATCTGAGCTGCTCTGCTGCTGTCAGCTTACCGGAAACCCCTCTCATCTTCGCACTTCTTCCTCTACCCATTAAGCTGAGTGTCTTCTCTTCCTAACTAATTACACATTACCAGGTTATAAATAGTTAACTTTATTTCTCATAGGGTGACCGTCACCTGATCACACAAGGAAGGAACAATACATGAACGGGGCATCAGCCCATTGCAGGATATACTGTATATGCAGTAAATATTAAATGCACTCTATAACCTAAATCAGCGTTTCTCAACCTTTAAGTATTTGCGACCCGAGTTTTCGTGACAGTATTAATCGCGCCCCCCTAATGTTTTTTTGAAAGGAGCTCACTAATACCAATTTGTTCTTTTTTAATTAATGATATATCATAGATGCATATTTTATTATACCTACTTAACTTTTATCGACATTTATCTAACTCTATATTTATTTTTCTAGTATCAGAATGTAGTCTAAGTTAATTTGTTTTGGTTTCAATTCTTTTCGATTCAATTCTTTCGATTCTTTTTTTCACATCTTCTCGCCCCCCCCTTTTTGTTACTTCTCACCCCCCTAAGGGGGCCCGCCCCACAGTTTGAGAAATGCTGACCTAAACGAATATAACTAAATATCAGGATTTAGTCCTGAGCTCAAGGCGTTAGCTAAAATCAACTACAGCTTAGGACCTCACATCGGAATGGGCTACTCGAAATTTCAGAAAGTCTTTCATTTGTTATATTGGAAATTACAGTTTATTTTCACAAGAACGACTTCTGAATGTTTAGAAATTAGTTCAGGTGTTTGTTTTTTTTTTTTTTTTTGGTCTGGCGCCTCCTAAATCACGAGTACCAGAAAATCAACACACAGAATATACCGTTCAACTCGCCGTGATTGTCTAGTTATTCAAGACATCAAGCTTTTTGGAATAGGCTCACCCTATGTTTAATAATTTTTTAATAATAATAAAATTTTTTGCATTTATATAGCGCTTTTCTCACTACTCAAAGCGCTTAGCAATTGCAGGTTAAGGGCCTTGCTTAAGGGCCCAACAGAGCAGAGTCCCTTTTGGCATTTACGGGATTCGAACTGGCAACCTTCCAATTGCCAGTGCAGATCCCTAGCCTCAGAGCCACCACTTTTTGGCCCTTTCAACCCAAAACAACCCTCATTTTAGGGCATTTTTGGACCTTATAGTACAGTAAGTTGTACCCTTATGACAATAAGTAAATCAACAGGTCTCTTCAGCAAAAACACTAAGAACGACTTGCAGTTGTACATTTCACATTAACCAAACTCAGGAGTTCACCCCCTAATGCAATACAAGGGGTCAAAATTACTCATTTGATTAGATGATTAGTAACATAGGCATGTGGAGTGTCGTTTAATGGTCTTTTAAGATTGCTGACATTTTACATTTGATTCTTTACCAGTGGTCCCAGGCCCTCTAACAGCCACTCCCAAATTTCAAACATACACATGCAGGGTACCATTTTAGACTATTTCTATATGATGTTATTTTTGATTTTTAATCCTTTACTATGGATCTACTGTACACCTCTGTGGACCTCCATCAGAGGGTAACAACAGACAAGTTTCTATTACCATTGGGAATATCCATCCATCCATCCATCCTCTTCCGCTTATCCGAGGTCGGGTCGCGGGGGCAGCAGCTTGAGCACAGATACCCAGACTTCCCTCTCCTTGGCCACTTCTTCTAGCTCTTCCGGGAGAATCCCGAGGCGTTCCCAGGCCAGCCGGGAGACATAGTCCCTCCAGCGTGTCCTGGGTCTTCTCCTGGGCCTCCTCCCGGTTAGACGTGCCCAGAACACCTCACCAGGGAAGCATAAAGGAGGCATCCTGATCAGATGCCCGAGCCACCTCATCTGACTCCTCTCGATGCGGAGGAGCAGTGGCTCTACTCTGAGCCCCTCCCGGATGACTGAGCTTCTCACCCTATCTTTAACGGAGAGCCCAGACACCCTGCGGAGGAAACTCATTTCAGCCGCTTGTATTCACGATCTCGTTCTTTCGGTCAGTACCCATAGCTCATGACCATAGGTCAGGGTAGGAACATAGATCGACTGGTAAATTGAGAGCTTCGCCTTGCGGCTCAGCTCCTTTTTCACCACGACAGACCGATGCAGCGCCCACATCACTGCGGACGCCGCACCGATCCGCCTGTCGATCTCATTGGGAATAATTAGAATTTTAACATTTAAACTGAAGCACACACTTTAACCCAGCCTCCATTTTGGAGGTGGTCCAAAGCCTGGATAAATGGGGATAGTTGGAAACCTATAAAACATCGACCCCCTGTATGAAGTGGGAAAAGAAGAAGATAAAGAAGAAGAAGAAACTGAAGCCCAGGTTTTAATATTTCATAAAGTAAATCATCACATTTCTTCTGAACACTTCAGAGTTAGAGAGTCTTACACTAAACATTTGAACGGAGTGACTCCTGCCCCACTGCCACACACCTCTGTAATGCCTATTGGTGACATTCTTGACAAGTTCAAGTCTTACACGGCCTTATTTTCTGTTAACGTGTAATCAAATAGGTCCTCTCCAGCTCCTCACAGCTTAGGGCCTGACAGGTGTTCAAATCTGGCCTTGACTTCAACTGCATTAAACAGGTTCAAGAAGTTTATGGACTGATGAATGGATGCAAACAATAATCTGTGATTGATTAGAAGAATCCCAATGCACTTGAAATAAGGACGGGAACAAAACCGAGCTTCACGAAGTTCCCTGTGGTCATGGGAGTCGCAATATTATAAAGCACTATGAAGGCCAAGCTCTTCGGTGCTTCCGTTTATGTGCTGAGACTTAGAAAATCTCGACACTTGCTACAGCTTGAAGGATGTGCTAATGCTGAGGTGCGCTTCCTTCTCCTTTTGATGCTTGTTAATTCTTAACCTTAGGCATCATTCACAAAGGAAATGTAAGTGTTGAGAAACTTACATAATCACGCCTTCACTTTGCTACTTGCTGCGTGATTTTTGGATTCATTAGATTTTGATTACACTGCATGGATATTGTTAAATACAACAGTGAACAGAAAAATACGTAATTATGCTTGATAGACTTGCTAATTGGTGGAATGACAATGTTTTTAGAACAGACACTAGAAAAGAATTTGGACCTTCAAAGGCACAGAAAAATGATATAGAGAAGTCATATAAGAACAAATCATCATCACTGTGGAAGATTGTGGGTTCGCTTCCCGGTTCCTCCCTGTGTGGATAGCGCTTTGAGTACTGAGAAAAGCGCTATATAAATGTAATGAATTATTATTATTATCCATCCATCCATTTTCATAACCCTCTTATCCAGGGCAGGGTCTTAGGGAGCCTACCCCAGCAATCATTGGGCATTGGGAATTTCCCATTGGGATTAATAAAGTATCTATCTATCTATCTATCTATCTATCTAAGGAAGGAACCACACCAGTACATGGCGTCAACCCATCACAGAAGAGATACACAAGCAGACAGAAGTATTTACAAGCTCAAAACTCAAAGAAAACAAAAGTTGCTTGTCAGAAAGCATAAGTGTCACACAAGTCCCATGGACAAGCAGCATTGTTTTTAAAGTCTCAATTTTCCATCCCAAGACACCTAAGGTCATCTCAAAGAGACAGAAAAAGCAGGTGCCATCTGGCCATCTTCTCATCTTCCTCACAACTGTTGACCAAAGTTAATTTGTCCAGTCCGCAAAAGGAAAGAAGATGGAAAAATCTGTCTCAGTGCACTGAAATGATCCTGCGAGCTGACGTTTCGTAAGGACACAAAGCAACCGGTCAGAGTGCTTCATTCTTAAGTGCAAACGGCTATTTTATGTATCGATTAATACATTTTAATTTTTTTTTTTTTATGAGCATACAGATATTTTTTTCCTCCGTTGATGAGGACTGCGTGCTGACTTGACTGCCTTAGCATTTCCTGGCAGCTGTAAAACTCCAGGATGCGGTGGATATTATTTTGATTAATGTTACTTGGTATAGGAAGTTGTTATCCATGGGAGATATTTTGATTTTGTTATTATAATTGTTCTTTTAAAGGCTCTGAAAAATCTAGCACTTCCATTATTTAGTAGGGAGTGAAAGATTTAGAATAACAATAGCAAGAAATAGAAGTCAATATAATAGTTTGGAAATGAGGGAAAGTCATTCTAGGGGTTGAAAAAGCTTTGGGCTAATTTCACGGAATGCTGATTGACTTCTTTATGAAATTAAAAGAGAAATATTGCATCAAACTTCTACAAATACTGTGGTATACTGAAGAGCGGCTCTCATTCATGCCGAAAGGAGCGGAGGCTTAAAGTGAAAATAACCTTCTTAGAGTAAAATAAAATAGTCTGAGATCTGCTCATTAACATTATTCATTTAGGGTGGCAGTGAGGTCTACAAGTTCATGTTTTGGATTATAGTAATAGGGAAGGAATTGTATTGCAAATGTAGTGCACTTTAAAAAATAAAAAGGCACTATAATTTATTTGACTAATATTAAAAAGAAACTTTAACCCAACCAAAATATTGTTTCAAAGTCTGATCGCTCCTCTCCCAAATTCTTTGAAATGGTAATATGTATGGGAATGTAATTTTATTAGGTTATTTTTCTAGTGCTTGACAGTTATAGACCGTAAACAAATTCGACAAACAAGAGAAGTCCATTCAGTCCTTCAAGCCCATTTGTTTAGCTAAACGCTAAGCTGTCCCCATATCTCATCTAGATCCTCCTTAAATGTTGTCAAGGTTTCTGCTTCAACTCCATGGTAATTTGTTCCAGATTCTCACATAAACTCTCTGCATAAAGAAGTGCTTCCTGGCATCAGTCCTAAATGCGTTTCCCCTTAAATTCCACTGTTGTCCTCAGGTTCATGATTCACTGTCATATAAAAAGAATTTTGATGGACCTCCTTTATCAATGTCTTTGAGGATTTTGAAGACCTGGATTATTTCCCCATGCAGTCTCATTTGCTCGAGCTAAACAGATTTAATTCTCTGAGCCTGTCTGCGTTGGACACGTCCTTAAGTCCTAGGGGGCACCTGGCTACCCTTCTCTGTACAGCTTCAAGTGTTACTATGTCTTTTTTATAGCAAGGTGTCCCGAACTTAGATAGATAGATAGATAGATAGATAGATAGATAGATAGATAGATAGATAGATAGATAGATAGATAGATAGATAGATAGATAGATAGATAGATGTGAAAGGCACTATATAATAGATAGATAGATAGATAGATAGATAGATAGATAGATAGATAGATAGATAGATAGATAGATAGATAGATAGATAGATAGATAGATAGATGTGAATGGCACTATATGATAGATAGATAGATAGATAGATAGATAGATAGATAGATAGATAGATAGATAGATAGATAGATAGATAGATAGATAGATAGATAGATAGATAGATGTGAATGGCACTATATGATAGATAGATAGATAGATAGATAGATAGATAGATAGATAGATAGATAGATAGATAGATAGATAGATAGATGTGAAAGGCACTATATAATAGATAGATAGATAGATAGATAGATAGATAGATAGATAGATAGATAGATAGATAGATAGATAGATAGATGTGAATGGCACTATATGATAGATAGATAGATAGATAGATAGATAGATAGATAGATAGATAGATAGATAGATGTGAAAGGCACTATATAATAGATAGATAGATAGATAGATAGATAGATAGATAGATAGATAGATAGATAGATAGATAGATAGATAGATAGATAGATAGATGTGAATGGCACTATATGATAGATAGATAGATAGATAGATAGATAGATAGATAGATAGATAGATAGATAGATAGATAGATAGATGTGAAAGGCACTATATAATAGATAGATAGATAGATAGATAGATAGATAGATAGATAGATAGATAGATAGATAGATAGATAGATAGATGTGAATGGCACTATATGATAGATAGATAGATAGATAGATAGATAGATAGATAGATAGATAGATAGATAGATAGATGTGAAAGGCACTATATAATAGATAGATAGATAGATAGATAGATAGATAGATAGATAGATAGATAGATAGATAGATAGATAGATAGATAGATAGATAGATGTGAAAGGCACTATATAATAGATAGATAGATAGATAGATAGATAGATAGATAGATAGATAGATAGATAGATAGATAGATAGATAGATAGATAGATAGATGTGAATGGCACTATATGATAGATAGATAGATAGATAGATAGATAGATAGATAGATAGATAGATAGATAGATAGATAGATAGATAGATAGATGTGAAAGGCACTATATAATAGATAGATAGATAGATAGATAGATAGATAGATAGATAGATAGATAGATAGATAGATAGATAGATAGATAGATGTGAATGGCACTATATGATAGATAGATAGATAGATAGATAGATAGATAGATAGATAGATAGATAGATAGATAGATAGATAGATAGATAGATGTGAAAGGCACTATATAATAGATAGATAGATAGATAGATAGATAGATAGATAGATAGATAGATAGATAGATAGATAGATAGATAGATAGATAGATAGATAGATGATGAAAGGCACTATATAATAGATAGATAGATAGATAGATAGATAGATAGATAGATAGATAGATAGATAGATAGATAGATAGATAGATAGATAGATAGATGTGAATGGCACTATATGATAGATAGATAGATAGATAGATAGATAGATAGATAGATAGATAGATAGATAGATAGATAGATAGATAGATAGATGTGAAAGGCACTATATAATAGATAGATAGATAGATAGATAGATAGATAGATAGATAGATAGATAGATAGATAGATAGATAGATAGATAGATGTGAATGGCACTATATGATAGATAGATAGATAGATAGATAGATAGATAGATAGATAGATAGATAGATAGATAGATAGATAGATAGATAGATAGATGTGAAAGGCACTATATAATAGATAGATAGATAGATAGATAGATAGATAGATAGATAGATAGATAGATAGATAGATAGATAGATAGATAGATAGATAGATAGATAGATAGATAGATAGATAGATAGATAGATAGATAGATAGATATTGTCACACACATGCTCATGGGATTCAGCTAAAGGGCTTGAGTGAGGGCAATCCCGAATCAGACTGGGATATGGCAGAGTGTACTGACTCTTTTTCTTGCTTTCCTGCAGACCATTCACGGGAAGTTCCACCTAGCCCTGTTGATGTCACTTCCGGGGTCGGACCTATAAAGGAGGGCCTTGCCGGCTCCGGCCCCCTTGATGTCACGTCCGGGCTCGAGCCTATGGCTGAAGACCTTTCTGATTCCGGTCCCTTTGACGTCACTTCCTACCCTGACCTTTAAAAGCCTCCACCTTTTCCCTATTCTCTCAGTTCTGTTTTGGACTCCAGTTTGTGTACATCAGTGCTATCATTTACTTGCAGTTTTCAGCCAGGAAACCAAATATACGGGTGGCTGCCCCAAACCTTGCTATGGTTCTTTGTGGAGTTTGTGACAATAGAAAAGAAAATTATTTTTCTTTCTCCCAATTCTCTTCTAACAAGTGAATTTATGCCGGACATGGGAGTACTTCCAGTTCTAGGACTCTGCACAAAGGGAGTACCTTCAGGTCAGGCAGAAGCCTCTCAAAGTAGGTAAAGTAATTCCCTACAACAACACATGGCTGCACCTACGGGACGCAGACAAAGATGCCCAACGGGACTACAGTCCTCTGTGTGCAATGCGGGTGGGAAAAATGAGTGAACTGGACCAAAGACAATGTCATGTATTGTGTGAGCTTACAGTTTTGGAAGATTTTTTTCCCCCTGTCCATCCATTTTATAGCCCTGTCTGGGAAAGGGAACATCATCCATCCCATCCATGACATAAGTCCACTGTCACCTCCCATTAAGACAGATAGATAGATTTTTTAACTGATTTCAAATTATTCAATAATAGGTGCATCTTAAACTTATGGATTTCACCACATCCTAAACATTTCACCAACAAAACCTTAGTATTTCTTTCTTTTTGACTTTTCCAGAGTTCTCTTATAGCACTTAAGTTCTCTTTGTAACATCACACCGTCTCTTGAACTCATCTTTGTAATCATTTGCTTTTAGAAGATGTAAAGCTGACTCTTGGGGGCATCTAAAGTGACAAAGTCATTCATCAGTGATCAAACACAAAACACACTTTTAAATTTAAAGAAGTGGGGCAAAGCCACCAGTCGCATTAAAGGAGTTGCATCGTATAGCAGCCTGACCGAGGTGTGCAGGGTAATCATTGGAGAAAAAAAAAAGAAAAAAGAATAGATCCATTTCCAAGAATTACCAAATGTTGAAAAGCTGCTGACACTTTTTTCTTTTTTTTTATAAATGCATAGTTTTATTGCACAGATACATCTTCAAAAGGAGGAAAGAGCGAGATCCAGTGTGTGTGTGTGAGAGAGACATTATCTATTATGATGTCCTTCAGCAATTTTACAAGAAAGTTGACATTGGCTGTCTTATCTCATCAAGCTTGTTATAACAAGGCATTCATGTCAGTATAATCTGTCTATACCGGATGAGGAGTCCGGCATTCACCTTAAAGATTTATGAGCTTGTATCCGCCAGTCTGCTGTACTCCCCAGATTATAAATGCCCTGCCCACATACACTGAAGGCGTTTCTCTTTTTTCTTTCTTTGGCGTATAGTTAATATTTCTTATGAACAAAATTTTTGGACTGTTAAAAGAAAAAGACCTAGAGGGATGCTGAATTTTAATACTTGTCACATATCACGGTGTGTGTAGGATGTCTCAATAGTTACAGAATCATAAACGATAGCAGAAAGAGGTAATAAAGTGTCCAGTTAATCCTGAATAATATTTAATTCTTGAGATCACATGTAAAAATAAAAATTGTACAGCATTCAAACATGTGTTAGTCTATAAACACTGGCAGTGTGGTGTTGTGGACTCTAAACAATAAGGTTACTGGTTCAACCTCCTGTGTGACCCTGGTGAGTCGTAGTCTACCACTAAGCCTACTAAAAGTGCAACATTCTCAAGCTCAATTAATCAGTTGCCACTGACTCTTATTTTATGTAGCGCCTTGATACAGCAGGGCAGCATGGAGCCACACTGGTAGTGCTGCTACTTCGTAGTAAAGAGACCAGAGTTCTCATCCTGAGTTCTCCCTATGTGGAGTTTGCATGTTCTCCCCATGCCTCCAGTTTTCTCCCACTGTCCAAAGACATGCAGGTTAGGTGAACTGGCAATATTCAATTGGTCCGGGTGTGTGTCTGGTGTGTAGATGTGTGCGTGTTCACCTTGTGACTGACTGGCACCCTGTCCAGGGGTTGATCCTGTCTTGTGCCCAGTGCTAGCTAGGATAGGCCCCCCACCACACTACTATGGAATAAGCAGGTTAGAAAATGACATGACCTTGCTACAGCAAACACCATCCCAAAATGGATCAACTGTTTAAAGACATTCTTCACAACTGGAACACTGGTAGATTTAGGTACCCACTCAGGGGTCATGCTCTTGTTGAACCACTGAGCTGTGCTTAAAACCATTAAAACCACTGAATAAATGAATTCAATTAATAGACCTTTTGAGCCTCTTTTGCATGTAAAAGTTTTATAAATTCGAGCCCAGGAACGAGCTGACAGAGAGGGGTCATAGGAGAGAATCAAAAATCACTTGCGGAGGATAGTATACAGTATAGAATGTCCATGTGGGTTTTTAACCAAGATGTTGGGAAATTAACAAACCTTGCTATCTGAGTGGAATAGCTGGAGAGGGTGGCACTGACCAAAAACCAGGAGATAGAGCTGGAGGTGGCAGAGTTAAAGATAAGATTTGCATTGGGTGTGATGAGGATGGACAGGATTAGAAATGAGGACATTAGAGTGTCAGCTCAGGTTGGATGGTCATCAGTTCTTCTTCTCCCTGGAATTAAACCACACTGCTTTTCAGCTATGGTGGTCTCTTCACTAAGCCTTCTATCTATAAACCTTACACTTTTCATTGTGTGTGTGGAAATAAAAGCATTTTCAGACAGGTACCGTCAAGAGTGAAAGTCTACAAGACGACAGTGAGACCCGCTATGTTGTTGTATATGGGTTGAAGACAGCGGCACTGACCAGAAAGACACGAGATGAAGCTGGAGGTGGCAGAGTTAAAGATGCTAAGATTTGCATTGGGTGTGATGAGGATGGACAGGATTAGAAATGAGGACATTAGATGGTCAGCTCAAGGTGGGACGGTTGGGAGACAAAGTCAAAGAGGCGAGATTACGTTGGTTTGGACATGTGCAGAGGAGAGATGCTGGGTATACTGGGAGAAGGGTACTAAGGATAGAGCTGTCAGGCAAGAGGAAAAGAGGAAGGCCTAAGAGAAGGTTTATGGATGTGGTGAGAGAAGACATGCAGGTGGTGGGTGTAACAGAGCAAGATGTAGAGGACAGGAAGATATGGAACAAGAAGATCCGCTGTGGCAACCCCTAATGGGAGCAGCTGAAAGGAGGAGAAGAAGAAGAAGATATCTCAGTGGAAAAGAAGCCAAGCGCCAAAGTATCTTAATCTTTACAAGTCTGTCCACTCTAGAAAGTTGCCTTTGATAAAGATGTTTACTACAGCTTGAATAATAATCACAATAATAATAATAATACAGCATCTCTGCATCAACAATCTATCCACTCACCCATCACAAGTATAAGTGCCAGCCTACATTTGCAGATTTAAGCTCAGAGCAGAAGTAAACTCTGAATGGAGTGCCATCTAGGGAGTCGATTACCAGGAGCCTGGGATTCCCGGATATTTTTCATTCCAGCATTCCCGGGAATGAAACTGCTGTAATTCCCGGGAAAATGGGAACGGCCAAGCTGGCATATATAGCGTGTAAAAATCGATCAAGAAATAACAGAGTTATAGTTGAAAATAATTAAGGTGGCGCCATTGCTGCAGTTTGCACTTCATCAGACAACAGCTTTGAACAGCAACTTGAAATTGCAATGCGTCAGTCTGTTGCATCCGCATTATCTGTGCCAAGAAAGTTGCCATCACAGAATGATGACAAGAAACTGGATGCATCAGTAAAAGCTGAAATGGCGGTGTTTCAGGGCAATGGCAAGCACTGGCGTTGTTTAGAACAAGTGTATCAGTATCTGATGACTGTGCCGCCTACTTCAGTGGAGGAAGAGCGTGCTTTCTCAGCGGCTGGCGTACTTCTGCACGAAGGTGCGCTCTCGCCTGGATGACCGCAAGCTGGACACGTTAATAATAATAATAAATTACATTTATATAGCGCTTTTCTCAGTACTCAAAGCACTATCCACACAGGGAGGAACTGAACCCACAATCTTCCACAGTCTCCTTACTGCAAAGCAGCAGCACTACCACTGTGCCACCTGTGAGGACAATGTGCTTTCTACGCTCTTATTACAACAACTAAAGATACATGTACTTATATGGCAGCATGAACTGCTTGTAGATAAGGTTAGTCTTTTATTTGTGTCAACATATTGCAGTAGTTTTATTAAAAATAAGTGTTGGCCGTTCTAAAACCGTTCACATGTGAGATGCCCATGCACTGTGTCATGCCCGGGATTCCCAAGAATGAAATGCGGGATTCCCAAATTCCCAGGAATGGATAAACCCATCCGGGAATGGATTTCCTAGTGCCATCCAATTCACCACTGGGCACATTCATGTGTACAGCTTCATTCCCTCAACTATATTACTAACCCACAGTTTAATTTATGCACGGACGCACCGAGACATGCACACTGCGCTCAAACGCAGCGGCTTCCCACAGTCAGTGGGTGGCGCCCACTTCAGACACACCAGACGCAAACACGTCATGGCTCCACAATGAAAGAGCTCAACTAACGGAAATACAAAAGGAGCCCGTTTGGATAGACACAATGAACGAACGCAACAACAATGAACGAAGGCGCCCACACAAAGAATCCACTGTAGTACAAATGCGCCGCGGCGCCCCAGGGTCAAACGCAGCGGCTTCCCAGAGTCAGTAGGTGGCGCCCACTTCACGACCTGTGAACTAAACATGAGGTCAAGCGTGCACGCCAGGTTCTACAGCAGCCCGGACGCGACCGCCCACACCTAAACTTGCTGTGCTCCACTCTGCCAGCAGTCGGTGTCAGCAAAGGCAATGGAATCACATCTCCACACAACGAAACTGCCTTAGTACAGATATGCTTATTTAATTAAATGACATTTCCCCAGAAGCACCCACCCTCTATGATATGTCATCCATCTAAATATCGGATGAACAGAAACTGATTGCCATTCTTGGAATTACGATTATCTAGAGAATCGCGGGCTTACTTGTAAACAGCTAATTTAGAGTCGCCAGTACATCTTTATGATGGAGATTGAACTCTGGACTACCTGGAGAAAAACCCTGATAGCACATGAGGAACTGTGCAAACTTTACAAATATTTAACCATCACGGATTTGAATCAGGGCTGCTGTGTTTGTAGCTAAGTGGGCTAACCACTGTGCCACCTGCAGCAAGATTATTTCACCTATCGTTGTCTCCATTTTTCAGAAAAATATCCACAAGTTAAAATAGTAAGATTTGTCTCATATGATGCATTATCACTATTAAGTACATGGCCGATTGATATTGAGTGGGGTCAGAATCAAAGGCTCAAAAACACTTTTAGCATTGCTGCCACTTAGAATGTGTGAAAAGCACTTTTGTTCTCATCTTCATGAATGGAGGTGTGGGTTTTTTCCTTCCTGGGTAATGGATGACATATACTGTACATTAAAGGCCGCGTAAAACTAGGCTAAAAGTAATTTTAGTGTTTCCTACTGTACACTGCTAAGTGAACAAGTAAAATACCCATCCTTGATTTAAAAACCTCGTTCTGGGTCAGTCAGACCTTTGAACCAACATATGTTTCCAGACCTGGAAATGGTCTTTAACGTATAGTGGATTCATAAAGCTTTCACACCCCTTCACTTTTTTCACATTTCCATGTTGCAGCTGTGTGCTAAAATCTTTTAAATTTATTTTTCCAGTCATCAAACAGCACTCAATACCCCAGAATGACAAAAGTGAAAAAACGCCATTTTAGTCATTTTTGCAAATTTATTAAAAATAAAAAACTTAAATCTCTAATTGACCCTAATATTCAAAACCCTTTGCTATGACACTTGAAATTTGATTCTGGTATATTCTATTTTATTGACCAGCATTGAGGTTTCTACATCTTCTACATGAATTCTACATTCAAGTGATTGGAGTGATTAACTCTTTCAGGGCTGATGTCGACTTTTGTCAAAATTCAGGGGTAGAAGATAGTAATCAGCTGTAAAGTGCGACAAAACTCACCGTTAGATTTTAGTTCGACTCTCATTGCTAGAGGGAAAGTGACATGGCTTTGTTCAGTCAACCTCGATTCTCTACGCATGCATGAGTAGCAAAGAGCAAACAACCTCTAAAATGGCATCAACATCTGGCGAGAGACCAACGCGAATGTGCAAAGCAAAATACTCCATGGACGTTTTACAACATTTCGTTGAGTAGGACTCTTACTTGTCAGACTCCGAGTTCAATGCAAGTGATCTGGAGATGGAGATCAAAAATGAAAGTGAGGCACCGGCATCATCTGATCGGTCTCCAGCTGATCGTGGTGCTGAACACTTTAGTGTAGCTGATGCGCCTACAGCAGCATTCACCTGGGAGAACCACCGTTTATGATGACAAGAGGTACAAACCATATTGCGTCACACTGCCACCGCCGGCCACCTGTTGTGCGAAGACAGCCTGGCAGCCGGCCCACTGTGCATTCCTGCTGAGCATCGAGGTGCCCTTGCGCAGCCACTGACGCCAGAGATGCCGAACATGCGCCAACAGCAGCCACAGCACATAGCAACAGACGTTTTATGTTGATTTATGTGTGAAACCCGTGCATTGTGTGCTTTACAGAAAAGTGAGTTTTTTGGAAAAAATATTCAGCCCTCAAAGAGTTAAGAAAGGCACATATCTGCATATAGAACAGGGGTGTCGAACTCCAGGCCTGGAGGGCTGCAATGGCTGCAGGTTTTCATTCTAACCCTTTTCCTAATCAGTGATCAATTTTCACTGCTAATTAACTCCTTTTCCCTTCATTTTAATAGCTCTGTTTTTAAGGATTCAGTCCTCTGAATGTATTCCTTTCTTCGTTAAATGACAGCCAAACAGAAATGAGATGTGAAACGAGCCGACAGATGACCAGCTAAGCTGGGATTTCAAACTCCAATCACTTTCTTAATGAGAAGCCGATTCTTGCTGTTAATTAAACTCATTATTTAATTCCATGGCTTGCTGCTGCTCTCATTCTTTGTTGATTTTTCTGTTTTTTCTAAGAACACCGTCACCATGTTTTGGTGACCTGAGAGATCAACCTTACTGAGACCTTCACCTTTCTTTATTTTCAGATACTGTGTGATGGGCACAGGGGAGCTGGTCATGTAGCGCCTTGTTTTGTGTCTCATTATTGTTTGGCTGCTAATTAAGGAAAAAGAGACGACTAAGGGGCCTGAGTCACGTTAATTAAAACTAAGGCAAAAGAAGTTAATTATCCATCCATCCATTTTCCAACCCGCTGAATCCGAACACAGGGTCACGGGGGTCTGCTGGAGCCAATCCCAGCCAACACAGGGCACAAGGCAGAAACCAATCCCAGGTAGGGTGCCAACCCACCGCAGGACAAAAAGTTAATTAGCAGAAAAAAAAACAGGTCACTAATGAAGAAGAAAGTTAGAATGAAAACCTGCAGCCACTGCGGCCCTCCAGGACTGGAGTTCGACACCTGTGATATAGAAGTTCCCACAGATGAGCAAAACCAAAAGCCATGAGGTCAAAGAAATTTTGTGAAAGTGTTTCGAGTCAGGATTGTGTCAAGGCACAGAGGTGGGGAAGGCTACAAAAAATTGCGGAAGCACTGAAGATTCCCAAGAAGTCCTCAAGGTAGAAGGGTTATGGTAAATAAGGTGAACAAGAATGGTCACTCGGTTTGAGTGCCAGAAAACCAGTGTGGCGACAGGAGAAACTTTAAGAAAGACAACCATCACTGCAACACTTTACTGATCTGGGCCCTAGCGCAATCTGGATGGGAACAGGCCAAAGCCCGCAAGTCCTATCCACTTAATTCTTGCAAAATAACATCAGGTCTAGTTTTGAAAGTCCCTAAAGTCCAACTGTCTATCACACTACCTGGTAACTTATTCCATGTGTCTATGGTGCTCTGTTTGATGGTATTTTATGACAGAGTGGCCAGTCAGAATCTTCTCCACAGTAAAAGACACATGAAAGCAGTCTTCGACTTTCCAAAAAGACACCTAAAAAGCTCTCAAGACTGTAAAAAAGAACATTGACTGGTCTTCTGAAACCACGATTACCCAAATTTCTGAAGGAAACTAAGTACTGCTCATCACCTCATCACCAAAATACAGTAAAGTATTGTGAAGATTGCATCATGCTGTGGTTGTTCATCAGCAGCAGAAATGGGAGGACCAGACAGACTTGAGGAAAAGCTGAATGGAGCAAATTCCAGTGATAGCCTGTTGTGATGTGAGATTTTGCATATAACTTGATAAATATTTGGTATGTCTTTATTTGTAATTTTGGCAAAGCAATGTAATATTAATGAGAAGCATTCATGTTTACAACCCAAGGAATGCGTCTCGTTGAATGTTACGACAGGATTTGGGGGATGTTCCTTAAACCAGTTTGGCGAGTGTTTCTCTGCTAAAGTCTTTCAACCCCCGCAAGAAAGCCAGGTTATGTTAACATATGGTCTTGGGGGTGGCAGGTGTTAAGATGTTCTATTTCCCCGTTGTTTGGAATTGGCTTGGATCAGAAGCTTTTAACTACCATGATGTCCTATTGGCTCTAGGGCTTGAACAGAACATCTATAAATTTACTTGTTTAACCTCACAATCTCTCTCTTACTAACATCTGAAAGAAGCATCTCTTACTATCCTCTGATGATGAAGACAACACAATGAAGAGCACAGTTTAGCAGCCATACTGAGACAGGCATACGGCCTGTTCTGAAGAAAGCTGAGCACCAATGATGCCTTAACTAGAGACATTTTAAATAACTACAAGTCTGTGTGCTGCCTGAAACTACACATCAACATTTAATCAGGTTGTATGGTTGCCAATATTCAAATATACTTTGCATATTGTTATTATTTATGAATATTATCAATAATACATTATTTTAATGTGTAACTTAACTCCTGCTTGTCTTTTTACTACACCTAATTGCCTATAGATATAGAAGGGAAGGTGGGGATAAGTTATATACTATAATACCTTATAAACAGTGGTAAGTCTGTGAGATTAGGCTTTTTGACAAAGTCTACTTATTAATAATACAAAAGGGGAAAGTAGAGCAACATACTACTCTACCAAGACAAAACATAGCCTTAATGAAAACCTGCTCCAAAGTGTTCAGGACCTCACACTGGGTCAAAGGTTTACCTTCCAATGGGACAATGGGTCTGAGTACAAACCAAAGGCAACCAAGGAATGGCTTGAGGACAACTCTATGAATGTCCATGAGTGTTCCAATCCTACTATATAAAAGCGGTCGGGATTGTCCTTCCGTCCCGTGAGTACAAAGCGTAGCGGTATTCCGCTTATCACAGACTTACTACTTGTGGTTTGCGGTACGAAGCGACGCGATATGAGCAGAGTTCTGGTGCTCCCATCATTCCCTTGCTTTTGTGCACGATGCGCTGGAAAAATAGACAAAATTATGTCTCTGGAAATAATTAATGTTGATGTAGTACAAATGCCTCACCGCGTAGTAAATATCAGAGGAGATGGTGCTTGCTTATTCTCATCAATAGCTTATTTAGTGCATGAAACTCCGTCTTTAGCGGTACAGATTTGGGCTGACATTGTACGACATGTTTTAAGTAATTGGTCACGGTTTCAGCCATTTACAATGATGTCGTCAGGAATCTCTTATACAAATGAGCTTCAGTATCTCACTGAAATGTCAAAGTCTCAAACTTACGGTACCATTTCTGAGCTAATGGCAGCGAGAGAGTTGTTCCCCTATGAGTTTCAAGTATATTATTATGGAGTCCTACACTCCAAGTTTAGACAGGCACTCGAGGGGATAAAAAATGTTACGAAGGGGCACTTTGATGTTCTCATTCCCTACACTTACATGCCTGATGTACACATGGAGCGCACACAAATTGAGGATAAAAGTCGGTCTTAAAAGGCGGGTGAGCCTAGTCAGAGTAAAGACTTGAACCCAATCGGACATCTCTAGAGAGACCTGAAAATTGCTGCCCACCAGTCTCCATCCAACCTGACAAGAGGTTGAGAGGATCTGCAGAGAAGAATGGCAGAAATTCCTCAAATCCAGGTGTGCAAAGCTTTCCATGTTAGACCCAACTCCAGACTACAATCACTGCCAAAGGGTCTCCAACTTAGTGCCAAGTCAAGGCTCTGAAAACTTGTGCCAATTCAACATTTCAGTTCTTTTTCAATAAATTGGCAAAAATTCTTAAAATTCGTTTTTTCATTCTGGGGTATTGAGTATTACTTGATAAGGGAGAAAATTAACTGAAATGATTTTAACACAAGGTTGCAACATAAAATGTTAAAAATGCAAAAGGGTCTATCGACCTTCTGAAGACGCTGTAGATGGGCTCAGTTTGTGACTGAAAAGCTTCATAGTTTGTGCTTGTGAGCCACATACTTTTGGCAAATACAAGTGCCCACGTTTGACTTGCTTCCTTCAGCATTCACATTTTAAACAAACCTAAGACAGTCCGGACAATTTCAGGTCTGACCTGACACGATACACTAAAAACTTCTTAGGGCTTCTGTTTTCAAGGACTTC